>NC_083424.1:4866925-5171092 GCF_020745735.1 Hemiscyllium ocellatum | reverse complement strand
TTATTTCTGAAGGCTTCCCATTTTCCAGCCGTCCCTTTACCTGCGAACATCTGCCCCCAATCAGCTTTTGAAAGTTCTTGTCTAATACCGTCAAAATTGCCCTTTCTCCAATTTAGAACTTCAACTTTTAGATCTGGTCCATCCTTTTCCATCACTATTTTAAAATGAATAGAATTATAGTCACTGGCCCCAAAGTGCTCCCCCACTGACACCTCAGTCACCTGCCCTGCCTTATTTCCCAAGTGTAGGTCAAGTTTTGCACTTTCTCTAGTAGTACTTCCACATACTGAATCAGAAAATTTTCTTGTACACACTTAACAAATTCCTCTCCATCTAAACGCTTAACACTATGGCAGTCCCAGTCTATGTTTGGGAAGTTAAAGTCCCCTACCATAACCACCCTATTATTCTGACAGATAACTGAGATCCCCTTACAAGTTTATTTCTCAATTTCCCTCTGACTATTGGGGGGTCTATAATACAATCCCAATAAGGTGATCATCCCTTTCTTATTTCTCAGTTCCACCCAATTAACTTACCTGGATGAATTTCCAGGAATATCCTCTCTAAGCACAGCTGTAATGCTATCCCTTATAAAAAACGCCACTCCCCCTCCTCTCTTCCCTCCCTTTCTATCCTACCTGTAGCATTTGTATCCTGGAACATTAAGCTGCCAGTCCTGCCCATTCCTGAGCCATGTTTCTGTAATTGCTATGATATCCCAGTCCCATGTTCCTAACCATGCCCTGAGTTCATCTGCGTTCCCTGTTAGGCCCCTTGCATTGAAATAAATGCAGTTCAATTTATTAGTCCTACCTTATCCCTGCCTGCCCTGACTGTTTGACTCACTTCTGTTCTCAGCTGTACCTGTCTCAGATCGATCTCTTTCCTCACTATCTCTCTGGGTCCCACGCCCTCACCTTACTAGTTTAAATCCTCCCATTTTAGCAAGCAGTTCTAGCAAATTTCCCAGCCAGTATATTAGTCCCCTTCTAATTTAGGTGCAATCCGTCCTTCTTGTACAGGTCACTTCTACCCCAGAAGAGATTCCAATGATCCAAAAATGTGAATCCTTCTCCCATACACCAGCTCCTCAGCCAAGCATTCATCTGCTCTATCCTCCTATTCCTGCCCTCACTAGCTCATAGCACTGGGAGTAATCCAGATATTACTGCCCTTGAGGACCTCCTTTTTAAATTTCTGCCTAACTCTCTGTAATCTCCCTTCAGAATCTCAACCTTTTCCTTCCAATATTGTTAGTTCCAATGTGGACAATGACCTCCTGCTGACCCCTCTCCCCCGTGAGAACATTCTGCACCCTCTCTGAGATATCTTTGATCCTGGCACCAGGGAAGCAACACACCACTCTAAAATAATTCCAGGGCAACTATGACGTTGTGTCCAGGAGGAAGGGACACTACCAGTGTACCACCTGACCTTCATTATTTTGTTTTATGCTGAATGCCTGTTGCTCTGCCTAAATATTGTCTCGTGAGAGTAGCTGAAGGACTCTGGGTCTGTACTTAGTGGGGTTTAGATGGATGAGGAGGGATCTGATTGAAGCTTACAGAAGAGACCCGCGTAGAGTGGACGTGGAGAAGATGTTCCCACCGGTAGGAGAGACTAGGACCTGAGAGCACAACCTCAGGATGAAGGGATGACCCTTTAGAACCGAGATGAAGAGGAATTTCTTCAGCCAGAGGGTGGTGACTCTGTGGGATTCATTGCCACACAGAGCTGTAGAGATCAAGTTATTCAATGTATCTAAGGCAGAGATAGATTAGTAAGGGGTCAAGGATTAAGGGCTTCCTCCATCGCCAAACCCTAACCACCTGACACCTGGAAGAAGAATGCTTCACTTTCTGCCCTGGGAACCTGCAATCACAGGACATTAATGCGGATTTTATGAACTTCCTTATTTCCCCTTCCGCCCCCCCCCCCCCCACCTTATCCCAGATCCAACTCAGCACCACCCTCTTGACTTGTCCATCTTCCTTCCCAACCATCCGCTCCACCCTCCTCTCGACCTATCACCTTCTCTCCCACCTCCATCCACCTATCACATTGCCAGCTGCCTTCCCCCCAGCCACACCCCCTCACATTTATCTCTCAGCACCCCCCAGCCGCATTCCTGATGAACAGCTTATGCCTGAAATGTTGATTCTCCTCGGATGCTGCCTGACCTGCTGTGCTTTTCCAGCAACACACCCTCAACTCTGATCGCCAGCATCTGCAGTGCTCACTTTCTCCTCCTTGAGAAACCTATCAGCCGTGCAGCAAACTCAATGGACCGAATGGCCTAATTCTGCTCCTTTCTCTTGTCGTCTTATAATTCATGTGGCGTCAGTAGATACAACAAAACAACTCCTTGAGGTGCTGCAGCAATGATTAAAATATACCGTCGGGCACAGCAACTAACATGTCTAATATTGAAGCGTTTTTGTAACATCTCCAAGCACCAGATAGGATCATTAGTTGATGTCGTGTTTCGTTCTGTCTAGAAACAGTGAATTTATAATTTATTGTAAATCCCTAGAAATATTATGGGATGAGGTTCTGAAAAGGCAAACTAATTATGGTACAAATTGGGCAGCTCCTTACGAACACATGTTCCCACACTCACCGCACTGTTAGATAAATCATCTGGAACAGCTCAGTATTCCATTTCTTTTTTATTGTGGCACATGCATACAATCGCATCTTACATTTATATAGCACCTTTCACGGCATATCACTGTGAGATAATCAAACAGAACTGGACGCCAGACGTTCACAGGGAGATATTGTATTGATCAAAGAGGATGGGCCCATGGGTGTTGACAGTGCAGAATGAAGAGGAAGCCCTGTTGGCCCATTGAGTCTCTACTAGTCAACAAAGATATGACTACAATAAACCCATCTTTCTTGCCCATAACACTGGAGGCTACAATAAGGAGACAAGTAAATATCTAAATATTGCTCACATGAGAGTTTCTGACAACTCTTTCAGGATGTGGAGGGGGCTGGTGGTGCAGTGGAGGAGGACAAGCCAGAGGTCACATGACACCGGGTTATAGTCCAACAGGTTTATTTGAGCAGAAGCTGCCCCTTCGCTCCAAAAGTGTGTGATTTCAAATAAACCTGTTGGACTGTAACCTGGTGTCGTGTGACTTCTGACCTGGTGAACTCCTTCAGGCCAAGAGTTCCAGACTCCCATCACCCAGAATGAAACCATTTCTCCTGAACACTCCTGTTAACCTTCTACATGTCACCATGTCCTCTGGGTATAGTCATCTCGACCTTCTTATTCATCCTATCTATAGCCCTTGTAATCTTACACACTTTACCAAACTTCCAGCTCAGCACTGTCTTGTCCGGACTTGTCCTACCTGCCTATGTCCTTTTCCACCTATCCACTCCACCCTCTCCCCCCTGACCTATCACCTTCATCCCTCCCCCACTGTACTCTATGCTACTTTCTCCCCACCCCCACCCTCCTCTAGCTTATCTCTCCACCCTTCAGGCTCACTGTCTTTATTCCTGATGAAGGGCTTTTGCCCGAAACGTCGACTTCGCTGCTCGTTGGATGCTGCCTGAACTGCTGTGCTCTTCCAGCACCACTGATCCAGAATCTGGTTTCCAGCATCTGCAGTCATTGTTTTTACCTCTGGATGTTGGAGGGTCCAGCCTCTACCTAGTGGGTAGCGAACTGGTCTGTGTCTGGTGGGAGTTTGTGCTTTTGAGAGGCAGAGCTCCAATCAAGGGTAGAATTACCAAGAAAAGTGAAAGATAAACGTTACAAAGTAAAGTATCTCTCAACCCTAAATTATTAATGAAGAAACAAAAATTGGACGAGTAATGGCTCCCATTGTGTTGAAAGATGTGAATTGCTGTGGATGTAACCTTACATTTTATTGCAGAATTTATGTTTCGCTGAGATAGGGGGCTCGTTCTGAGCAATTGTTTACAGTGTGACACTGCATTGAGAAGTGGCATTTATGCTCGCATCGTAAATTTTAAAGGACAGGTTTAGTACTTTAAACTTTGTCACACTTGGGTTTTGATAAAGGAATTATTAAGACTTACAAATATCTGTCATTAGACGCTGGGAAATTGAACAAAGCTCGATTGTTTATGACCAAAGATTAAAGATCACTCTGAGAAAGATAGATATGGGATCCAGGTGTCATTTAACCAGTGATGAACATTAAGTGTTTGTTCCGTAGTTCGGTCCAGGCATGTTTGACCATTTCGTTAAAGCCCTGTACGTGTAGGATTGCCCACATTCTATAAAGGACATCTGCACTTTGAATCCTTTCCAACATAGAGAATCTGAGTGGGTAATTATCTCCTGGGAGAACCTCAGATGTTTCCCGGTCAGAAATACCAAGACACCAGATTATAGTCCAACAGGTTTATTTGAAATCACTAGCTTTCGGAGCACTGCCCGTTTGTCAGCTGAAGTGAAGGGACGCACGCAGGCACAGAATTTATAGGCAGAGACATCAAAAGATGGTACAAATGGTGCAGGTGATCAAGAGTGTCAGACTGTGTAACTAAAGTGTCAACCGCTAAATAGCAAGTGAAGGGATGACTTATGATGACCAGGGATGACCCATGCCTGGTTTCTTTCTCTTATAGTTTTTCCTATGATGTTCTTGCCTCGAGTCTGACGCAGACTCTCACACGGGCAACGTGTACCAGTCCCCAGCCTGTCTCAGCATCCGGAGAGTTTCGGGAGAGTTACCTCCTCTTCCTCCAGCCGTAGCGGAGGCTGCATCCATCTTGGATTCTGAGGACAGCTCAACATTAGGTGGAGGGGGAGAACCCCCTGCAGTTTCTGGCAGGCCTTCTGGCTGCCCTGAGGGGCCAGGTATGTTTTGCTCCTATCCTGTTTGTGAGGTAACAGCTTTCCGGTGATCCCCATGTTTGTCCCGGACTGTATCACCAACCTGAACTTTGTAAGTGATAGAACATGACCTCTCTCTGCACCCATCCAGGACCATTCCCGTGGTTCCAGCACCAAACTCCATCCCCTGAATTAACTTGTCCCTCTTGCTTAGGGGAGACATGTGGCTGGCATTGATGTTCCTGCTCCTAGTTCACCTCCCCCACCCAGGTCTGGGAATATCAGGGTTAATCTGGTGCAGAGGCTTCTCCCCATCAGCGTCTCTGTTAGAGCTCTCCCTGGTACTGTGTGTGGGGTGGTCCTGTAATCAAACAGGAACTGGGACGGTTTGGTATTGAGTGATGCTGTAGGCTGCTTCTTTAAGCTTGCATTCACTGTTTGGATCACTCTCTCTGACAGACTGTTTAAGACACGCTAATGGCAGGTGGTATGTATGGGAGAGATTTCTGATCATGTGGGCGATGAGCAATATTACAGTCTCTGCAACCACTAGCCACATGATGGTAAAAGTACGTTACCAGAGCAACTGAAAATCCTTGGGGGGAGGGTGGTGGTGGAATGCAGTGGGGTGGGGTGGCACTCTTTGGGTCATTTCGGGCTCAGGTTAATGCCATGAGTTTGGGGTTCAATCCCCATTTCAGCTGAGATTGCATTTGTGACCTTCCACCTGTGCCTGACCTGCTGTGGGGATAGGGGTCATACCAGCCCACCTGTGCCTGACCTACTGTGGGGTTAGGGGTCATAGCAGCCCACCTGTGCCTGACCTACTGTGGGGTTAGGGGTCGTACCAGCCCACCTGTGCCTGACCTACTGTGGGGTTAGGGGTCGTACCAGCCCACCTGTGCCTGATTTACTGTGGGGTTAGGGGTCATAGCAGTCTCCAGGTATGCACAGGTGAGGAAGACCCATTACTCTAAGAACAGGGGCAAATCCCCACATTAAAACAATATGACATAGGAGCAGTAATAGAGCATTCAGCCCATTGACTCTATCTGCCATTCAACTGGGAGTTGGGGGGGAGGAGTTTAACAGAGATATGCGAGGGATGTTTTTCACACAAAGGGTGGTGAGTGCCTGGAGTACGTTGCCAGAGGAGGGGGTGGAAGCAGACACAATAGCAGCATTTGAGAAACACGTGAATGACCAGAAAGGGAATAGAGGGATACGGATCCTCTAAATGAAGTCAGTACTGATATACAAGGGCAAAATGTATTGGTGAAGGGACCGACCTGATAACATTCAAGCTTAACATTAAGTTCAGCACCTTTCCAATTCTGTAGATGGAAGGGAATAATGTGGAGCGGAGTGGTTGTCGGAATAATTTATGTGGTTGAAAAGGCATCATATTTCAAGTGTGCACCCAGCGTTGTTATTAGGATATCAAAGGCTGGGGATTTTGGTCACACTGATAAATAAACAAATGATTCATTCAACAAAACAGGAATGAAGTTACGAATTTTCTCACCATTTCCATCTCCCCCTCCCACAGCACGTAAACAAGTTGTATTCATAGCCTGCTGCTGCACTGTGTTCAAAGGCATTGCTGGGCAGATATTTGCAAACAGATGGAAGTAATTTGCTGCATCAGTTATAAAATCTCCTCAGAGATTATAAACATTGAGGGTTCTTTGTTGCTGCCAGTCAAGTTAGAAAGACCGCTGATCCATTCAAAACAATGCTGGTTTGGTAAACAGATTCTGAACAGCGTTGTCAATCCAAATGAACATTGTATGTTCGAGGTTGCAAGTATGTTAACAAAGGGTTGGAGTGAGACTGAATGCAGTGTGCTTCAGGTAAAGTTAAAAATCACACAACTCCAGGCTATAGTCCAACAGGTTTAATTGGAAGCACTCTAGCTTTTGGAGCGTTGCTCCTTCATCAGGTGGTTGTGGAGGACACATAATTGATGAAGGAGCGTCGTTCCAAAAGCTAGTGTGCTTCCAATTAAACCTGTTGGACTATAACCTGGTGTTGTGTGATTTTTAACTTTGTCCACCCCAGTCCAAAACCGGCATCTCCAAATCATGCTTCAGGTAAGTTCACTTGCTGCATTGAAGTTGGAAGGTCTGCTGAGTTCAATCTTCAATGTGGCTGACCCAGGAGATGTGAGTGAGGGCATTCTCGCGTATCCTGCTGTGCTGAGCCTCACATCTCTGCTTTTTATTGATCCTGATGGAAATCAAAGCAAGTGCTTGGTGCTGCTAATGATTTCACTGGTCAAAACACAGGCTCCACTGTGTCACACTGAAAGCACTGGGCATTGTCAGCTAATTGGAAAGAGCATTCAGAACTGCTTCAGAAGTGGGATGATTGACAGTCAATTCTCCAGGGGGAGTCTTTACATTCAGGCAACATTGCACTTTAATAACTGGTCGAAGAGAACTCTTGGTTTGGGGGGAAGTTGATGGGGAATTATTTTCCTCTTCTCAACTTGGGATCTGGAATGCACTTCACTAAAGGTGGGACCAAACTCAAATGGAACTTTACAAGGAAGGTTAGATATTGAAGTAAAAACCAAAAGAACTGTGGATGCTGTAAATCAGAAACAAAACAGAAGTTGCTGGAAAAACTCAGCAGGTCTGGCAGCATCTGTGGAAAAAAAAATCAATTAATGCTTCAGGTCCAGTGACCCTTCCTCAGAACTGGCAAAGGGTCACCACACCCAAAACGTTAACTTTGATTTCTCCTCAGGGTTAGATATTTGCCTGTTAGAATGGGTATAGAGGCCCTTTGGCCCATCAAGTCTCTGCTGCCTCTCTGCAAGAGACACTCTGTTAATCCCTTTCCCAATCCCCTCCCTGGAGCCCTGCAACTTTGTATTTTGGGTGTTTATCCAATTCTCCTGAAAACCACAATCAACCCTGTCTCCCTCACCTTACCAGATCCCACTCACTGCGCAAAAGGAAGATCTCACTCCTGACACTGCTTATCTTTTTGCAAATCACTCTAAGTGCAAATTTTATCTCCTACCGGCCCTCCAGCTTTGAGGGACTTGGATAGAGGGGCACACCTCCTGACCACTGTTTAGCTAAAACAGGGAAGACTAAAATGTTCGGTCAATGCTCTGTACAGAGTGCAGGGTCTGGACTCCCATTTTACACCAACCTTGGTGACATGATCCATCATGTAAAATCCAACCAAGATGGTATGGTCCCTGGGTTATTAGACCAGTGATAAATAATGTGTGCCTTATAATCAATAATATATAACTGATAACGAGGAAGGGCGTTTGTGGTGCAGAGGGGAGAATCTATGGGTTTGAACCAACACTCAATGGCTATGGATGGGGTTGTAATCTGGCCAAACAGGTTGATAGCTAACCCTGACAGTAGACTGAGGGCAGGAGAGTCTCCAGGTCAGTATCCTGCAGAAAGCAATCACAAACCCACTCCAGTATGTGGGTGTAAGAGGCAGAACAATCCAATGGGTGCCCATGGCTCAGTAACCAGGATGGGAGATCAGACTGATGATGCTGCTGATTCACAAACAGGGAAATGAAAAAGCTACAAGACTGAGTTCCTCCTATGAACATCAAATATTTTTTATTCAACCATGGGATGTGGGTATCACTGGCCTGACCCAGCATTTACTGCCTGTCCCTAGTTGCCCCTTGAAAAGGTGGGGGTGAGCTGCCTTCTTGAACCACTTCAGTCCATGTGCTGTAGGTAGACCCTCAATATCCTTGGGGAGGGAGTCCCAGTGACACTGAAGGAACGGCGATATATTTCGAAGTCAGGGTGGTGAGGGGTTCAGAGGGGAACTTGCAGGGGGTGGTGTTCCCACGTATCTGCTGCCCTTGTCCTTCTAGATGGGTTTGGAAGGTACTATGTATGGATATTTGGTGAATTTCTGCAATACATCTTGTAAATAGTACACATTACTGTTCCTCAGCGTTAGTGGTGGAGGGAGTGGATGCTTGTGAATGTGGTGCCAATCAAGTGGGGGCTGCTTTCTCCTGGATAGTGTTGAGCTTCTTGAGTGTTGTTGGAGCTGCCCCCATCTGGGCAAGTGGGGAATATTCCATCACCCTCCTGAGTTGTGCCGTGTAGATGGTGGACAGGCTTTGGGGAGGCAGGGGGTGAGTTACTCCTTCCACATATCCTAGCTTCACTTCATAGAATTTGCAGAATTGTCACAGTTCATCCTCCTCCTGTCACTATTCCTGGATCTCTGAACATTTTAATCTCCTCCTTTTCTCCATGATGCCACACATTGTTTCCATTTAAATAATTTAGTGGAGGGGGGGTTATCATTGGACTAGTAATCGAGGGAACACATAGAATATTCTGGGGACTTGGATTTGAACCCCACCACGGCAGATTGTGGATTTTGAATTCAATAAGAAGTCTGGAAATAAAATCGAACGATGACCATCAATGGGGCATTATGAATGGTGCCAAACATTGTGCAATCATTGGAGGACATCCCCACTTTTGACCTTCTGAGGGAAGATGAAGCAGCTGAAGATGGTTAGGCCTGAGGACACTACCCTGAGGAACGCCTGCAGAGATGTCCTGGAGCTGAGATGACTGACCCCCAACAACCACAACCTGCATATCTTTGAACTGTGGGAAGAAATCCACGCAGACACAGGGAGAATGTGCAAACTCCACACAGACTGTTGCCCGAGGCAGGAATTGAACCTGGGTCCCTGGTGCTGTGAGGCAGCAGTGCTCACCAATGAGCCATCATGCCTCAAAAGGAATGGAGTATCAGAGGAGGGAAGTCTAGGTGAAACTATACAAGGCACCAGTTAGATCAAACTTAAGATAATATGAACAGCTTTGGGACCTTTATTTTTGGAAAAATATACTGGCAGTGGAGGTAGTCCAGGGAAGGTTTACTTGGATAAAAGCAGGAATGAAGGGAGTGTCTTACAAGGAGAGGTTGAATAGTTTGTGCCTATACTCATTGATGTTTAGACAAATGAAAGGTGACTAGATCCTTAGAGGGTTGGTGGAGAGAGGTTGCTTACCCTTGTGGAAGGGTCTAGGACCAGAGGGCATAATCTCAGAATAACAGGTCACCTAGTTCAGTATTTCTGCTCTCAGAGGGGAGTGAATCTGGGGTATTCCTTGCTGTGGAGGCCGGATTGTTAATGATAGTCAAAGCTGGATGGACAGATGTTTAATCAGTAAGGCAATCAAGAACAAGGAAAGTGGAGTTGAGGATTATCAGCTCATGATTTTATTGAACAGCAAACTCTGTCGGCCAAATATTCTGAAGGTCTGCTCTGGAACTACTGCCCGGGGTGTGGGAGGTTCGAGAGCACAGAGCCATTGCAATAGCCAGTTGTTGAAATCATTTCTTGATATCACATGGAGTGAATCAAACTGGCTGAAGACTGTTATCTGTGATGCTGGGGACCACTGGAGGAAGCTGAGGTTGAGATGGATTATCCACTCTGGACTTCGGGCCAAAGATTGCTATGATAGCCCCAACTTCACTTTTTTGTGCTGACGTGCTGGGCTCCCCATCGGTGAGGGTGGGGAGACTTGTGGAGCCTCCTCCCCCAGTGAGTGGTTAAACAGCCCGTCACCATTCCCCACTGGATGTGGCAGGACTGCAGAGCCTGGCTAGATGATAACGGTAGACTGGGGAAAAACCAGGCCATGAATGTTTCAATAACAATCTTGTCTAAACAACCCCCCCATCCTTCCAGGTTTTTTAAGGATTATTTGGGAAGTATGGTGACAAATGATTAAGATCCCCTCTCTCCAGGATGGACATGAAGCTAATGAAGCTTCCTGAAGAAGGGCTCATGCCCGAAACATCGATTCTCCTGCTCCTTGGATGCTGCCTGACCTGCTGTGCTTTTCCAGCAATACATTTTCAGCTCTGATCTCCAGCATCTGCAGTCCTCACTTTCTCCATGAAGCTAATGACAGCCAGGACTGTTCACATTCACAGTGAAGATGTCTTGCTATCTCTTAAAAGGTTCTGAAACAACTTTAAGTACAACACAGAATCATCTTGGAATTATTTTCTACATTGTTCAATAATTGCAAGTTGTTGCTACTTGATAATGTATTTACAGAATTTATTAATAAATGCCATTGGACTCACAACTATTTACATCCATTACTTATCACCAATAGGAAATAAGAAAAGGCTTGCATTACCATAGTACCTTTTGCAACCTCAGAATGTCACAATTGTTCAGCCAATGTACTACTTTTGAAGTACGGTTGCTGCAGTAACAAATCTTACAGTCAATTTGTGCTCCACAAGCAGTTATGTGATGTATAAAGGTACCTTAATAGGAAGGAATCATGGAATCCCTATAGTGTGGAAGCAGGCCATTCAGCCCATGGAGTCCACACCAACCCCCTGAAGGACATCCCATCCAGACCCACCCTATCCCTGTAACCCTGCATTTCCCATGGCTCACCCACCTAACCTGCACATTTTTAGACTGTGGGAGGAAACCCACACGGACATGGGGAGAATATGCAAACTCCACCCAGTCGCCTGAGGTTGGGTTTGAACCTCTGACCCTGGCACCGTGAGGCAACAGTGCTAACCACTGGGCCACCGTGCTGTCACTAAAATGCAAAATCAAAGTGAATACGCTCACACTTAGGGTATTCAAGATATCCCTTCCCTCTCACTTCGACAAACATGCACACACTCTTCCAGGTCACCACCACCAGAATTGTACTGTCTGCACCAAGGGATGCCAATGCATTGCACATTTTAATCCTGTTTCCTTCACTGCTTGAGGTGCGTTCTGTGTCAGAATCAATCCCCAAATACAAAGACACACTACCACTCCCCTCAGCTGTTAAACTGTGGCACATCTTATATCAGACATGGAGTAATATTTCATGGCTCTCTCTGCTATGTTCAAAGGATTTTGCAAAGAGAAGGTCTCTTTCGAACATCTCCTTCGCTTGCTCCTCCTGAATTTCAAGAGATCTCCAACACACCCTTCCTGTCCTGTGACCTCATTGAAAGTACTGGATTTAAGTTCAGATTGGAGTCTCACACTCTAACTCTAACTCATCAGTCCCTCATTGCTAGGATGGAGCTGCAAATGAGAAGTGTGATACTTGGAGAGATTGAGCTACAATGTAGTAATCTCTCACATGGACTCAATTAATTTCATTTTTTAAAAAACCCATCCGGTTCCCTTAGACCATCAGAACTAGGAGTAGGCCACCAAACAGCCCCTCTAGGCTGTTCCACATTCAATAGGATCATATCTGATCTCACCTCAACCTCAACTCCACCTTCCTGCCCACTCTCCACATTTGTACATGTTACTTGTTAAAAATCTCCATACCTCCTCCTTATACTAACTCAGTGTCCCATCATCCACCACACTCTGGGGGAGTGAATTCCACAGATTAATGACCGTTTGAGAAGATATAATTTCTCCTCATTTCTGTTTTAAATCTGCTACTCCTTAACCTGAAACTATCACCACACGTTCTAGATCGTCCACACTTTGTCAATGCCCTTTAGCAGCTTATACACCTCAATTAGACTCAGAGAAGGAAACCTGCCATTCTACCTGGTCTGGCCCACATGTGACAGCATTGCAGGTGACTCATAATTGCCCTCTGACAATGGCCTAGCCAACCATTCGATCCAAGGGTAATTAGGGATGGGCCACATATATTGGCCTTGCTGGTGCTGCTAACGTCCCTTTAAAGAATACCCCTATTTTAAAAAGGTTTGACGTCAAGAGTGGGGTACAAATAAAGTATAATGTATATTTTCACTTATTGTCCTGATTTGCAGCAGGTGGTCCTTGAAGTGGACATTGCTTTTTGAAGTTGAGTCTGGTTCAGTCAGGGATACAGGCAACATTGACAATTGTCCAAATCAGAAGGCCATGCTTTTAAACTCCACTCCAGCCTTCTGTGCAAACAGTCAGACATATTCCCAATGAAATCCTAGAGGAATGCTGCAGTGTTGATGGTACCAGTTTTCATATATGGTATTAACTGAAGCTCAGTCTACTTTCTCAGGCCTCCCATGACCTTCACTTTGGCTCTTTTTCCCTTTGTTTCGTGAACACAATTCATGTAATTTCTAACTGCTTGTGATTGATGCGGTTTGCGTGTGCAATGTATGTATTCCCTATACACTCAAAGACATTGTCCCAATTTAAATAATAGCAGCAAGTTTTTCCACGAGTTTAAACATAAAACATGTTGTTTATAATCCTACACTTGTCCCAGGGGTTTAAAAATATGACGTTTCATTCATTTGTCACACACACACACACACACACACACACACACACACACACACACACACACTCATTAAAAAGGTTTGATGTAGATAAGGAAAGAATGCAGTTATAACGTGCAATTGTCTCACTCTTCCCATTGTAGCAGGTTTGTAGCTTCTTAGATGAGCTGATGACCTGGCTGGAGTGAAGTTCTTGGAAAGCAGAGAACTTGTCATAAGCTGCAAGGTTTATTGACTGGCAGGAGGTTGACTCTCGGTTGAGCTTAAAGTTGGAACAAACTGAGGGACAGTCTTTCCCTCACTTTCCTTAGCTAGATAGTTTATTTGACTGCAACAACTGTTTTGCCTGATGGTCCTACTGATGGAACTCTGTACTGTCCTCTTTTGGTTTTAAAAAGCAACAAACATGTCTATCTCATTTCCATGGAACTTGTTGCAAGTCTAAAGTTTGTTTTTCCTGACGAAGGCGATGTGTAAAGTTGATTACACCACATCTATGATGACATTCTCATCTTGAATGCTTGAGAGAGCCAGGTCTTTACATAGAAGTGGCCCATTCAATTTGAAATGACCTCCTTGTATGTCTGTCAGGAAGCTACACTCAGTCAGTATCAGTCACAGTCACCATCTCTCCCCAAGAAGCTTCGATCTGTCAATTCAGTGACCCCATGTGAACAAGCACAGAGGTCCCTGCAGATAGGTGTGGAAGACGTGGGATGAACCACTATGTCTCCCGGTCAAGTCCCCTCAGAATCTTAGATATTTCAATTCAGTCCCCTCTGACTCTTCTAAATTCCAGAGGGCCTAGCCTGTCCAACCTTTCCTCATCAAGCAGTCTGCTCAGTCTGGTCTCCAGGCTAGATGTCAGAGTGTCAGGCCACATGGAACAGAGGTGCAGAAATCTCTTTAATTCACGAGTTGTCTACCCCAGGGAGCTGTGGATGCTCAGCAATTGAATGTATTCACGATTGCGATGAGTTGATTTCTGGGCACAAACGGAATTAGAGCATAATGATGGCAAATGGAGATTCTATGGAAAATTCCTCATATCTGCATCGAATCCAGAAGCATGCTCAAAGATGTGTTGCTTACTCATGTGTGATTGACAGTCGGTGTAGCACATTAGTTTAACTGCCTGAGAATATGTGCATTAGGAACAGAAGGAGTCACTCAGCCCCTCAAACCTGCTTCACCATTTATTAAATTCTTGGTTGCTTTGACTGAGGCCCCAACCCCACTTTCCTGCCCACACCTGATACACTCCCTTTATGTGTGGATCTAGGGAGTGGACCCCCCCACTTCAGAGCAGGGCCCTGATGAAGCGGCACTCAGTCCAACGTTCTGAATTTCCTAGCCTCCAAATCCCAACTCATATCCTGGGAGGTCACTGCACCGGCAAAAATGAGGTCTTCAGAAGTGGACGGGGAGGTTTTTTGGACCCAGTAGCCTCAATAAGCACCTTGCATCTTAGTGGGTACCATTGCAAACTCTGCATCCCAATGGGTTCCACTCCTCAGACTCCTCCCATGGGTCACTAACATACAACTAACACCATGACTGAGCAGACTGCCTGATGAGGAAAGGTTGGACAGGCTAGGCCCTCTGGAATTTAGAAGAGTCAGAGGGGACTGAATTGAAATATCTAAGATTCTGAGGGGACTTGACCAGGTGGATGTGGGAAGGATGTTTCCTTTTGTGTAGAGTCTAGAATGAGGGGTCACTGTTTCAAACTAACGGGGCACCCATTGAAGACAGAGATGAGGCAACTGTTTTCTCTATCTCTGAGGGTTGCGAGTCTTTGGAATTCCCTTCCTCAAGCGGCAATGGGTACAACATGTTTTGATATTTTTGAATGAGGTGGGGAGGGGGTGGGTAGATCGATTCTTGATGACCAAGGGGATGAAAGATTTTCGGATGTGCAGGAATGTGGAATGTGGAATTGAGGTTAAGGTCAGATCAGCCACAATTTCAAAGCATGGTATAGCAGGCTGGAAGGGTCATTCACCTCGTCTTGTTCCTTGTCTGTGTCTTACATGTTCATCCCCACCTTCTCAGTAATGAACTTACTCTCTGTTACCTGATTGGTTGAATCGTGGCCATAGTTGAACAGTCTTTCCTTCCCAAGGCTCCCAATTTCAATATTTCTTGAGGATTAACACGTCGAAATGTTCAAAGAGATACGTTTTGCTTGTTTCACATCCTGAGGATTATCCCATTCCTGGATTTTCCAGGCTAACTGCAGAACCTTCTTAGAAGATCCTCAGGCAGCACCATCCAAACCCACGGCCACTTCCATCCTAAAGGACAAGGGCAGCAGATACATGGGAACACTATACCCTGTAGGTTCCCCTCCAAGCCACTCACTGTCCTGACTCGGAAATATGTCACTGTTCCTTCAGTGCCATTGGAAGGGGTTAACTAGGAAGGGGTTAAAAAAGAGGATCAGATTCCTACTCTTCCCAATTCTTTCAGAATCCTGGAATTCCCTCCCTAAGGACATTGTGGGTCTACCCACAGCACATGGACTGCAGCGGTTCAAGAAGGCAGCTCACCCCCACCTTCTCAAGGGACAGGAAGGGATGGGGCAATAAATACTGACCCAGCTAGCGACGCCCACATCCCATAAGTGACTAAAAGGTTTCTGGGAGGTTCGGCTGGCTTTGCAACTGAGAATGTTAAAAGCAAAGTTAAAGCAAGTAGAAATGTGCTGAGGAATTCAGAAGATGTGTTAAAGGTCAGATATCTCAAGGTTATACTCCCTCCTCTAACTGTCAGTGATCGATAGCGATCTAAGCCTAACATTCTGGTATTGATCCTGTGCTAACTGCTCCCTTCAGACTCAGGTATGTGCTCTTAAAGTCAGAAACCTGGCTCTTATCCATCCACATTGGATTGGGGACGTGAGATTCACAGCTTTACAGTAATGAAAGGGTCTACTGGCAGCGTGATCCCCCAACAGGGGCCACGCAGTGAGTCCAGGTTCATTGTTGACTCAAGCCTTCAGGGCAGTTTCTGACAGATGTCAATCACCCAGCACAGCTGAGAGCTGCTTGCTGCTGTACTGTATGGGACTGGAAGGTTACAACATTGTAGAAGGATCAAAATAAGCCTTAGAATTTCCATTTCAGCTCCTGTGCTAACGAGGACTGCATTGGATTGGCACTGATGGCAGTTTTGTAACTGATTTCTCTTGAACCAAGGCAATAGTTCCACAATAAAGCCCTGGACACCAGCTCAGTTATACTCTCGTACCCAATTCCACAAATTCTTTTAAGGGGAACTCATTGATGGGTTTCTTGCAGATCAGAAGCAGAAAATACCAAATGCACAAGCTCAGATGCTGAATTCTGTTCCCACTTGTGGGAATTGGCCTTTGCTGCAATGGTGAATTATTCACACATAAGGGAATCCAATGTTGTTGCACTCGATTAAGGAGGCTAGGGATCAGGAGTTACTCAGTCACCACGACGATGGTTTGTGTATTCAAGGTCGAATCACTGAATCCCTAGCACACAGGGAGGCCATTCAGTACATCAAACCCAGCACAGCTCTTTGAAACAGCGATCCAATTCGGTACGCTAACGTACCTTTCCGTGTAGCCCTACAAATAGCTCCTTCTCAGTGTAGACACCAGAGTTTACATTGCAAGTTTACATTGACAGAAAAGCACTTTGTGGAATCTCAACACGAACTATTGGTGAATCAGAGATGAAGGCTGATACTCCCATTCACTCAGGTTTTCCTAATGTACCCTCTGTTATTTGTAACTAATCCAGACAAGCTGGAATTCACCAAACAAATTGAGTCTGTGACTGACTCCATAATCTACACCAGAAACAAATCAGTTCAGGCCAGCTGGGGTGAACGGTTGTTTCTCAGCTCTGAGGGAGGTATTCCTTACGGGATTGATACAAGCTCTCTGTCAGGAAAGGCAATGGTATTGTGAAGCAGTAATCCAGGCTAATGTCCTGGGAACAGGAGTCCGACCCCCACCACAGTTTGTAGTGGCAATTAGAGTTTGCTTTTAAAAAACTGGAATTGAAAGACAGAATCCTCACTGTGCCCATGTAACCATTGTTGTTAAAAACCCAGCTGGTTCACTAATACCCTTTGGGGAAGGAAATCTGCCCCCCATACCTGGTCTGGCCACATGTGAATCCAATCCTGCAGCAAAGGGGCTGATTCCTCTGGGTAGTTATGGATGGGCACACACACACGCGCACACACACACACGCACACACACACACACACACACACGCGCACACGCACACACACACACACACACACGCACACACACACACACACTCACAAACTCACACACTCACGCACACACACACACTCACACACACACACACTCACGCATACACACACACACTCACCGACACACACACACACACACACTCGCACACACTCACACACTCACACACACACTGACACACACACTCACGCACACACACACTCTCACACACACTCACACATACAGACACACTCACTCACACACACACTCTCACACACACACACACACACTCACACACACTCCTACACACACTCACACACACACACTCACACACTCACAGACACACACACACACTCACTGACACACACACACACACTCTCACACACACCTCACACACATACACTTTCATACACACTCACAGACACACACATTAACACACTTACACACACACACGCATACAAACACTCACAAACACATTCACACACACTCACACACATACCCACACACACTCACGCTCTCACACACATACTCACACACACTCACAAACACACACACACACTCACACACATACCCACACACACTCACGCTCTCACACACATACTCACACACACTCACAAACACACACACACACTCACTCACACACACGCATATACACACACTCACACTCACAAACACACACACTCACAGACACACACTCACAGACACACACACTCACAGACACACACTAACACACACTCACACTCACACACTGACACTCACACTCACACACTCACAAACACTCTCACACATATACACACATTCACACACACTCACAGACACACACTCATAGACACACTCACACGCTCACAGACACACACACACACAGACACACAGTCATATATACACACACAAACACACACACACACACTCACACACACACTGCGAAACAAGCTTAAAGACAGAGATGAGGTTCTGATGAAGCATCGCCTGACTTAAAAGGTTTAGAGTCATAGAGATGTACAGCATGGAAACAGACCCCTTCATTCCAGTGCATCCATGCTGACCAGATATCTTAAATTAATTTTGTCCCATTTGCCACCATTTGACCCATATTTCACTAACCCCTTCCTATTCATATACCAATCCAGATGCCTTTTAAATGTTGCAATTGTACCAGCTTCCACCACTTCCTCTGGCAGCACATTCCATACACGTACCACCCTCTGCGTGAAAACGTCGCCCCTTAGGTCCCTTTTATACCTTTTCCCTCTCACCCTAAACCTATGCCCTCTAGTTTTGAAGTCCCCTACCCTCTGGAAAAGACAGTGTCTGTTCACCTTATCCATGCTCCTAATGATTTTACAAACCTCTGTAAGGGCATCCCTCAGCCTCTGAGGCTCCAGGGAAAACAGCCACAGCTTATTCAACCTCTGAGTTTAACCTCTCAGCCCTCTGTATGTAGCACGGTGGCTCAGTGGTTAGCACTGCTGCCTCACAGCACCAGCGACCCAGGTTTTCTCTTAGCGTCGGGCAACTGTCTGTGTGGAGTTTGCACATTCTCCCCGTGTTTGTGTAGGTTTCCTCCCACAGTTCAAAGATATGCAGATTATGTGAATTGGCCGTGCTAAAATGTCCACAGTGTTCAGGGATGTGTAGGTTAAGTGCATTAGTCAGGGGTAAATATAGAGGAGTGGGCCTGGGTGGGTTACTCTTCGGAGGGTCAGTGCGGATTTGTTGGGCTGAAGGGCCTGTTTCCACACTGTAGGGATTCTATGAATCTCTCTCTAAAACTCAAAACATTCTTGGAAATCTTTTCGCAATGCTTTCAGGTTTCACAACATCCTTTCTATAGAAAGGAGATCAGAATTGGACGCAGTATTCCTAAAGTACTCTGCTTTCTTCCCATTGATGTTGCTGAGTTTCTCCAGCAATTTCTGATTTTATTTAAAAAGAGACAGGATGTCATGTACAGACGCAAACGTAAAAAGTTTAAACTTCTTGAAGTCCTGAAAGTGTTAGATTTTAACTTGAGGCTAATTGTTTAATTATCAATGCAGATTCTGCAGCTATGACGAACTTCATAGATTTTGAGATCTATATGTGAATGGTTGTTCCAAGTTGTTTTGTCACAGGGCACTGGCTCTAAGATTGAGAGAGAGAGTGAGAGATGGGGAGGGGGGTGCGGTGAGAAGTTCTTCCACTTCTTCCTTATATGTCTATTATTCCTTATCTCAGCTCTACCGTTCAGAAGCACCTTTTGAAACATAGCTCAGTGTGCAATCCAGAATCCAGTTCCATTGTCTTTTCTCAAGATCGATGATCTGCAGGTAACTTTCAACCCAATATGTAACTTCCAGAAAAGTGTGAATCAACCAGGGAATATGGATGTGAGTTTCAGTGCTTTTTGGAACAATATCAATTCCGGATCAAACTGATCCCGATCCATTTACTGATCGTTTCATGAGCTTGGTTCAAGCTGGTCAAGTGACCCATTGAGTGAGTAGTGAGTAATTATCCTCTCGAAAACTATTTTTAGTTTGGCAAAGGTTACAGTTAAAAATCAGACAATGGAATTTAATACTGCAAGTCCATTGTTATGACAATCGCTAACATAATTTACAGAAGAGATAAAACAGGAAGACATTCTGTTTTTGATTTTTGTCATTGTGTTGTATATCTTGCAGCAGACCTGTGATTACAAAGAAGTAAAGATGTATTTACTGGAAAAGTATACTTATTCATAAAATTATAAGTACATACAAAGGTCAAAATTAGTTCTGCACAGACCTTGCAGAGAGAAAAAACCTGGAATTTGATATTCCTCAGTCCTTCCATCCAGTCACTAACAGACATCTTCTACTCACACATGGGAGATAGTGAGGACTATAGAGGCTGCAGAGTCAGTGTGGATGGAAAGTGCAGCTGGAAAAAACACAGCAGGTACGCAGTGTCAGAGAAGGAGAGCTCTCCCCACCCGCCCGCACCCCCCCCCCCCCCCCCCCCCCCCACACACACACACACACCCCTAGTCCTCATGAAAGGTTCCCACCTGAAATGTCAACTCCCCTTCTCCTCTGACACTGTAGTGCTTTTTCCAGCTCTATACTTCATTGACTCCTGCTCATACATGAGACCACTTACATTCAAGTTAAAGCATTGCGGTGTCTCAGGTCTTCATAAGCCCTTATGATATTTGGCAGAAAGCACTTCAATGATGGTTTTTCCTGCAGGACTGCAAGGAAGTCTAGACTTCCACTCTCAATGTTCCTGCACTGGTGGGTAGGAAGTCTATTCCTCACGAGGTACTCAACTCTTCGGAAGATGTGTGGTACGAGTGACTGATCTGGTAGATACAGAAGGCAGGATGCCTCATAAAGCTAGTCCTTGCAAATTATTATTCCTCTGCCAATCTGAATGTTGTTTGGCACAATCTCAATTCCAAGCTGGCAGCTCCACACACAAGGAAGCCGAAGCTATTTATTTTCAGGGAACAAGTTTCTTTTTTTTTAAAATATATAATCAGAGAGAGTCCAATATAAAAGCTGCCAACCTCAGGCACCCTCACTTGCACACAACACCCTCTGGGGGTTAGTTTTGCACCTTCTGTAAATTATAGACAAATTGAGAGCAGGGGTAGGCCATTCTCCCTCCAAGCCACTCAAAACGATTCTCCTGATCTGATCACTCGATATTTCCCAATAACCTTCCACCCTCTTGCTTCTCAAGAACCTATCTTCTATTGTCTTAAAAATATTCAGGGACCTGATGGAAGTTTACAATATCCTGAGAGATATAGACTGAGTTTATGGTTGGTATCTTTTCCCTAAGATGGGGTATTTCAAGTCAAGGCGGGGGGGGGGGGGGCAGATGTTGAAGGTGAGAGAAGGGAGACTTTAAAAAGACATAAGAGGCATTTTCTTTTTCCAAAGAGGGTAGAACGACCTTCCTGAGGAAGTGGTGGACTTGGGTACAGTGACAATGTTTAAAAGGCATTTAGATAACTGCATGAGTAGGGAAGGTTTGGAGGGTTATGGACCAGGAGCAGGCAGGAGGGAATAGTCTAGTTTGGGATTCTGTTCAGCATGGACTGGTTGGATGGAAGGGTCTATTTCCATGCTATAAGACTCTATGACCTAGCCACCATCACCTTCCATGTGGAGATTTCCAAAGCCTCCTGGAAGGAAGACATTATCCTTAGCTCTGTTTTAAACAGGTGGCCCCAAATTTTGAAACAGTGTCCCCTCGTTCTAAATGCTCTTCCCAGAGGCAACATCTTTTCCAAATTCACCCCCTCAGGGCCAGATATAAATCAATCAAGCTGCCCCTTCCCTGAGGGTACATCAGAAATGATACACCACACAAGGAAGTCATTCATTCCACAGTTATCTATGCCATCATTTCGCAAGAACGATCCAATGAATCCGATTCGCCTGCTCATTCCTGGAAATCTCCGAAGTCCTCATTTCCCCAAGGATTAATAACTGACTGCCCTGGCAACTGCAACTGTCTCTCCTCTTGGTATTATCAAAATTCCTCTTGGTTTCCCTCAGCATTTTCTACAACAATAATAATGGACTTTGTTGTTCTCTCAATTATTTCAATTGAAGAGTACAGTCATCAACTCACACAGCATGGAAACAGACCCTTCAGTCCAACTCATCCAGGCCAACCTAAGGACTCAGACCTTTAAACAAGATCAGGGATATAATTCTCTTTTCCTCCACTGCTCTGCCTTTAGGACAACTGCTAGGAGTCATGTGGTGCAGTGGTAGTGTCTGTACCCCTGAGCTAGGAAGCCTGGGTTCAAGTCCCACCTACTCCAGAGGCATGGGATAACATCTCTGAACAGGTTGTGTTAACTATTTAAATCAAGCTAAACTTTGGGTCAGTGGGCAAAGGCAATGTCCATGCCTCAGAACCAAGAGGTCCAGGTATAAGTCCCATCTGTAAGTTTGTGAATCTGAACTACACACAGGTGACATGTCAAGTATCGCTGCCTCATGTAACGCATTTCATCTCCCTCCAGCAGATGGATCAGAATCCAGGGTCACGTCTCGAAATGAGCCATTTCCAAAAGCTATTACCTGTAGTCTGTCACCTGTCGAGCTGGTGAGACGGAGTGTGGCAGTGCCAACACAACCAGCCTGTCTCCCCCTCTCTCTCTGATTCTGCTATAGTTCGTGAGTTGGTGTTCTCAACGTCCAAATTCATCTTTCAGTCTCCGACTTTCTGAACTCACCGTTGCAATGAAAACTGAGGGAGGGTTTACACGTCAGGAACTCACCCAGTTTTGCATTTTGGTATTAATACCTTGTGACAGAGTCCATTTGGTAAAATCCCCCACGGATGTATGGATCTAGTTATTGGGTTGCTGAACAGCTCAACTAAAAGAGTCTAATTTTTGATTGGTGTAAACTGTGGTAGTCTAAACATCAGGACTATTAAAGAATAGACTCGATCGCATAAATTAATGATATAGAACTTGACAAGAATTAAAAGACAGGCACTTGTGGTGCAGTAGTAGTGAACCTATCTCTGAACCAGGAGGCCTGGGTTCAAGTCCCACCTTCTCCAAATATCTCTGATCAGATTGGTTAGAAACAATATTGGGAATATTAAAAATAGCGAGAGCCTTGATCAATATGAGGCTAGGGTAAGCCTCAAACTGTCCAGGCTTCACAATGAGTCTGGTGCAGTCCATCTGAATCAACATTATTATGATTGACTGGAACACAGATTCTCAGCCAGCACACACACTCCTGTTCACAATGCTCCCTGAATTCTGGCTCGATTAAAAACCTCATTCTGATCAGTTTGATGATTGTGTAAACAACACGATGTGTCAGGGCAGACTAGCAGCTGAGGAGGGCCAGCACGGGCTGGGAGAGGCTTCAAGGTTTGTGAGTCTCAGGCTGGCATAGTCGGTGCAGTGCTGAGGGAACTCAGCATTGTTCCAGGGAGCTGTCCTGTGGACCACCCGTCAAATCCCGGGGAAGGTTACAAAAGAAACCCTGATCGGACCCGGGCAAGGGGAACAGATTTATCCCTCCAGCAGGAACTCCTGACCACAGATCCGACGCTTATTACTGTGTTACTGTTTGTGGGATCTTCCTGTGCTAATATATTCTCCAGCGTTTGTTACCTTCACTTCCAATGTACTTTATTGGCTGCAAAATTCTGAACAGGTGCCAGGGTCTTACATAAATGTACTGGATTTGATGGGCTGTTCATCTTCAAAAGTCTTTTATATATTCAGGGGATGGACAATATAAATAGCTCAGCTGCATTTAATGCCCAGTCCCTAGTTGCCCCGTGAGAAGGTGGGGGTGAGCTGCCTTCTTGAACCACTGCAGTCCATGTGCTGTGGGTAGACCCACAATGCCCTGAGGGAGGGAATTCCAGGATATTGACCCAGTGACACTGAAGGAACGGCGATGTATTTCCAAGTCAGGATGGGGAGCGGCTCGGAGGGGATTGTGCAGGGGGTGGTGTTCCCATGTATCTGCTGCCCTTGTCCTTCTGGATGGAAGTGGCCGTGGGTTTGGAAGGTGCTGTCTGAGGATCTTTGCTGAGTTTCTGCAGTGTATCTTGTAGATTGTACACACTGCTGTTACTGAGCGTCGGTGATGGAGGGAGGGATGTTTATGGATGTTTTACTGATCAAGCAGGAACTGGAGTTATCGATCATCGTCAACACTGAGAACTGGGACAGTCTATGACCACAATCTCACTGTACTTCTGGGGAATGACAAGGAACAAAACAAATCAGAAATGTTTCAGGGAGCAAGTGAGTGTGATAATGAGTGAGTGAATGTATATGTGAGTATGTCAGTGAGTGAGTGAATGTGTACGTGAGTGTGTCTCATTGAGTGAGCGAATGTGTATGTGAGTGAGTGTGTCAGTGACTGAAAGTATACATGAGTGAGTGTGTCAGTGAGTGAGTAAATGTGTATGTGAGTGTGTCATTGAGTGAGTGAATGTATATGTGAATGAGTGTGTATGTAAGTGTGTGAGTGTGTCAGTGAGTGAGTGAATGTGTACATGACTGAGTGTGTCAGTGAGTGAGTGTATAAGCGAGCGGGTGTGTCAGTGGATGAGTGATGTGTATGTGAGTGAGTGTGTCAGTGAGTGAGTGAATGTGATTGTGGGTGAGTGTGTCGTGAATGAGTGAATGTATATGCGAGTGAGTGTGTCAGTGAGTGAGTGAATGTGTACATGAGTGAGTGTGTCAGTGAGTGGGTGAGTGTGTACGTGAGCGAGGGCATCAGTGAGTGAATGTGTATGTGATTTGGTGAGTGTGTCAGCGAGTGAATGAATGGATATGAGATTTGGTGAGTGTGTCAGTGAGTGAGTGAATGTGTGTATGATTTGGTGACTGTGTCAGTGAGTGAGTGAATGTGTACGTGATTTGGTGAGTGGGTCAGTGAGTGAGTGAATGTGTACGTGATTTGGTGAGTGTGTCAGTGAGTGAGTGAATGTGTATGTGATTTGGTGAGTGTGTCAGTGAGTGAGTGAATGTGTGTATGATTTGGTGAGTGTGTCAGTGAGTCAGTGAATGTGTATATGAATTGGTGAGTGTGTCAGTGAGTAAGTGAATGTATATGTGATTTGGTGAGTGTGTCAGTGAGTGAGTGAATGTGTATGTGATTTGGTGGGAGTGTCAGTGAGTGAAGGAATGTGTATGTGATTTGGTGAGTGTGTCAGTGAGTGAGCGAATGTGTATGCGATTTGGTGAGTGTGTCAGTGAGTCAGTGAATATGAACGTGATTTGGTGAGTGTGTCAGTGAGTGAGTGAATGTGTAGTTGATTTGGTGAGTGTGTCAGTGAGTCAGTGAATGTGAACGTGATTTGGTGAGTGTGTCAGTGAGTGAGTGAATGTGTAGTTGATTTGGTGAGTGTGTCAGTGAGTGAGGGAATGTGTATATGATTTGGTGAGTGTGTCAGAGAGTCAGTGAATGTGTATGTGATTTGGTGAGGGTGTCAGTGAGTGAGTGAATGTGCATGTGATTTGGTGAGTGCGTCAGTGAGTGAGTGAATGTGTATGTGATTTGGTGAGTGTGTCAGTGAGTGAGTGAATGTGTATGCGATTTGGTGAGTGTGTCAGTGAGTGAGGGAATGTGTATGTGATTTGGTGAGTGTGTCAGTGAGTGATTGAATGTGTATGGGATTTGGTGAGTGTGTCAGTGAGTGAGTGAATGTGCATGTGATTTGGTGAATGTGTCAGTAAGTGAGTGAATGTGTATGTGATTTGATGAGTGTGTCAGTGAGTGAGGGAATGTGTATGTGATTTGGTGAGTGTGTCAGTGAACGATTGAATGTGTATGTGATTTGGTGAGTGTGTCAATGTGTTAGTGAATGTGCATGTGATTTGGTGAGTGTGTCAGTGAGTAAGTGAATGTGTACGTGATTTGGTGAGTGTGTCAGTGAGTGCGTGAAAGTGTACGTGATTTGGTGAGTGTGTCAGTGAGTCAGTGAATGTGTATGAGATTTGGTGAGTGTGTCAATGAGTAAGTGAATGTGTATGTGATTTGGTGAGTGTGTCAGTGAGTGAGTGAATGTGTATGTGATTTGGTGAGTGTGTCAGTGAGTCAGTGAATGTGTATGTGATTTGGTGAGTGTGTCAGTGAGTGAGGGAATGTGTATGTGATTTGGTGAGTGTGTCAGTGAGTGAGTGAATGTGCACGTGATTTGGTGAGTGTGTCAGTGAGTCAGTGAATGTGTATGTGATTTGGTGAGTGTGTCAGTGAGTGAGGAATTGTGTCGGTGATTTGGTGAGTGTGTCAGTGAGTGAGTGAATGTGCATGTGATTTGGTGAGTGTGTCAGTGAGTCAGTGAATGTGTATGTGATTTGGTGAGTGTGTCAATGAGTGAATGAATGTGTATGTGATTTGGTGAGTGTGTCAGTGAGTGAGGGAATGTGTATGTGATTTGGTGAGTGTGTCAGTGAGTGAGGAATTGTGTCGGTGATTTGGTGAGTGTGTCAGTGAGTGAGTGAATGTGCATGTGATTTGGTGAGTGTGTCAGTGAGTCAGTGAATGTGTATGTGATTTGGTGAGTGTGTCAATGAGTGAATGAATGTGTATGTGATTTGGTGAGTGTGTCAGTGAGTGAGTGAATGTGTATGTGATTTGGTGGGTGTGTCAGTGAGTGAGTGAATGTGTATGTGATTTGGTGAGTGTGTCAGTGAGTGAGTGAATGTGCATGTGATTTGGTGAGTGTGTCAGTGAGTCAGTGAATGTGTATGTCATTTGGTGAGTGTGTCAGTGAGTGAGTGAATGTGTATGTCATTTGGTGAGTGTGTCAGTGAGTGAGTGAATGTGTATGTGATTTGGTGAGTGAGTCAGTGAGTGAGTGAATGTGTATGTGATTTGGTGAGTGTGTCAGTGAGTGAGTGAATGTTTTTGTGATTTGGTGAGTGTGTCAGTGAGTGAGTGAATGTGTATGTGATTTGGTGAGTGTGTCAGTGAGTGAGTGAATGTTTTTGTGATTTGGTGAGTGTGTCAGTGAGTCAGTGAATGTGTATGTGATTTGGTGAGTGTGTCAGTGAGTGGGTGAATGTGTATGCGATTTGGTGAGTGTGTCAGTGAGTCAGTGAATGTGCATGCGATTTGGTGAGTGTGTCAGTGAGTGAGTGAATGTGCATGTGATTTGGTGAGTGTGTCAGTGAGTGTGTGAATGTGTATGTGATTTGGTGAGTGAGTCAGTGAGTGAGTGAATGTGTATGTGATTTGGTGAGTGTGTCAGTGAGTGTGTGAATGTGTATGTGATTTGGTGAGTGAGTCAGTGAGTGAGTGAATGTGAATGTGATTTGGTGTGTCAGTGAGTGAGTGAATGTGTATGTGATTTGGTGAGTGTGTCAGTGAGTGAGTGAATGTGTATGTGATTTGGTGAGTGTGTCAGTGAGTCAGTGAATGTGTATGTGATTTGGTGAGTGTGTCAGTGAGTGATTGAATGTGAATGTGATTTGGTGAGTGTGTCAGTGAGTGAGTGAATGTTTTTGTGATTTGGTGAGTGTGTCAGTGAGTGAGTGAATGTGTATGTGATTTGGTGAGTGTGTCAGCGAATGAGTGAATGTGTATGTGATTTGGTGAGTGTGTCAGTGAGTGAGTGAATGTGTATTTGATTTGGTGAGTGTGTCAGTGAGTCAGTGAATGTGTATGTGATTTGGTGAGTGTGTCAGTGAGTGAGTGAATGTGTATGTGATTTGGTGGGTGTGTCAGTGAGTGAGTGAATGTGTATGTGATTTGGTGAGTGTGTCAGTGGGTCAGTGAATGTGTACGTGATTTGCTGAGTGTGTCAGTGAGTGAGTGAATGTGTATGTGATTTGATGAGTGTGTCAGTGGGTCAGTGAATGTGCACTTGATTTGGTGAGTGTGTCAGTGAGTCAGTGAATGTGCACTTGATTTGGTGAGTGTGTCAGTGAGTCAGTGAATGTGTATGTGATTTGGTGAGTGTGTCAGTGAGTGAGTGAATGTGTATGTGATTTGATGAGTGTGTCAGTGAGTCAGTGAATGTGCACTTGATTTGGTGAGTGTGTCAGTGAGTGAATGAATGTGTATTTGATTTGGTGAGTGTGTCAGTGAGTCAGTGAATGTGTTTGTGATTTGGTGAGTGTGTCAGTGAGTCAGTGAATGTGTATGTGATTTGGTGAGTGTGTCAATGAGTGAGTGAATGTGTACGTGATTTGGTGAGTGTGTCAATGAGTGAGTGAATGTGCATGTGATTTTGTGAGTGTGTCAGTGAGTGAGTCATTGTGTCAGTGTTTTGGTGAGTGTGTCAGTGAGTGAGTGAATGTGTCAGTGTTTTGGTGAGTGTGTCAGTGAGTGAGTGAATGTGTATGTGATTTGGTGAGTGTGTCAGTGAGTGAGTGAATGTGTATGTTATTTGGTGAGTGTGTCAATGAGTGAGTGAATGTGCATGTGATTTTGTGAGTGTGTCAGTGAGTGAGTCATTGTGTCAGTGTTTTGGTGAGTGTGTCAGTGAGTGAGTGAATGTATATGTGATTTGGTGAGTGTGTCAGTGAGTGAGGGAATGTGTCAGTGATTTGGTGAGTGTGTCAGTGAGTGAGTGAATGTGTATGTGATTTGGTGAGTGTGTCAGTGAGTGAGTGAATGTATACGTGATTTGGTGAGTGTGTCAGTGAGTGAGTGAATGTGTATGTGATTTGGTGAGTGTGTCAGTGAGTGAGTGAATGTATACGTGATTTGGTGAGTGTGTCAGTGAGTGAGTGAATGTGTATGTGATTTGGTGAGTGTGTCAGTGAGTCAGTGAATGTGCGTGTGATTTCGTGAGTGTGTCAGTGAGAGAGTGAATGTGTCAGTGATTTGGTGAGTGTGTCAGTGAGTGAGTGAATGTTTATGTGATTTGGTGAGTGTGTCAGTGAGTGAGTGAATGTGTGTGTGATTTCGTGAGTGTGTCAGTGAGAGAGTGAATGTGTCAGTGATTTGGTGAGTGTGTCAGTGAGTGAGGGTATGTGTATTTAATTTGGTGAGTGTGTCAGTGAGTGAGTGAATGTGCACGTGATTTGGTGAGTGTGTCAGTGAGTGAGGGTATGTGTATTTAATTTGGTGAGTGTGTCAGTGAGTGAGGGAATGTGTATGTGATTTGGTGTGTGTGTCAGTGAGTCAGTGAATGTGTCTTTGATTTGGTGAGTGTGTCAGTGAGTGAGTGAATGTGTATGTGATTTGGTGAGTGTGTCAGTGAGTGAGTGAATGTTTATATCATTTAATGAGTGTGTCAGTGAGCGAGTCAACGTGTATTTGATTTGGTGAGTGTGTCAGTGAGAGAGTGAATGTGTCAGTGATTTGGTGAGTGTGTCAGTGAGTGAGTGAATATATATGTGATTTCGTGAGTGTGTCAGTGAGAGAGTGAATGTGTCAGTGATTTGGTGAGTGTGTCAGTGAGTGAGTGAATGTTTATGTGATTTGGTGAGTGTGTCAGTGAGTGAGTGAATGAGTGTGTGAATTCGTGAGTGTGTCAGTGAGAGAGTGAATGTGTCAGTGATTTGGTGAATGTGTCAGTGAGTGAGGGTATGTGTATTTAATTTGGTGAGTGTGTCAGTGAGTGAGTGAATGTGCACGTGATTTGGTGAGTGTGTCAGTGAGTGAGGGTATGTGTATTTAATTTGGTGAGTGTGTCAGTGAATGTGCACGTGATTTGGTGAGTGTGTCAGTGAGTGAGTGAATGTGTATGTGATTTGGTGTGTGTGTCAGTGAGTCAGTGAATGTGTCTTTGATTTGGTGAGTGTGTCAGTGAGTGAGTGAATGTGTATGTGATTTGGTGAGTGTGTCAGTGAGTGAGTGAATGTTTATATGATTTAATGAGTGTGTCAGTGAGTGAGTCAACGTGTATTTGATTTGGTGAGTGTGTCAGTGAGAGAGTGAATGTGTCAGTGATTTGGTGAGTGTGTCAGTGAGTGAGTGAATGTGCATGTGATTTTGTGAGTGTGTCAGTGAGTGAGTCATTGTGTCAGTGTTTTGATGAGTGTATCAGTGAGTGAGTGAATGTATATGTGATTTGGTGAGTGTGTCAGTGAGTGAGTGAATATGTATGTGATTTGGTGAGTGTGTCAGCGAGAGAGTGAATGTGTCAGTGATTTGGTGAGTGTGTCAGTGAGTGAGTGAATGTATATGTGATTTGGTGAGTGTGTCAGTGAGTCAGTGAATGTGTGTCTGATTTCGTGAGTGTGTCAGTGAGAGAGTGAATCTGTCAGTGATTTGGTGAGTGTGTCAGTGAGTGAGTGAATGTGTATGTTATTTGGTGAGTGTGTCAGTGAGTGAGTGAATATGTATGTGATTTGGTGAGTGTGTCAGGGAGAGAGTGAATGTGTCAGTGATTTGGTGAGTGTGTCAGTGAGTGAGTGAATGTATATGTGATTTGGTGAGTGTGTCAGTGAGTCAGTGAATGTGTGTGTGATTTCGTGACTGTGTCAGTGAGAGAGTGAATGTGTCAGTGAATTGGTGAGTGTGTCAGTGAGTGAGTGAATGTGTATGTGATTTGGTGAGTGTGTCAGTGAGTGAACGAATGTGTATGTGATTTGGTGAGTGTGTCAGTGAGAGAGTGAATGTTTATATGATTTAATGAGTGTGTCAGTGAGTGAGTCAACGTGTATTTGATTTGGTGAGTGTGTCAGTGAGAGAGTGAATGTGTCAGTGATTTGGTGAGTGTGTCAGTGAGTGAGTGAATGTGTATGTGATTTGGTGAGTGTGTCAATGAGTGAGTGAATGTGAGTGTGTCAGTGAGTGAGTCATTGTGTCAGTGTTTTTAATGAGTGTGTCAGTGAGTGAGTGAATGTATATGTGATTTGGTGAGTGTGTCAGTGAGTGAGTGAATGTGTCAGTGATTTGGTGAGTGTGTCAGTGAGTGAGTGAATGTGTATGTGATTTGATGAGTGTGTCAGTGAATGTGTGTGTGATTTCGTGAGTGTGTCAGTGAGTGAGTGAATGTGCACGTGATATGGTGAGTGTGTCAGTGTGTGAGTGAATGTGCATGTGATTTGGTTAGCGTGTCAGTGAGTGAGTGAATGTGTTTGTGATTTTGTGAGTGTGTCAGTGAGTGAATGTGAATGTGATTTGGTGAGTGTGTCAGTGAGTCAGTGAATGTGTGTCTGATTTCGTGACTGTGTCAGTGAGAGAGTGAATGTGTCAGTGAATTGGTGAGTGTGTCAGTGAGTGAGTGAATGTGTATGTGATTTGGTGAGTGTGTCAGTGAGTGAACGAATGTGTATGTGATTTGGTGAGTGTGTCAGTGAGAGAGTGAATGTTTATATGATTTAATGAGTGTGTCAGTGAGTGAGTCAACGTGTATTTGATTTGGTGAGTGTGTCAGTGAGAGAGTGAATATGTCAGTGATTTGGTGAGTGTGTCAGTGAGTGAGTGAATGTGTATGTGATTTGGTGAGTGTGTCAATGAGTGAGTGAATGTGAGTGTGTCAGTGAGTGAGTCATTGTGTCAGTGTTTTTAATGAGTGTGTCAGTGAGTGAGTGAATGTATATGTGATTTGGTGAGTGTGTCAGTGAGTGAGTGAATGTGTCAGTGATTTGGTGAGTGTGTCAGTGAGTGAGTGAATGTATATGTGATTTGGTGAGTGTGTCAGTGAGTGAGTGAATGTGTATGTGATTTGATGAGTGTGTCAGTGAATGTGTGTGTGATTTCGTGAGTGTGTCAGTGAGTGAGTGAATGTGCACGTGATATGGTGAGTGTGTCAGTGTGTGAGTGAATGTGCATGTGATTTGGTTAGCGTGTCAGTGAGTGAGTGAATGATTTTGTGAGTGTGTCAGTGAGTGAATGTGAATGTGATTTGGTGAGTGTGTCAGTGAGTCAGTGAATGTGTGTGTGATTTGGTGAGTGTGTCAGTGAGAGAGTGAATGTGTCAGTGATTTGGTGAGTGTGTCAGTGAGTGAATGAATGTGTATTTGATTTGGTGAGTGTGTCAGTGAGTCAGTGAATGTGTATTTGATTTGGTGAGTGTGTCAGTGAGTCAGTGAATGTGTACGTGATTTGGTGAGTGTGTCAGTGAGTGAGTGAATGTGAATGTGATTTGGTGAGTGTGTCAATGAGTGAGTGAATGTGCATGTGATTTTGTGAGTGTGTCAGTGAGTGAGTGAATGTGTATGTGATTTGGTGAGTGTGTCAGTGAGTGAGTGAATGAGTGTGTGATTTCGTGAGTGTGTCAGTGAGAGAGTGAATGTGTCAGTGATTTGGTGAGTGTGTCAGTGAGTGAGGGTATGTGTATTTAATTTGGTGAGTGTGTCAGTGAGTGAGTGAATGTGCACGTGATTTGGTGAGTGTGTCAGTGAGTGAGGGTATGTGTATTTAATTTGGTGAGTGTGTCAGTGAGTCAGTGAATGTGCACGTGATTTGGTGAGTGTGTCAGTGAGTGAGTGAATGTGTATGTGATTTGGTGTGTGTGTCAGTGAGTCAGTGAATGTGTCTTTGATTTGGTGAGTGTGTCAGTGAGTGAGTGAATGTGTATGTGATTTGGTGAGTGTGTCAGTGAGTCAGTGAATGTGTCTTTGATTTGGTGAGTGTGTCAGTGAGTGAGTCAACGTGTATTTGATTTGGTGAGTGTGTCAGTGAGAGAGTGAATGTGTCAGTGATTTGGTGAGTGTGTCAGTGAGTGAGTGAATGTGCATGTGATTTTGTGAGTGTGTCAGTGAGTGAGTCATTGTGTCAGTGTTTTGATGAGTGTATCAGTGAGTGAGTGAACGTATATGTGATTTGGTGAGTGTGTCAGTGAGTGAGTGAATATGTATGTGATTTGGTGAGTGTGTCAGCGAGAGAGTGAATGTGTCAGTGATTTGGTGAGTGTGTCAGTGAGTGAGTGAATGTATATGTGATTTGGTGAGTGTGTCAATGAGTCAGTGAATGTGTGTCTGATTTCGTGAGTGTGTCAGTGAGAGAGTGAATCTGTCAGTAATTTGGTGAGTGTGTCAGTGAGTGAGTGAATGTGTATGTTATTTGGTGAGTGTGTCAGTGAGTGAGTGAATATGTATGTGATTTGGTGAGTGTGTCAGGGAGAGAGTGAATGTGTCAGTGATTTGGTGAGTGTGTCAGTGAGTGAGTGAATGTATATGTGATTTGGTGAGTGTGTCAGTGAGTCAGTGAATGTGTGTGTGATTTCGTGACTGTGTCAGTGAGAGAGTGAATGTGTCAGTGAATTGGTGAGTGTGTCAGTGAGTGAGTGAATGTGTCAGTGATTTGGTGAGTGTGTCAGTGAGTGAGTGAATGTGTATGTGATTTGGTGAGTGTGTCAATGAGTGAGTGAATGTGAGTGTGTCAGTGAGTGAGTCATTGTGTCAGTGTTTTTAATGAGTGTGTCAGTGAGTGAGTGAATGTATATGTGATTTGGTGAGTGTGTCAGTGAGTGAGTGAATGTGTCAGTGATTTGGTGAGTGTGTCAGTGAGTGAGTGAATGTATATGTGATTTGGTGAGTGTGTCAGTGAGTGAGTGAATGTGTATGTGATTTGATGAGTGTGTCAGTGAATGTGTGTGTGATTTCTTGAGTGTGTCAGTGAGTGAGTGAATGTGCACGTGATATGGTGAGTGTGTCAGTGAGTGAGTGAATGTGTATGTGATTTGGTGAGTGTGTCAGTGAGTCAGTGAATGTGTCTTTGATTTGGTGAGTGTGTCAGTGAGTGAGTCAACGTGTATTTGATTTGGTGAGTGTGTCAGTGAGAGAGTGAATGTGTCAGTGATTTGGTGAGTGTGTCAGTGAGTGAGTGAATGTGCATGTGATTTTGTGAGTGTGTCAGTGAGTGAGTCATTGTGTCAGTGTTTTGATGAGTGTATCAGTGAGTGAGTGAATGTATATGTGATTTGGTGAGTGTGTCAGTGAGTGAGTGAATATGTATGTGATTTGGTGAGTGTGTCAGCGAGAGAGTGAATGTGTCAGTGATTTGGTGAGTGTGTCAGTGAGTGAGTGAATGTATATGTGATTTGGTGAGTGTGTCAGTGAGTCAGTGAATGTGTGTCTGATTTCGTGAGTGTGTCAGTGAGAGAGTGAATCTGTCAGTGATTTGGTGAGTGTGTCAGTGAGTGAGTGAATGTGTATGTTATTTGGTGAGTGTGTCAGTGAGTGAGTGAATATGTATGTGATTTGGTGAGTGTGTCAGGGAGAGAGTGAATGTGTCAGTGATTTGGTGAGTGTGTCAGTGAGTGAGTGAATGTGTCAGTGATTTGGTGAGTGTGTCAGTGAGAGAGTGAATGTTTATATGATTTAATGAGTGTGTCAGTGAGTGAGTCAACGTGTATTTGATTTGGTGAGTGTGTCAGTGAGAGAGTGAATGTGTCAGTGATTTGGTGAGTGTGTCAGTGAGTGAGTGAATGTGTATGTGATTTGGTGAGTGTGTCAATGAGTGAGTGAATGTGAGTGTGTCAGTGAGTGAGTCATTGTGTCAGTGTTTTTAATGAGTGTGTCAGTGAGTGAGTGAATGTATATGTGATTTGGTGAGTGTGTCAGTGAGTGAGTGAATGTGTCAGTGATTTGGTGAGTGTGTCAGTGAGTGAGTGAATGTATATGTGATTTGGTGAGTGTGTCAGTGAGTGAGTGAATGTGTATGTGATTTGATGAGTGTGTCAGTGAATGTGTGTGTGATTTCGTGAGTGTGTCAGTGAGTGAGTGAATGTGCACGTGATATGGTGAGTGTGTCAGTGTGTGAGTGAATGTGCATGTGATTTGGTTAGCGTGTCAGTGAGTGAGTGAATGTGTTTGTGATTTTGTGAGTGTGTCAGTGAGTGAATGTGAATGTGATTTGGTGAGTGTGTCAGTGAGTCAGTGAATGTGTGTGTGATTTGGTGAGTGTGTCAGTGAGAGAGTGAATGTGTCAGTGATTTGGTGAGTGTGTCAGTGAGTGAATGAATGTGTATTTGATTTGGTGAGTGTGTCAGTGAGTCAGTGAATGTGTATTTGATTTGGTGAGTGTGTCAGTGAGTCAGTGAATGTGTACGTGATTTGGTGAGTGTGTCAGTGAGTGAGTGAATGTGAATGTGATTTGGTGAGTGTGTCAATCAGTGAGTGAATGTGCATGTGATTTTGTGAGTGTGTCAGTGAGTGAGTGAATGTGTATGTGATTTGGTGAGTGTGTCAGTGAGTGAGTCAATGTGTATGTGATTTGGTGAGTGTGTCAGTGAGAGAGTGAATGTGTCAGTGATTTGGTGAGTGTGTCAGTGAGAGAGTGAATGTGTATGTGATTTGGTGAATGTGTCAGTGAGTGAGTCAATGTGTCAGTGATTTGGTGAGTGTGTCAGTGAGTGAGTGAATGTGTATGTGATTTGGTGAGTGTGTCAGTGAGTGAGTCAATGTGTCAGTGATTTGGTGAGTGTGTCAGTGAGTGAGTGAATGTGTATGTGATTTGGTGAGTGTGTCAGTGAGTCAGTGAATGTGTGTGTGATTTCATGAGTGTGTCAGTGAGAGAGTGAATGTGTCAGTGATTTGGTGAGTGTGTCATTGAGTGAGGATATGTGTATGTGATTTGGTGAGTGTGTCAGTGAGTGAGTGAATGTGTATGTGATTTGGTGAGTGTGTCAGTGAGTCAGTGAATGTGTACGTGATTTGGTGAGTGTGTCAGTGAGTCAGTGAATGTGTATGTGATTTGGTGAGTGTGTCAGTGGGTCAGTGAATGTGTACGTGATTTGGTGAGTGTGTCAGTGAGTCAGTGAATGTGTATGTGATTTGGTGAGTGTGTCAGTGGGTCAGTGAATGTGTACGTGATTTGGTGAGTGTGTCAGTGAGTGAGGGAATGTGTATGTGATTTGGTGAGTGTGTCAGTGAGTGAGGGAATGTGTATGTGATTTGGTGAGTGTGTCAGTGAGTGAGGGAATGTGTATGTGATTTGGTGAGTGTGTCAGTTTGTCCCCCTGTCTCATTGCGGACATTGCCTTTTTTCGGAACCTCGGAAGGATTTCACACTCACACCAGCTCTGCCTTACACATTGGAAGGAGATTTTTTTTAATCACTTCCCCCAATTCATTTCTCAACCGACCCCCACCCTCACCCCCATCCTAGCCCCCACCCTAACCCCGGCCCTGACCATCTCACACCATCCCATGATGTTACCCCCCATCAACCTTTTTCCCAATTGATTCACGCGATGAGAGCGTCACTGTCTAGATCACTTTTTTTTTGCCCGTCCCTAATTACCCAGAGGGCAGTTCCCAATCAGCTGCATTGTTGTTGGTCTGGAGTCACATGTCTGCCAGGCCAGTTAAGAACAGCAGATTTCCTTCATTAAACGCCATTAGTGAACCAAAAGGATGTTTACCATCAACAACAGATTCATGGTCACCATTAGACTTTAATTCATGACCTCTCCTGAATCCAAGTTCCACTATTATTGTAGTGACCAGTGAAACCAAGGTCCCCACAACATTCCCAGGGTTTTCTGAATTCATAGGCCCATGATAATCACACCACATTCCCAGGTAAGGTTAGTCCACAGCAGCAATAGGTACATTAACATTAACAAGATAGAGCTAATTCCACTGACCAAGAGGTAGCTCCATCACCCCCATCTCCATGTGATGCCATCAGACTGGGCAGTGCTCATCTAACTTCAGTCGGAACCCTTTCAGAAGCATTAGCATATACAACAGCAAGGTCATGATGCTAATCACTATACTTGGAGCGTTCAGTCAAAAGTAGAAACCTTTCTGCTTGAGCAAATCTCAGGCTTTGTTTTCGGTTTCCAGGTGAAAAGGTTTGCAATTAGCTATGATTGGGAAGAACGAGCTGATGAAGTTCTGTGTCTGTCGTTCCTTCCTGGGTCAGATAACTTGCCAATCACTCTGTATTGGGTTCAGTTGTGCTTCTCAATGTGAGCTCCCTGCTCCTGGGGTTTACTGAATGAGTATTTGAGACAGTGTGCCAGACACTGCAATCAGACCTGTCTTAACCAGTCCTGACACTGATTTCATTGTTTGAGCTTTTTCAGAAGTAATTATCAATAATGTCCTTTACTGAACTGTCTTCAATCAACCTGCAGCATTTTCTAGTCTGTTAGTTTCACTCTCCGACTGGACTGTCAGCAGAGCCGATGTTTACTGTTTCATCTCGATTGCTGTCATACTTTGAACAGTTATTTAGTTTTCTGGTCTAGTCAATTTCTCAAAAGGCTTGGACAGGATTGGAAGCAGTTTTGTGAACTGTCGTATCTTGAAGTCATTAACACTGACATTTATTTACAGGCAGGTATCTCTTTATAAAGGAGTCTGAAATCTCATAATCACAACATAGCATAGCTCCTGCACTGGTTTAGATACAGTGCTTTGGAGTGTTTCCTGTAATGGGTTATCATATTTCCTGTAACAGTTTAGAGTGTTTCCTGTAATGTGCAGCGTAAGGCTCATGATGGTGATAGTGAAATGCAGTCATTGTGGTGAAGAAAACATTGCAGCCAACACAACCACATTGCTGTTTGCAGGAGTTGTTATGTTCAGAGTCTGCTCTCTATGGTGTTGATTGAGGGTAAAATACTTACTCCAGGTCATTGGTGAGGACTGCCCTGCTCCTGTTCCATGTGTGATCACAGGATAGTTTATTTCCAACTTCAAGGGTAGATAGTGCCTTGTATTAATATCTCAATAACAAGACAATGAAACACTCTCTGTGTGTTCACTCTGTAGGGTCGTGCTAAGTTTCAGGAGTGGAACTTGAACTAACTACCCTGTGAATCAAAGGTGAGTGTGTGCCACTGTCTGCTCCCTGCATGATGGACAGTGATACCCTCTCCAAGACCCAAGGGAAGTCTGTAACCAATTCCACCCCACCCCGCGGAGCTCAGTGAGTGTGAGGCAAGGGCGTGCCTAGCTGGACATCGCCTGTGTCTACTGTCTCTATCCCCAGACTGGGAGGTCCGAGTTCCAGTTCCTCCTGCTCCAGAGGTGTGTAATAACATCTCTAAACATGCTGATTAGCAAATCAGGTGAAAAACATATCAAGCAGAGCCAGTCCATGGTTACATTCATACCTGGGTGTCCTAGTAGAGGGAGCATGTGGTTCTCTCTCTCTCTCTCTCTCATTCTCTCTTCTGCAGACCAACCTTCTGTGATTCATGCACAAGAACACCCAGATCCCTCTGCAATGCAGCATGCTGCAACCTTTTACTATTCAAGTAGTAATCCTTTTACTGTTACTCCAACCAAAATGGATGACTTCACATTTATTAACATTGTATTCTATCTGCAAGACCTTTGCCCACTCACTCAATGTATGTATCCTCTTCTGCAAAGTTTCACAGTCCTCTGTGTGCTTTGCTCTGCCACTTAGCCTGGTCTCATCTGTAAATTTTGATACCATATGTGTGGTCTCCAACTCCAAATCATCTACATAAATTGTAAATAATTGCAGTCCCAACACCGATCTCTGAAGCACACCACTAGTTACTGATTGCCAACCAGAATTGCACTCATTTATCTTCACTCTTTGCTTCCTGTTAGTCAACCAATCCTCCATCTAACTTAATATTTTTTTCATCATGCCATGCATCTTTTTCTTATGCAGCTGACTTTTGTGCAACACCTTGTCAAAGGCCATTTGGAAATCTAGGTACACCACATCTAACGGGTCCCCGTTGTCCACCTTGCTCATAATGTCTTCATAGAATTCCAAAAGATTAGTTAAGCATGACCCTTCATGAACCCTCGCTGTGTCTGCCCAACAGGACAATTTCTATCTGGATGCCTTGCTATTTCTTCCTCGATAACAGACTCAAGCATCTTCCCCACTACAGAAGTTAAGCTAACTAGTCTATAATTCCTCATCTTTTGTCTACCTCCCTTTTAAAACAGTGGTGTCACATTTGCTGCTTTCTAATCTGCTGGAACTGCCCTAGAGTCCAGTGAATTTTGGAAAATTACCACAAGTGCACTTGCTATTTCTCCCACCATCTCTTTTAGTACCCTGGGATGCATTCCATCAGGTAAGTATGAAGGGCTTTTGCCCAAAACGTCAATTTCGCTGCACTTTGGATGCTGCCTGAACTGCTGTGCTTTTCCAGCACCACTGACCCAGAATGTATTCCAGGAGCCCCCTCCCTCAGGGCATTGTGGGTCACCCTCCAGCACGTGGACTGCAACTGTTAAAGAAGGCAGTTCACCCCCACCTTCTCAAGGGGCAACTAGGGATGGGCAATAAATGCTGGGCCCAGCCAGCAACACACCCACATCCCATGAATGAACAGATTTTTAAAAAGGGCAACTTATAAACTTTTCACTGTACTCATGTCAGTACATGTGACAATAAAACTCATTCATTAGCTCACGATCCTGTTTGTGGGATCTCACCATATACAAATTGTCTGACTCATTTCCTACAAAGGGTGACTGTGCTTTTGAAATCACACCAGTGAAATGTCCCAAAGTCAAGCACGTTGCTATATAAATGCAATTTCTTTCTTTCCGTTCTTTCTGATTTCGGAAGTGGAGAGTTACTCTGCTGACTGGATTCCTGCCGAGCTGTTTACCAAATTTATCAAAACGCTTTGAGTTGTCCTGTCACAGCATCCAATTTGTAAAGGAAAAGTAAAAGGCTTAATTAAAATATGCTAATCTAATTTGGTAATCTGCATTTTAAATAGCAGCGATGGCCAATCAGTGTGAGGAGTAGACACTAATAAATAAGGATTCAGCAACAAAACAGCAAATTTAATAAAAGACAATTTAACTCCAGCCTGTGTAGCAGGCAACTTTAATTAATTGATCACCATATAACAACAATTAACTCTTAATGTATTCCTGTCAATCAGTTGCATAAACATGAAAATTTAATTAGCACACAGCAGATTAAATTTCTATCTCTTGTTTTTTTTTGTTAATCAAATTGTCACAAAATGCTTCAGGGCAGCTGCATCTTTTGAAAGAACACCATATAATTAAGGGAAAGCTCAGGGAATGTTCCCATCCAGGGTCATGTGTATTCTGCCCACTGATATCCAACTGAGAAATGATTGCCTTGATCAATTCAACTGACAAGCGTCATCACAAACATAACAAGAAGAAGCAATATCCCAAAGTGGAAGACTGAACTGGTGTTTTCACTTTATCTAGTTTGCAACCAAAACAAAATTGCATTTATATAGTGCCTTTTTGCACCCTCAGGATTTTGCCAGTGCTTGAGTTAATTTTAGAAGTGTAGGATATTCCCTTTGGAAATCCCCACTAATTGTCCTGGGAACAGCCTGTGTTTGGAGGGGCTCATAGAGGGTTACATTTCCATAAGATATCCACTCCTCATCTTCGAAACATAGGAACAGAAGTAGGCCATTCAGCCTCTCAAGCCTGTCCCTCCATTCGATGGGACCATGGCTGATTTGTGGCCTAACTCCATATACCTGCCTATTGCCCATATCCCTTAATACCTTTGCTGTATTTATCTCAGATTTAAAACTAACAACCGGCCCAGCATCCACTGCAGTTTATGGAAGAGAGTTCCAAACCTCTCCCACCCTTTGTGTGTCGAAGTGCTTCCTAACATCTCTCCTGAACGCTCTGGCCCTCGTTCTCAGGCTGTGCCCCTAGTTCTAGAATCCCCAACCTGTGGAAATTGTCTCTCTTTATCTGACTCTGTCTTTTTCTGCTAATGTAGTTGAAGATTCTGATGAAATCACGCCTTAACCTTCTCAATTCTGGAGAAAACAGGTCTCATTTGTATAATCTCTCCTGATAACCTAACCCCTGAGGTCGCGGTATCATTCCTGTAAACCTACAGTGTACTCCCTCCAAGGCCAGTCTCTCCTTCCTAACGGGTGGGGCCCAGATCTGCTCACAGTGCTCCGAGTGAGATCCAACCAGGGTTCTGTACAACTGCAGCATAACCCCTGTATGCTTGTACTCTAATCGTCTCAATATAAAGGTCAGCTGCCCATTCATTTTCTTGATGATTTTCTGCACCTGTTCATGATATTTGAAAGATCTATGCCCCTGAATGTTCAAGTCTCTTCAGACAACCACTGTAACTAACTTCAGACCAGCTAGAAAGTTCCCTGATCTGTCCTTTTTTTGGGATCCAAGACAGGTAACCTCACTCCTGCTTATACTTCGGGTACGATTACAAAGGGATGTTAATAAACTATCATCCGCACTGCCATAACACCACCTCACTTCGTGTCAGCAGCATGTATGGACATCTGACTTTTTGTGCCATTATCCAAGTCGTTAATAAATGGCGTGAATAATTGAGACCCCGGTGTAGATTTCTGTGTGACACCGCTGTCACATTCTGCCAATTTGCCGAGCTACCCTACTTCCTGTCATCTCCCAGTTTCCCTGCCATGTCAGTAATTCCATGGGCTCCTCTCTTTGATCACAATTCATGCAGATTTTTTTTAATCAGATGTCTTCTGAAAGTCCACATCATCAACATCCATAGACATCATCTTCAAATAACTCCACTGGATTCCTTATGGTCCTCTAGTTAAGGAATTGGTACCTTGGCTTCATGTGTCACCCTAAAAGCAGTAACTGTAGTACTCCCCCTGCACTGCACTGAAGTGCCCCTCTAGTTTACACACTGATGCACCGAGAGGGGAGTGTGAATTCCTGACCCTCTGACTCTGAGGTGAGATTGCTGCCCCTCTTGTTCCTCCTTCTAACTGTTTCAGTTAAAACTGATTAATGTTGCCTTTCTGGGAAGTCTTCAATGATCATTTCCGACACAAATATCCCTTCCCCAGAAGTACAGATAAATAAAAAATGCTATCTATCTTACTTCAGAGATTTATTTGCATGGTTTAGTCTCTGAGAGAAACACTGGACTGATCAATCTGCCAATCACTCAGGCTCTGGGACTCTGCGTCAAAAAAATAGCCTCAAGCGAGATTTGATGAATAGAAGAATCAAGGCACGCTTTCTCGAACTAACTTCAGAGAGAAGAAAACGAGGTTATGACTTCTTTAACAACAAACATCATTCGCTGAAATAAATAAGCACACGCAAATAAACATACTTGGTGGATTAACTGGATAATTACATTAATGGTATAATTATCAGTCATGTTCGCAGCGTAGTGCACTAACACTTGCTGGGAGCAACATCCACAAATATTCAGGGTCCCCTCTGCTGCCAACACATCAATGTGCCCAGGTATCCCTCCATTTTGCCTCACTGCTGGTTAGAAGAATGGGAGGTGATCTCATTGAAACATATCAGATTCTTAAGGGGCTTGACAGGCTAAGCTCTGAGAGGCTGTTTCCCGTCAAGGGGAGCACCTTGCACCAGAGGGCACAGTTTCCAAATAAATGGGCACCAATTTTCACTGGGATATGGAGGAATTTCTCCTCTCAGAGGATTATGACTCTTTAGAACTCCTTGCCACAGGAAGTTGTGAGGACAAAGCACTGGAGTGTATTTGAGGCTAAGATTAGAGAGAATCTTGATCAGTTGAGGAATCAATGGTTACAGGGAAAGGGCAGGTAGGCGGATGTGAGGAATGTTGGATCAGACATGACCCTATGGAATGGTGGAGCAGGCTCTTACATGAACATAGCGCCCTTCCATCTCTTCAGCCGATGGTTTGTGCTGTCATGTTCAGCTCAACATTTAGCATTATTAGTGTCGTCTGAAGATATCCGTGTGATAAATGCAAGTCCCTTTAAGGGTCAAACTGAAGAGCTCCAGAGTTTTATTGGGAGCAGCTGGATGTTTATTGAGGAGTTGGGTAACCCTCCTTTACCACCTGGCCTGTTCCTATGCTTATTTCTTATGGTCACTTTCAATGAAACTAAGCATGTGGGTGAGTGGGAGAGGGGCAGGGGCAACTGTTCCTTTGTACTTTGATTGAGGCATTTCCATACACAATGAGAGACATCTTACCTTTTCTGAATCTCGACAAAAGTGGAAATGATCACTGTCGCCTTCACCAATCAGAGACTACTTGCCAACCAATCAGCACCCTTCCCTCATGCAGCATGAATTCTTGTTCCCTTTGCAATGTGGTGTTCTTGTATCTGTCCTGATGAGTGCTAGACAAAAAAGCTTCATAAGCATGTCCTGCTTTCGAGAGATTCTCAAATTGGATGGCTGTTTCAAAGAGCTAGTACAGAGGGCCAAATGGCCTCTGTCTGGGCTCTGATATGAGGTGTAGCAATGGGTTAAGGAGAACTGGATGTGTTCGTTGAAGAAAACAGTCTTCACTCCTCCCTGTTGCAACATGTTAACATTAATGAAAACTATTGATCATAACACCCAAGGTACATTTGGATTATACTCAAAATACTGGTCGGGTTATGTATCTGCTTATTCCAGTCTCAGAATAATAAGTTGCTGCACTGTATGCTTGCCAGATGGAATTAATTATGGACATGTATCTCCCTTTAGCACTAACTACATACGTCAGAGATCAATGCCTTCACAAAGATGAAAGCTTTTCAAATCTATACTTTTCATTAATATTGTAAGTAGATTTTTGCCGTGATGAATTTTAATGCCCACAATTTGTCAACTTTGTTGTAAGGAGGGGAATTGTGTGGGAATCAGAGTCTCATCGCAACCAGGAGACAGCTGTGAATTCAATACTGCAGTGCTGAGGGGGTGCTGCATTGTTGGAGGGTGGACTGATTGTAACGTGGTCAACCAGGTACGCCTCATAGAATAGGAGTTCCCTGATTAGGGCTGTTAACCTGGTCCAATCAAGGAGTCTTGGCTGACAGATATAAACAGGAGTGTCCCTGAAAACCATGGCCTAACCAGGCAGGGAAAAATCAAGCCCTTGTTACCATGCCTATTTGAATGGCTTCCAATGTAAATTATAGAATATGTAACAAATTCACAAATAAACATGCATTCAGTCCAAAAAAAAGGGGCTGTCTGTTTGGTCACACAGCACTGCCCTTTGATGTGAAGGGCACCGCGTGTCACTGGCCATCATGCACCTTGTGTCTCACACCTGCACACACACGCAACATGGGTGCAGGGGGAAAATAAGCACTACTGCAGTTAGGCGGGAGTGTGGGGGTAATAGAAAAGAGAGAGAAAAAAAAGAGAAAATAAATAAATAAATAAATAAGCTGGAGTGTAGGGGCTCGGTTCACTCTGAGAGCTGGCTCTGAGGGAGCTGGATCAGTGTCATGGACACTCCACCTGTAAATAAAGGGGGACTCGGTGATGGGATATCGGCCTCTGTGGAGTTATTTCAGGAGGGGCCACCTTTCCACTGAAATTTTAAACTGAGGCACCATTTTCTACCAGCAAACATTACTACATTTTTAAAATTATTGCTGGTTGTGGTATCATTACAGTTATGATACTAGACTAATCTCGAATAGAGAGCGGGTTGGATTAATAATGGGAGACCAATTGTCTGGATGGCTGGTTTATGATGCACTGTGAAACCAACAGTGTGGGGTTCAATTCCCACACCAGCTGAGGTAACTCTGAGGGACTCTCCTTCTCGACCTCTCCCCCTGCCTGAAGCACGACGACCCTCAGGTTACACCACCACCAGATGTCTCTCTCTAAACAGGGATCAGTCCTATGGTAATTGGGACAATGGTGACTTTACCGAACTAATAATCCAGTAATAAAAACTCAAATCAACTTGCAATTAAAAACAGTTTTACAGCATGGAAACAGATCCATTGCTCCAACTCATTCATGTCAACCAGATAACAAAGCAAATCTAGTCCCACCTGCCAGCACCCAGCCCATATCCCTTCAAACCCTTCCTATTCATATATCCATCCTTGTAAATGTTGCAATTGTACCAGCCTCCACCACTTCCTCTGGCAGCTCATTCCATACACGCACCACCCTCTGCGTGAAAAGGTTGCCTCTTAGATCTCTTTTATATCTTTCCCCTCTCTCCCTAAACCTATGCCCTCTCGTTCTGAACTCCCTCATCCCAGTGAAAAGACCTTGTTGATTTGCCCTATCCATTCCCCTCATGATTATATAAACCTCTATAAGGTCACCCCTCAGCCTCCGACACTCCAGGGAAAATAGCCGCAGCCTGTAGCTCAGATCCTCCAACCCTGGCAACATCCTTGTAAATCTTTTCTGAACCCTTTCGGGTTTCACAACATCTTTCTGATATTCCAAAGTGGCCTAACCAATGTCCTGTACAGCCACAACATGATCTCTCAACCCTTGTACTCATTACTCTGACCAATAAAGGAAAGCATACCAAACGCCTTCTTCACTATCCTATCTACCTGCAAGTCTACTTTCAAGGAGCTATGAACCTGCACTCCAAGGTCTCTTTGTTCAGCAACACTCTTCACCATTAAGTGTATACGTCCTGCTCTGATTTGCCTTTCCAAAATGCAGCACCTCACATTTATCTAAATTACAATGCATCTGCCACTCCTCAGCCCATTGGCCCATCTGATCACGGTAACCGTCTTGGCTGTCCACTACACCTCCGATTTTGGCGTCATTTGCAAACTTTCTAACCGTACCTCCTGCGCGCAGATCCAAATCATCTCTAAATAAAGTTGGATTTTGAAAAAAGAGCTAATTTCCATGACGATGATATCAAAATTACTTGATTGTTATAAAAAAAGCATTTGGTTCACTTCAAGGAAGGGGATCTGCCATCCCTACCTGGTCTGGCCTACACGTGACTCCAGGCTCACTGTGATGTGACTGACTCTTGGCTGTCATCTGAAATGGATGACCATTTTTTGCACCAAGCGATGTGAACCAGTACAAAAGCATGGAAAGCAGATTAACTCTTCACCCACTCACGAAGTTCAATACCTCTAGCTGTTAACCACATCTGCATTAAGATAGGGACCACATCACAAAGGCAATAGCCTGTGGTTGTGAAAAGGACCATGGAAAGGTAAGTTCCTCTGTCTTTGCAATATGATTTGGTTTCAATCCCCTTACTTGAGGAAAGGTGTAGTTCCACTGGAGGCAATTCTGAGAATATTCACTTGATTAATTCCAGAGATGAAAGGTTTGTCTTAAGAAGAGGGCAGAGGTTTAAGCTGAGAAGGAAAAGATATAAAAGAGATCCAAGGGGCAATGTTTTCACACAGAGGGTGGTACGTGTGTGGAATGAGCTGCCAGAGGAAGTGGGGGAGGCTGGTACAATTGCAACATTTAAAACATCAGGGTGGGTATATGAATAGGAAGGGTTTGGAGGGATACAGGCCGGGTGCTGGCAGGTGGGACTAGATTGGGTTGGGATATCTGGTCAGCATGGACGGGTTGGACCGAAGGGTCTGTTTCTATATTGTACATTTCTATGATTCTAAGAGAGATTGAGCAGTAAATTTAACTGAGTAAATTTAAGGGGGAGATAGACAGATTTTTATTCAGTTGTGGAGAGTGGGCAGGAAATTGGAGTTGAGGCTGAGTTCAGATCAGCCAGGATAGTATTGAATGGTGGAGCAGGCTCGAAGGGCTGAATGGCCTCCTCTTGCTAGTTCTTATGGTGTGAGCTGATATCAAATGGATGCTATTGGTCAGCTCATTCCAGTCGGTGTGTTGCCGTGTGAAATATTGTTTGATAGATTGATTGATTGTTTTGAGCAATACCTGCAGATCACAGTAAGCAAGGACGTACAGGTCACAGGGAAAAAAACATGGACAGAGTAATGCACACAGGTTACCTCACACAGGACAAAGGCGAGTGAGATCATCATTAACAAGATCAGCTTTATTTAAAGTTAGAGAGTCCATTCAAGCAGTCTAGTAACAGCAGGAACAAAGCTGGTCCTGAACCTGCTGGTGTGTGTATTAACACTTCTGTACCTTCTGCCTGACCGCAGGGGTCATAGGAGAGTGGTAATGATTCCTTCCCTGCTTTCATGGTCATTACGGTCACTTTATGGCTCATTTACATCTTTTGCAATTTCTCCCTCACATCCATCTTTACCATGATGTGGAGGGGCCGGTGTTGAAATGGGGTAGAAAAATAATCAGCAGTCACGTAACGCCAGCTTATAGTCCAGCAGGTTTATCTGAAATCACAAGCTTTCAGAGGATAGCTCCTTTAACAGGTGATTCTCTGAAAGCTGGTGTTTTCAAATCAACCTGTTGGACTACAACCTGGTGTCATGTGACTTTTGACTTCATTCAACTTCAGGAAGGAAAGGGCAGATTTTCACCTGTAGCCCCTCACCTCTGTCACTGGCTGGATTGGCATCAGACCAGGCAAGGCATTGTTCTCTCCATCATCCAGACAGGCACCAGCATCCTGAGCAGGGACTGCGTGGGCAGAGAATTACTGTGCCCTTCGCCTGAGTGAGATACTGAGTCAGCTACATGTTTCGGAAGAAGAAAGGACTTTGTTTGCCTGACTTCAGTAAAACCAACAAAGCACTGTGGAAGCGATGTTACTGGTGTAATTACTGCAAGGACTTTTATGGTACAAATTCCCACACAGCAGTCTGAGGAGAATTAAGATCTGGTTTTAGCTGTGCTAGGCTGAGGGGTAAGCAAACTAGGCGGGGGTGTAATATCTCAGCTCTCCTTCAACATAATCGCTGTCAAGTAACGTTTCAGCAGCTTGGCATTGTGGTGTTGTGATGTGACCATGACATAATGAGAAGGAGACAGGGATGTACATCGTAATGTAGCAGCGGTTTCAGCAATCACAGGCCAGACACTGTGGGGATATGATGGAACAGAGTGGACTAGAGAATGGTGATGACCTCGTGGTATTATCGCTGGCCTGTTACTCCAGAGACCCAGGTAATGTTCCAGGGACCTGGGTTTGAATCCTGCCACAGCAGATGGTGGAATTGGAATTCAATAAATATCTGGAATTGAAGAGTCTATGAAACCATTGCTGATTTTTGGAAAAACCCATCTGATTCACTCATGCCCGTTAGGGAAGGAAAATGCCATCCTTACCTGGTCTGGCCTACATGTGACTCCAGACCCACAGCAATGTGGTTGACTCTTAACTGCCCCCTGGGCAATTAGGGATGGGCAATAAATACTGGCCTAGCCAGTGCTGCCCTCATCCTGTTAATGAATAGTTAAAAAAATGTACACAGAACAGGACTGTTTCCTAGAGTTATACAGCACAGAATCAGACCCTTTGGTCCAACCAGTCCATGCTGACCCTAATCCCAAACTAACCTCGTCCCACCTGCCTGCTCCTGGCCCATATCCCTCCAACCTTTCCCATCCATGTACTTATCCAAATGTCTTTTAAACATTGTCACTGTACCCACATCCACCACTTCCTCAGGAAGGCCATTCCATACCTGAACCACTCTCCCTGTAAACAAAATGCCCCCATGTCTTTTTAATATCTTCCTGCTCTCACCTTAAAAATATCCTCTCTAGGCCTGAACTCCCCTACCAGGAAAAAGATATATATCTCATTCGCCCTATCCATGCCACTTATGATTTTATAAACCTCGATAAGGTCACCCCTCAGCCTCTTAATCTCCAGTGAAATAAGTCCTCACCTTATAACATAACCTCTCCATTCCTGACAACATCCTGGTAAACACTTCTGAAACCTCCCTATCTTAATAATATCCTTCTTATAACAGGACGACCAGAACTTCATACTATATGCCAGAAGCTAACAGTATAGGATATATATAGTAGAGTATAGGATGTATATAGTAGAGTATAGGATGTATATAGTACAGTACAGTGTAAATAAATAACTTGATAGAAACCTCCAGAGTCAGACAGTAGGAAAGGAGCAAACCAAATTACAGACAAGCAGTGGGGAGAGTGATCTCTCTGATGTGTGGAATTGAACTCTGAAAGCAAACCTCACGATAGCAGGTAGCACAGTGGCTCCGTGGCACTGCTGCCTCACAGGGGCAGGGGCCTGGGTTCGATTCCCGCCTCAGGCGACTGACTGTGTGGAGTTTGCACATTCTCCCCGTATCTGCGTGGGTTTCCTCCCATAGTCCAAAGCTGTGCAGGCCAGGTGAATTGGTCACGCTAAACTGTCCATGGTGTTAGGTGCCTTAGTCAAAGGGAAATGGGTCTGGGTGGGTTACTCTTCAGAGGGTTGGTATGGACTGGTTGGGCCAACTGGCCTGTTTCCACACTTTATGGAATCTAATCTAACACTGAACTAGTGAAGACCAATGGCTGGATGTGAGTCTGCAGATGAAAGGTTACTGGTGGAAGTTATGCAGGTTATAGCTGAATCATTTAAGAGACAATGAGGTTCTTTTAGCATGGTGAATATTCTGAGAGGGCTGTGGAGACCTCCATATAGTGTTATACTTGAAAGACTGGCTTCAGTAATCTTGGATAACATGGGTAAGGAAGATTTGAATGCTGACTGACTGACTTAGAGAGGTTAACCACTAGGTTAGAGGGACCTTGTTAACGTATGTGATGAAAACCCGAGTGCTGGAGAGGGGGAGCATGGCCAGACTGTGGCAATGCCCACCCACAGACAGCCTCTTGGAGTCATGAGCTGCCAAGTTCCAGTTTGTTCTGCGATCTATAACTGGGCAGTCAGTCATTCCATCAGTGGAACGAGTAAGTCACACATGACCTACATTATTCCTCAAGGGGTGGATGAACACAAATTAATAGTTTATAAAAAAAAACAAGTCATTCACCTGCTCCTGTCACTGAGGGTTTTTGATTCATTTGGAGAAAGTGATTCAATGTTTATAGACATGGGTCATGGTTTAATGAGCACATTAACCTTGGCAGAAATCCAATAAAACCATAATCCGTTATTAATGTGACACATTACTGTCAAAGGCAGACAATTTACACAGGGGTAATGACTTCAGGGCTTCAGAGCATCCTGAGGTCAAGGTAGATATTATAGACATGAAAGGGTTCCTTTCTTTCTTCATCCTGTCAATGATGTAGCTGTCAATACCCCAGGGCAGTCCCATTCAGCTTAAAGGAGTTTGTTGCTTCCAACTGTTTGACCTGGAACTGCTCAAAGGATGGTGCAGATGAATGTCTAACACAGCAGGAGTGGACAAATTCAGTGCCTCTTGGACTGGTCTGAAGATTCTGTGCTCAGAGGCTTCAGCACATCACCCTGAGCAGGGGCCACGGGACTATAACAGGGAGTGAGAGCTGCACTAGCAGAGGTGGGGTTTTGTGTTTGATTTAGAATCGTCACATATACCTCGATACAGTGAAAAGTTGCATTTTGTATGCAGTACAAGCAGATGGTACCACACACAGTGCATTAGGGTGATAGAACAGAGCAAGGGGTACAACAGGAGGGGCAGGAAGAGCGAGATCAACATTAAATTTGAAATTTGAGAGGTCCATTCAAAAGTCTAGTAACAGCGGGGAAGAAGAAGCTGATCTTGAATCTGTTCCTGCATGTGTTTAAGTTTTTATATTTTCGGCCTGATGGAAGAGGTCGGAAGAGATTCTAACCGGGGCTGGAGGGGCCTTTGATGATGTTGGCTGCCTTCCCAGGGCAGTGGGAAGTGTAGGTGGAGTCAGTGGGTGGAAGGCTAGCTTGTGTGATGGACTGGGCTGTGTTCACAACTCTCTGTAGATTCTCACAGTGCCACCCTTTCAGGTGGATGTTAAAATGCATTCCGCTTGCATTCCCAGCTGGATGTAGACAATTCCACAGCGCATTCCGAGGAGAGCAGGGAGTGTTTTCCATGTCCTGAGCCCAATATCAACATCTCGACAAAGGAGATGATCACATCGACTGTTTGTGGGAGTTTGCTGTGAGCAAATTCATTGCCGTGTTTCCAACATCCCAAGAGTGATCTCACTTCAAAGGTGCCTGCAAAGCACTTTGGGAAGTGATGAGGTCACGAAAGGTGCTACAGAAATGCAAATTTGTCTTTTTTTAAGCATCATTAAGGTTCATCATTGAGACGAAGGTCTTTAGGGTAAATTTCAATGTAGAGTTGATGCATCATCATTTATCTCCAATACTTTAAATGGCAGAAGGTCAGACCAAGCAAACTGCTGAGACAGCACAAACCGGTGCATCTGAAATGACTGGACAATGAGCCAGTACATTTTTGATAAAATGCTGAAGTGATTCCTCTGTGATATCTCCATAGAAATGTAGACAGTACCATTAAAGTCTCTCTCAGGGACCCCCTGTCCATATCTAACTCACCTACAGTGGCAGGTAGCTCTCCACCAGAAACTGGAGCTGGATATAAAAACATGTGTGTGTCACGGAGTCTCACCAGCTTTATTAAAGGTCAGTCACCAACCCATCAATCTGATTTCTGTATGTGTGGCTTCCCACTGCGTTTGCTTATTAAAATGATAATTGTCCCGACACATCACAGGACAACAGCACCCAGAGGGCTGTCTGAACTGAAACTATCACACTATACTGAAATGGTTTTGTTTTCCACAATCTTATCTTCACACTCTCCAGCTCAGTTTCAATGCACAAGGTGTGGGTCATCATATCCATGGTGAATGGACCACTCCACTGTGAAAGCACCATGGTTATACAAAATGGCAACATGGCAGCCGTGCTGCCCAGGTATGGCTAGCCACTTATAGGGCCATAAGACCAGAAGATGGGAGAGCAAATGTAGGCCATTCAGTCTATCAAGTCTGTTTCACCATTCAATGAGATCAGGGCCAATTCCCAACTCCAATCCCCTGCCTTTTCCCTCTAACCCTTGATTCTCTTCCTCAATAAAAATCAAGGTTGATCCCAGCCTTGCAAGTACTTAACAAGCCAGCTTCCACACCCCTCTGTTGTAAAGAATTTCACAGATAGACTACCCTCTGAGTGATGAGTCATGGAACGGTCTGTAGGGTAACTGTGCAGTGGGCTAGCCCCAACACCAAGTGGTGAGGATCCATACGGAGAACGCTAGGCTGAGCTAGACCACTCCACGGAAACACACAGTGGGAGAATGGAAAGCCACCTCACAACTAACGGAACACTCACAAGCCCGCAGCAAGTTCACAGAGAGCTACCTGCCACTGTAGGTGCAGTAGGTACGGACAGGGGGTCCCTGAGAGAGACTTCAATTGTACTGTCTACATTTCTATGGAAATATCACAGAGGAATCACTTCAGCATTTTATCAAAAACGTACTGGCTCATTGTCGAGTCATTTCAGATGCACCAGGGAGTGCTCTCAAACCCACTGAGGGAAAACTAAATTATTCCTGGTCAGAGACAAAACACTACTGATGCTGGAATCCAAGGTAGACAGGAGGAGGCTGGAAGAACACAGCAAGGCAGGCAGCATCAGGAGGGAGAGGGACACAGCAAGGCAGGCAGTATCAGGAGGGAGAGGGACACAGCAAGGCAGGCAGCATCAGGAGGGAGAGGGACACAGCAAGGCAGGCAGTATCAGGAGGGAGAGGGACACAGCAAGGCAGGCAGCATCAGGAGGGAGAGGGACACAGCAAGGCAGGCAGCATCAGGAGGGAGGGGAACACAGTAAGGCAGGCAGCATCAGGAGGGAGGGGAACACAGCAAGGCAGGCAGTGTCAGGAGGGAGAGGAACACAGCAAGGCAGGCAGTATCAGGAGGGAGAGAGACACAGCAAGGCAGGCAGCATCAGGAGGGAGAGGGACACAGCAAGGCAGGCAGCATCAGGAGGGGGAGAAATTGGTGTTATGGGTGTAACCGTTCAGGCGCCTTGCTGTGTTCTTCCAGCCTCCTGCCAGACTGGGTAATGATGGCAGATTTCCTTCCCCGATGAAGATTGTGAACTCGGTGAGTTTTAATGACACTCAGTGATAGTTTCACCATTGCTATTTCGGAGACCAGCTTTGTATTGCACTGGAACTGAATGCTGCCTCTCCTACCCCACGTGCTGTTATGTTCTGATTCTTTCCACTGTTTGACACTGACCCGAAACCGCTGCAGAGGAATCCACATTTCTCATCTCTCCACCTTGGCTCTGTCCTGTAACCTTTGGCTGACTCACGTGTTCTCACAGACAGTGCTCACAACCCACTAAGAATGGTGTTGCTGGTTCCCAACACTTGCAGCAGACTCTGAGTGAGAGTCTGGCAGCTGAGAAGGACTGAATTTTACTGTGTGACCTGCAACTGCAATGAGGGCTAATGCAGCTTAATAAAGTGAGCAAGCAGTGAGGCTGAAAGATTCAGTGCAATTGCTCTCGATCTATTACTGTCTTGTCAGTCAAATGGACTTTCATCCGATGCAGAACTCTGTGGAGTAAAAAGGCTTATTTAAAAGTATGTTGTCCATCAGGAAAGTCAGCCACAAATATTCAAATTTCCAAATGGTTAACGGAAGGTGTGTGTGTGTGAAAGCGAAAGAGAGAGTGAGGGAGTTTATGTGAGAGAGAGAGAGAGAGAGTGTGTGTGTGTGTGTGTGCGTGAAAGAGAGAGAGACTGAGAGTGTGTGTGCGCACATGCGTGTGTCTGAGATAGAGTGAGTGTGTGTGTGTGTATGAGTCAGAGTGTGTGCGTGCGTGTGAGTGAGAGAGCATGTGGTGTCTTGTCAGTAAAATGGATTTTCATCTGATGCAGAACTCATGCAGAACTGATGTGTGTGTGTGTGTGAGAGAGAGAGCATGTGTGTGAGAGAGAGAGTGTGTGTTTGTGTCTATATATGTGTTTGGGTGTGTGTGCAGGTGTGTTTGTATGTCTGTCTCTTTGCATATGTGTCTGTGGGTATATATGTTGTGGATACGTGTGTGTTTGTGTGTATGTGTGATTGTGTGTCTGTGTGTTTGTATATCTGTATGTCTGTGTCTGTGTGTTTGTGTGTCTGTGTCTGTATGTCTGTGTCTGTGTGTTTGTGTGTCTGTGTTTGTGTGTTTGTGTGTCTGTGTCTGTTTGTGTGTCTGTGTTTGTGTGTCTGTATGTCTGTGTCTGTGTGTTTGTGTGTCTGTGTTTGTGTGTCTGTGTCTGTTTGTGTGTCTGTGTCTGTGTCTGTATGTCTGTGTCTGTGTGTTTGTGTGTCTGTGTCTGTGTGATTGTATATCTATGTCTGTGTTTGTGTGTTTGTGTCTGTGTGTTTGTGTGTCTGTGTGTTTGTGTGTCTGTGTTTGTGTGTTTGTGTGTCTGTGTGTTTGTGTGTCTGTGTTTGTGTTTGTGTGTCTGTGTTTGTGTGTTTGTGTGTCTGTGTCTGTGTGTTTGTATGTCTGTGTCTGTGTTTGTGTGTCTGTGTGTTTGTGTGTCTGTGTTTGTGTTTGTGTGTCTGTGTTTGTGTGTTTGTGTGTCTGTGTCTGTGTGTTTGTATGTCTGTGTCTGTGTTTGTGTGTCTGTGTGTTTGTGTGTCTGTGTGTTTGTGTGTCTGTGTTTGTGTTTGTGTGTCTGTGTTTGTGTGTCTGTGTCTGTGTGTTTGTATGTCTGTGTGTCTGTGTGTTTGTGTGTCTGTGTCTGTGTGATTGTATGTCTGTGTCTGTGTGTTTGTATGTCTGTGTCTGTGTTTGTGTGTCTGTGTGTTTGTGTGTCTGTGTGTTTGTGTGTCTGTGTTTGTGTTTGTGTGTCTGTGTTTGTGTGTCTGTGTCTGTGTGTTTGTATGTCTGTGTGTCTGTGTGTTTGTGTGTCTGTGTCTGTGTGATTGTATGTCTGTGTCTGTGTGTTTGTATGTCTGTGTCTGTGTTTGTGTGTCTGTGTCTGTGTGTTTGTATGTCTGTGTCTGTGTGATTGTATGTCTGTGTCTGTGTGTTTGTATGTCTGTGTCTGTGTTTGTGTGTCTGTGTCTGTGTGTATGTCTGTGTCTGTGTGTTTGTATGTCTGTGCCTGTGCTTGTGTGACTGTGTCTGTGTGTTTGTGTGTCTGTGTGATTGTATGTCTGTGTCTGTGTTTGTGTGTCTGTGTGTTTGTATGTCTGTGTCTGTGTGTTTGTGTGTCTGTGTGTTTGTGTGTCTGTGTGTTTGTATGTCTGTGTCTGTGTGTTTGTGTGTCTGTGTGTTTGTATGTCTGTGTGTTTGTATGTCTGTGTCTGTGTTTGTGTGTCTGTGTCTGTGTATTTGTATGTCTGTGTCTGTGTTTGTGTTTGTATGTCTGTGTCTGTGTGTTTGTATGTCAGTGTCTGTGTTTGTGTTTGTGTGTCTGTGTCTGTGTGTTTGTATGTCTGTGTCTGTGTTTGTGTTTGTGTGTCTGTGTCTGTGTGTTTGTATGTCTATGTCTGTGTGATTATATGTCTATGTCTGTGTCTGTGTGTTTGTAAGTCTGTGTCTGTGTGTTTGTGTGGCTGTGTCTGTGTGATTGTATGCCTATGTCTGTGTCTGTGTTAGTGTGTCTGTGTCTGTGTGTTTGTGTGTCTGTGTCTGTGTGATTGTATGTCCATGTCTGTGTCTGTGTTTGTGTCTATGTCTGTGTGTTTGTATGTCTGTGTCTGTGTTCGTGTGTCTGTGTGTTTTTGTGTCTGTGTCTGTGTGATTGTATGTCTATGTCTGTGTTTGTGTGTCTGTGTTTGTGTGTTTGTGTGTCTGTGTGATTGTATGTCTGTGTCTGTGTTTGTGTGTCTGTGTGTTTGTATGTCTGTGTCTGTGTGTTTGTGTGTCTGTATCTGGGTGTTTGTATGTCCAAGTCTACCTCTATCTCCATGTCACATCAAATCCAGTGATTTGCAAATCTTAAACTTCTCGTAATTGCTTTCAAGTCCCCAAGAGCTTCACCTCCCCAGCCTGCTCCAGCCCTCTGAGACCATGAGATCCTTGCACTCCTGCAATCCAGGCCTCTTGAATATTCCTGATTCCCACTGCTCCTACCAATGGCAGCTGTGCCTTTTAGATCCGTGGGCTCTAACCTGACAAAATCCTTCCTAAATGCTCTTCCCTCTTTTAAACTTACTCCTGTAGCGCAGCTTTGGGCTACCTCTCCTAATATCCTTTTGTGGCTCTGTGTCAAATTTTATTTTTGCTTTCCCTGCAAAGCACCTTGGGAATGTTTTCACTCAATTTCAAAAAAAGTTGCTTTTTTTTGATTTTGTTCAAGGTCAGAAGTCACGTGACACCAGGTTAGAGTCCAATAGGTTTACTTGAAATCACAAGCTTTCATAGATTAACTCCTTAATCTTTCAACCGACAAAGGGGCAGCGCTCCAAAAGCTTGTGATTTCAAATAAACCTGTTGGACTATAACCTGGTGTCATGTGACTTCTGCCCTTGTCCAACCCAGTCCAATACCAGCAGGTCCACATCATTTGTTTTATTCCTTCATGGAGTGTCAGCATCACAGACTAGGCCCAACATTTAACACCAATCCCCAATTGCCCAAAGGGTATTTCAGAATCAAGCACCCGCCGCGGTGGTTTTAGACGGGGTACGGCCATACAGGTAAGGCTGGGAGATTTCCTTCCCTAAAGGAGGTGTGTACATCACAGGGGTTCTTAACAAATCTCCAAAATGACTATTAGACCAGCTTCACATTGAATTCACATTTTACCATTGGCCATGATGTGATTCAAATCCATCTCCGGAATGCCAACTCAATGACAGTAAGAATGAGTGAGGTGCCACATTCCCCGATGTGTTGTTGAAGGTAAAAACCAAAGATCTGCGGATGCTGAAAATCAGAAACAAGAACAGAAGTTGCTGGAAAAGCTCAGCAGGTCTCAATTGGAAACGTTAACTCTGATTTCTCTCCACAGATGCGGCCAGACCTGCTGAGTTTTTCCAGCAACTTTGGTTTGTTATTGTTGTTGCAGATGTATTGCTCTGTGTGTGTGTGTGTGTGTGTGTGTGTATGTGTGCGTGTGAGAGAGTGTATGAATGTGTGTGTGTGTGTGTATGTGTACGTATGAGAGAGTGTATGTATGTGTGAGTGTGTGTGTGAGTGTGTGTGTGTGAGAGTGTATGAGCATGTGTCAGTGTGTGTCTGTGAGCGCGCGCGTGTTTGTGTGTGTATGCTTGTGTGTGCGCATGTGTGTGAGTGTGTGTGTTTGTGTGTGCGCATGTGTGTGAGTGTGCGTGTATGTGTGCGCACGTGTATGTATGCTTGTGTGTGTGCATGCGTGTGTGTGTGCACACATGTGTGTATGTATATGCACGTGTGTGTGTGCGTGTGCATGTGTGTGTGCGCATGTGTGTTTGTGTGTGCGCATGCATGTGAGTGTGTGTGTATATGTGTTTGCATGTGTGTGTGTATGTGTGTGCACATGTGTGTGAGTGTGTGCGTGTGCGTGTATGTATATGTGTGTGTATGTGCGTGCGCATGTGTGTGTGTGTATGCTTGTGTGTGTGCATGTGTGTGAGTGTATGTGTGTGTATGCTTGTGTGTGCGTATGCGTGTGAGTATGTGTGTGCGCGCATGTGTTTGTGTATGTGTATGCGCATGTGTGTGTATGCTTGTGTGTGCATGTGTGTGAGTGTGTGTGTGCATGCATGTGTATATGTGTGTATGTGTATATGCACGTGGGTGTGTATGCTTGCGTGCGCGCATGCGTGTGAGTGTGTGTGCATGTGTGTGTGTGCGCATGTGTGTGAGTGTGTGTATGCTTGTATGTGCACATGCGTGTGAGTGTGTGTATGTGCGCGCGCACGTGTGTGTGTGCACGTGTGTGTAGCTTGTGTGTGCGCATGTGTGTGCATGTGTGTGTGCACATATGTGTGACTGTGTGTGCGCGTATGTGTATATGTGTGTTTGCATGTGTGTGTGTACGCATGTGTGAATGTGTATATGCTTGTGTATGCGCATGCGTGAGTGTGTGCGTGTATGTGTGTGTGCATGCCTGTGAGTGTGTGTGTGTGTGTGTGTGCGTGCGCATGCATGTGAGCGTGTGTCTGTGCATGTGCGTGCATGTGTGTGTGTGTATGCTTGTATGTGCACGTGTGTGAGTGTGTGTGTATGTGTGCGCACACGTGTATGTGCACATGTGTGTATGCTTGTGTGTGCGCATGTGTGTGCATGTGTGTGAGTGTGTGTGCACATGTGTATGAGTGTGTGAGTGTGTGTGTGCGTGTAGGTGTATATGTGTGTTTGCATGTGTGTATGTATGCATGTGTGAATGTGTGTATACTTGTGTATGTGCATGCGTGTGTGCATGTATGTGTGTTTGCATGCGTGTGAGTGTGTGTGTGCGTGTGCGCATGCGTGTGAGTATGTATGTGTGTGCGCGTGTGTGTGTATGCTTGTGTGTGTGCACGCATGTGTGTGAGTGTGTGTGTGTGCATGTGTGTGTATGCTTCTGTGTGCGCATGTGTGTGTGTGTATGTGTGTGAAGAAGCGTGTGAGTGTGTATGCTTGTGTGTGCGCATGCGTGTGAGTCTGTGTATGTGTGTGCACGTGTGTGTGTATGTTGGTGTGCGCGTGTGTATGTGTATGCTTGTGTGTGCACGTGTGTGTTCACATGTGTGAGTGTATGTGTGTGTATGTTTGTGCGTGCGCATGTGTGTGTGTGCATGTGTGTGTACATGCGTGTGAGTGTGTGTGTGTGCGTGTGCGCATGTGTGTGAGTATGTATGTGTGTGCGTGTGTGTGTATGCTTGTGCGTGTGCGCGCATGTGTATGAGTGTGTGTGTATGTGTGTGAGCATGCGTGTGAGTGTGTATGCTTGTGTGTGCGCATGCATGTGAGTGTGTGTATGTGTGTGCACGTGTGTGTATGTTGGTGTGCGCGTGTGTATGTGTATGCTTGAGTGTGCACGTGTGTGTGTTCGCATGTGTGTGTATGTTTGTGCGTGCGCATGTGTATGTGTGTGCGCATGCGTGTGAGTGTGTGTGTATGCGTGCACATGTGTGTGAATGCGTGTGCGCACGTGTGTGCGTGTATGTGTGCGCATGTGTGTGTGCACATGTGTGGGAGTGTGTGTGCATGCGCGTGTGTGCGTGTGCATGCTCCTGTATGTGTGTGCATGTGCTCCCGTGTGTGTGTGTGTGCATGTGAGTGTCTGGCTTGTTAGTAACAGGTCAGCCCCAATGCAATGGTTCTGGGGTCACCTAAAGGTCAGACCTGGTTGTGTACAACAGATTTGGTGAGTCAAGGGGGTTTTAATGGCAATCCAGCAGTAATACAGTCACCGGCATTGAGACTATCTTTTTATTGCCGATTCACTCAGCAAACTAAATTGAAATTCTCCGCCTGCTATGTTGGAATTAGCCACATTGTTGAGTCATTACTCCTGGGGGTGAGACTACCAGCTCAGCAACCAATGAGAGGTGACCTTATTGAAACACTTCAGGGGGTTGGCAGGATGTGTATCGAGAGATTGTTTCCCCTTGTGGGAGAGCCTAGGACCACAGGGCACCAAAGGACTTGCACATTTCAGGCAGAGCTGAGGAGACATTTCTTCTGTCAGAGGTGAGTGAAATTCTTGGCTGCAGAGAGCTGTCGAGGTTGGGTCATTAAGTCAATTCAAGACAGAGAGTGTACATCAGTGAGGGGAATCATGGGTTATAGGGAAAAGGCAGCAACATGGGGCTGAGACTGATCAGATCTGCCAATGATCCTATTGAACGGTGAGCAGACTCGATGGGCTGAATGGCCTAAGTCCACTCCCACATCTGATGTCCCACATTCCCGGCTGATCTAGTGATTTTATAAACTCCGATGATACCTAACGTATTCACCAGCTGACAACTTCAATCAACAGAGATGGCCTTTTTATGTCTCCTTGGTGCTTTCGTATAGAGATTGGCTTTCTCTGCTGGTGAATGGCCCTCGATTTAATTAGGGATTATGTTGGAGAGGAGCTGATGTGTGAACCACTTGGCAGCTTCTCTGATCTCGCTGTTTTCTCACATGCTCATTATGTATTCTTGACTGTACTGTAAGACCACAGGGAGTTGCTGAGATGGAATTCGCTGATTACTGGGGGACATTATAGCAAGGAATTCAGGTGTGTTCGGAGTGCTCACGGGAAGGTGGGGAGGGGAGAGGTACATGTGCAAGCAATACCCTGTACAAACATTGTATTTCAATGCCTGAGACTTTGGTGATAGCACTCCTTATTTTGGAACTGGCCATCTGGCGATAGATGTCGAGAAATGGCAGCTACCACAGGGATCAAGTACTTGGGGAATGGTGTTCACCATAAATATTGCTACCACATCTACAAAATCCACTCCCTCTACCACTGACGCTCAATAGGAGTATAGTGTACCATCCACAAGATGCACTGCAGAAATTCTCCAAAGATCCTCAGACTGCACCTTCCATACCGCTTCCATCTAGAAGGACAAGGGCAGCAAATACATGGGAACACCACCCCCTGCAAGTTCCCCTCCAAGCCCCTCACCATCCTGACTTGGAAATATATCACTGTTCCTTCACTGTCATTGGGTCAAAATCCTGGAATTCCCTCCCTCAGGGCATTGTGGCTCTACCCACAACACATGGACTGCAGCGGTTCAAGAAGGCAGCTCACCCCCACCTTCTCAAGGGACAACTAGAAACGGGCAATAAATGATGGCCCAGCCAGTGACAAGCATGTATAACCACTGAATAGTAAAAAAAAGTGATTTGAACGTGGGGGCCAAATGTAATATTTCCAAATTTGTAGAAGTCACAAGGCTAAGGGCGTGTTTGTCAGAAAGATATAAAGTGGTTTCAAGAGGATTGGGACAGGCTCAGTGTATGGGCAGATAGAAAATGAGAGATTATCCATGTTAGTTGGACAGAGAGATGAGCAGAGTGTTCTTTAACTGGTATGAGATTGGAAAGTGTAGATGTACAAAGGGACCGAGGTGTTCTTGTCGATAATTCACCGAGGGCTAATGTACAGGTGCAGCAGAAAGGCCAGTGGAATGTTAGCCTTTATCGTGAGGGGATTTGAGGACAGGAGCAGTGAAGGTTTGCTCTAATTGTAAAGGAGCATTGGTTAGACTGCTCCTGGAGTATTGTGGGAACTCAGGAAGGATATCCCTGTCAGAGAGGGAGCTTACTGAAGGTTGATCAGACTTGTTCCCAGGACGGTGGGACTGTCCTGTGAGGAGGGATTGGACAAACTGGGCCGGGATTCACTCGAGTTACAAAGAATGAGAGGTGACCTGGTTGAAACTTACAAAATACTAAACGTGAGAGACAGGGAAGATGCAGGTGGAGATGTTTCCCCTGACTGGAGAATCTAGAACCAGGGGCACAGTTTTAACATAATGGGATGTTATATAGGACTGAGATGAGGAGAATATTTGTTACACAGAAGGATTTGGACCTTTGGAATTCTCTCCCACAGAGAGCTGGGGAGGATTAGGGTTGCAGTCTGTCTGAGGTGGAGATTGATTAGTTTCTGATTGCCAGTGGTGGATAATTGGGAGTAGATGGTGCATGAGGAGGAATTGGAAATGGGCATATGATGTCATTGCATTGAGGGTTTAGGGGGTGGGGATAGGTAGATGAACATCAGTTGTGAAAGGGATATTAGGGACCTAGGGTTGACTGTAGTGGTATGGGTTGACTGGATGAGACATAGCGGGTGAGAGGGTGAGGGCAAGAGGTATTTTGATGTAATCTTTGGTTTTAAATTTTGAGCTCAGTGCCGGAGAGGCAGGGAAGTGGCTCTGCCTTCCCAGACAGCCCCAGGAGCTTGACAACCCAGTGTCACCTGACCCAGCTCCCAATCCAGAAAGATACTCCTCATCCCCACCATCACCATGCTCCCCACTGCCACCACCATCCCCCACCCCAACCAGGCCAAAAAACTGAGGTCAGCATTGTGGAAGCAGGAATTCTCCCACCTCTGTGCCCCCTGACGAAGGAACAGAAACACTATTACTGAGCTAGAACTCCTTCCAGTTAAGCTCCCCGCTGTAGGAACTAACTGCGCAGAGAACCGAGACAAGCCTTCCACAGTCTTGGGTAACTCCTGAGAAGGTCTGATGTGTATCGCTGAGAGTAACCAAGTCTGTCCTGTCTCTCCCCCCGTTCTCCCGCTATCTACCACCTCTCCTGTTAAAGATCTCATTCATTGTGGAAGCTTTGAGGGGGTTGACCTGTCTCACTGCAGGGAGTGGCCGAGCCAGAGCAAGAAAAAACCTTCATTTCTACCACATCTTTTGAGAATTATAACCAGATTTTTAAGTTCTTGAAATAAAACAACGTGACCTGGAGACAGTAATGATCAAGTATTGAGCATGCCTCACTGTCATGGTTGTGGGATCAAGCACCCCTCCTCCACCACCCCCCATTTCAGAGATTTGAGCACATGACCCTGCTGATCTTTTCACTGTAATACTGAGCCAGTACTCCACATCCATGCCCTCACAGTAATATCCAAAGAAAGCAGTCAGGCATGTCTCCCTCTGTGCTTTATCACTCTTCAATAGCTGAGTCGATTTGAACAGATGGAGAAACAGAGATCAAGTCAGAACAGCAGAATGCAGGAGTGAGTTACTGCAGACGCTGCATCTGGCCTGGAAACAACAAAACGCTGGAAATCACAGCGGGTCAGCCAGCATCGATGAAGAGGGAGCAAACTAATATTTCATGTCCAGACTCTCTCTCCACTGGCACTGCCTGACCCCGCTGTGATTTCCAGCGTTTTGTTTGTTTTCAGTAGGAACAACAGAGTAGGAGTAACATTACACGGAAAATAATTCACAAAGAGAAGAAATGTAACCTGCTGGAACACTTCAGTAAGTTTTTGAATGCATAACAAGCAATCCATTTGGCAACTATCCAAAACGCTGGTGCGGCCACACTTGGAATATTGTGTACAGTTCTGGTTACCCCACTATGGGAAGGATGTGGAAGCATTGGAAAAGCTGAAGAGGAGATATACCAGGATGTTGCCTGGTCTGGAGGGAAGGTCTTATGAGGAAAGGCTGAGAGACTTGGGTCTGTTCTCATTGGAAAGAAGAAGGCTAAGAGGGGATTTGATAGAGACATACAAGATGATCAGAGGATTAGATAGGGTAGACAGTGAAAGTCATTTTCCTAAGATGATGATGTCAGCGTGTATGAGGGGGGCATAGCTACAGATTGATGGGTGATGGATTTAAGACAGATGTCAGAGGCAGGTTCTTTACACAGAGAGTGGTAAGGGTGTGGAATGCCCTACCTGCTAATGTAGTCAACTCAGCCACATTAGGAAGATTTAAACAATCCTTAGATAAGCACATGGATGATTTTGGGATAGTGTAGGGGTATGAGCTGAGAATAGTTCACAGGTCAGCACAACATCGAGGGCCGAAGGGCCTGTTCTGCGCTGTATTGTTCTATGTTCTATGTACACTACTCACTGATCCTAAATCAATCATTGGTTGGTCTTTGGGTTACATTTGACTGCTTGCAAAGTGTTGGTTCAATAACAAGAAGAGATATGAAACCTACAATTCACTTTGTCTGCTTTTCTGAAGAAGCCACAAGTGTCTCACTCACCCTCATGCCCAGTTCAATGTTCTCTCCGCCATAGATCTCCATGCCAGGATCAAGAAGTCCGATCTCTCCAAAATACTCGCGATGAACCACAAAAGAACAGCCAATCATCGCTGGGGTCCTACGGTGCACAGAAAGAGGGGAGAGAAATGTGATTCCGATTCAGAAGATAATGCTGACTCCATGTAACACCCTGAGGGTGGACTATTTGTAGGGGCTTGCAATGAAAGGAAATGAGCAGTCTGGAATCAAATGGAGAGCCCTTCCAAATGGCTAGCACAGGCATATGGGGCTGAACGGCCCCCTTCACTGTTGCATGTTTTGGTGACCCAACATAATTCAACTGGTGCACATCATTTCCAAATTACAGACAGTCTGAGCTGCTGAGTCGACAAAATATTAAGTATTACATAAATATCGAGATTGCTGACAAATACCCAACAGGTTACCTTGTAGATTTACAAAACATGAAGTGGAACTGAGAATGCAAATATCCTTTTTTCCTAAGTTTCTTCTCAGTATGTTCCTTCCACAAGACAGGTCCTCGACATGAATCTGTTCTAATCTTCCTCATGAATTCAATCAAAATATTAGAGTTCAGTTTTTAAGCCGTATGCCTTCAAATCTCAGTTCGGAGGATGGTCAAAGATCTTTAAACACTGTAATCCCAATAGTCATTCTGCCCTGATCTCTTTCATTCTAAGCTTCGAAATTCAAATTGAAGAGGTACACTGTGTGTTTTCAATACAATATCAAGTATCGTTGACGCAATTCAAATTTTGAACATGATTAAGATCGAAAAGCCCACTTGAGAAAAACGTGGCAAGTAAAAAGGATAAAAAAAACCCAACTTGCATTTCCATAACTCATTTCTCACAACCTTGGGATTTCCCAAAGCTCTCTGCAGTTACTTCTGAAGGATAGTCACTGCTGTAACACACGATTAACCCAGTGCTATAATGCGCTGACTCACCCAGTCACAACACAGTCCCAAACTGCACTGAAGACAAGAGATGATTAATTTTTGGCCTGATATAAAGGCACTGTCGTGGTAACTCTCTCACAAGAGAGAGGCATAACTGATGGTTATTTAATCTGAGGGTCACTATACTCTCGACAAGGAGACCCTTTCATGGTATCCTCAGCCAGTGTGGGAACTGAACCCATATTATGGATACTGCTCTGTACTACACAGTTTCTGTCAACCAACTGAGCTAACCATCCCCCAGCCTGATAATACATGAATCAGCTGTGTAGAAACAGGTCATTTGTCTTATGTGGATGAGATTGATCCCAGAGATGAGGGGTTTGTCATATAAAGAGAGATTGAATAGTTTAGGCCTATTCTCTCTGGAATTTAAAACAATGAGGGGAGGTCAAATGGAGGTATTCATGATGATAAAAGATTTGGAGAAAATAGACATGGAGTGGATGCCTCCTCTTGTGGGGCATTCTGGGGTGAGGGGTCAGAGTCTTAGGATAAGGGGTTGCAAATTTAAAACAGACAGGAGCAGAAACTACTTCCCCAAAAGGATGTAAATCTGTGGAATTCACTCCCCCAAACTGCGGTGGATGGTGGGACAGTGAGTAAATGTAAGGAGGAGTAAGACAGATTTTTAATTGGTGATGGATTGAAGGGATATAGAGAGAAGGCAGGAAAATTGGGGTGAGGAGCAGATCAGGCATGATCGAATGGCAGAGCAAACTCGATGGGCCGAATGGCCTAAGTCTGCTCCTATACCTTATGAATCTATGAACAATTGTGCCATTACGCTCCCCAAGATTCTTTGCACGTTCATTCATCTCTCCTTATCTCCCAGGGATACAACTGAAACTGATACCATAGGAACAGGAGTAGGCCATTCAGCCCCTTGAATCTGTTTCCCTATTCAATGAGATTGTGACTGGTCTGTTGTCTAACTCCATACACCTGCTAACTCCATATCCCTTAATACTTGTGTTCAGCAAAAACCTCTGTTCCACATCAGCCCTCTCCCACACTCTTCTTTATCTCACACACTCATTATCTCCTCTTCCTTTCTCTGTGACCTGTTAATCCAGATTCCCTTCCCTATAACGATTCCCTTTAGCGAGGGAGTGTGGAGGGGAGGCAGTCATGGTGGAATGGTGAGCTCACTGGGCTAGTTCCTCCCAGCCCGAGTCTGCTGTTCTCGGGCTCAGATTCCAGTGGGGAAATGGAGAAGCTTCAGTTCAGGACATACTCTGGAATGTTAGAGGTGATCACATGGCTCACAGATATCCTGTGGGGAAGGAATCTGGCCATCTTTGCCAACCTCCAGATCGACAACAATGTGGTGGACTCTTAGCTTCTCCCTGGGCAACTAGGGATGGGCAATAAATGCATCTTTGACTACCTGGAGGGGGATTCAAACTCAAAGACATTATCCACTGCTCTACAACATTAACTGTTCCCAGTTCTACCCCTGTCAAAATGAACCCCAATTGCTTTGTTGACTTATGTGGAGCCTGTGTCACTTTTGAGCGACAATGTGTGTTTCTGTACACTCAGGTTCTTTGATTCTCTGCTTCATTTAACTGAGACTGCGGTCTTCTTAATTTTCCCAAACGAAACATATCACCTCACACTGACTGACACTGAAATACCTTCACCAATCACCCCCTCATCCTGCAGAGTTTTGTGATGTATTCTTGTGTTTTGCTACATTTCTTTTCCTTTTCATTAACTGCCTTTCCCAAAATTTGATGTTGTCTGCAAATTTAGAAAATGTCTCTCAGATTCCCTAAGATGGGAAGATCAATGGACCTGGCATCGATCTGGGTGAAATAATGCCTGCGCTGGGGTCGGTATAGACTGGATGGGTCGAATGACCTACTTCCACACTGTAGGGACTCCATGATTCTATGAACTTCAGGCTATTTTGTATATATCCCACTCTCTGCATTTGGAGCTGAAGTTTGCTTACTTACCATTCTGCACCACAGAGGCTGACATTAGTCCACTGTTTGTCAATGCAGTACCTTATCATTGGCTCCATGATATTCTAAGTAAATTACATTATATTCCCCTTATCTTTGCTTTTTGTGATTTCTTCAAAGAATTCAATCAGGTTGGTTAAGCCTGACTTTGAATCCAGCCTCCTCCTTGTAATATAGAGACACAGAGATGTACAGCATGGAAACAGACCCTTTGGTCCACCCCATCCATGCCGACCAGCTATCCTAATCTACTCTCAACCATACTTGCCAGCACTCAGCCCATATCCCTCTAAACCCTTCCTATTCATATACCCATCCAGATGCCTTTTAAATGCTGTAATTGTACCAGCCTCCACCACTTCCTCTGGCAGCTCATTCCATACACATACCTTCCTCCACATGAAGGAGTTGCCCCTTAGGTCCCTTTTTACTCTTTCACCTCTCAACTTAAACCTATGCTCTCTAGTTCTGGACTCTCCCACCCCAGGGAAAAGACCTTGGCTCTACGAGGGGTTTCCACCCATTTCTCTATGACATCTTGAAACAAAGATTCTGATCACAGATGTCAAACTAACTGGGATGTAGTTCTCTGCATAACAATCCATCCGAATTTATCGTTCGAGGATGAACATTAGCTGTCTGACAGTTGCCGCGGTAGCAGCTCAGAGTGTTTTTACAGTGTTAAAGGAGTGATATAAATGTAGGCTGTTGTTGCAAATGTGTGACAGCAACAATTACTCACTCTGAGTACTTGGCACCATTAAAAGTTCCTCTTTCCCTCTCCCATTCTCTCTCCATTTGCCCACTAATGATCATGAAAAAAAAGAAATTCTGGATTTCAGGCTTTTAGTGCTGTCGCTGTAGCAGTAACAAATGGAGCACAGATGGTATAATCTCCAGATGCAGTATCGAGAAAAGGTTTCTGTTATTAAACATTCTGCTGCAATTCTTCTGGAAAGGAATATATTAACCCAAAGTTCCAAACAGTGTTGACTTGACAAGTAATAAATAGCGGCAATATTGAACGAATGGTTTGTGTTAATTGTCTTAGCTTTGGCTTGGTCAGTGGTGTTCTCACATCTGACTTTGAAAATTTGAGCAAAAAATTGAGACTGAGAGTTCCCGTGCAGTGCTGAGGGAGTGCTGCCCTGCCCAGTGATACTGGCCTTGAATCTGACAGTTTTCCCTTGGCTAAGTCTGAGTTGTGTTGGGATGTGGAAGGATTTCTTCCCCAAGACCTAGCAAGGTCTCTTGCTGTAACTTACCAGACCCAAAGTGTTACTGTTGAGGAGGTGGTGTTATACTGGATTAGGACTCCAGACCCCCAGGCTAATGTTCTGGAGATGTGGGTTTGAATCTCACCACGGCAGATGGTTAAAAAAAGAATTCAATAAGATAGAGAATTGGCATCTTGATGACCATGAAACCATTGTAAAAGCCCCATCTGGTTCAAGAATGTTTCTTAGGGAAGGAAACCTGCCATCATTCCCTGGTCTGAACTACATATGTATCTAGTCCCACTGCAAAAGAGTTGACTCTCAACTATCCTGTGTGCAATTAGAAATGGGTAATAAATTCTGGGCCAACCAATTATATCCTATGAATGAATTTAGTAAAAATAATCACTATTACCCACCCCTGCGCCATCCATTATATTTAATCCCAGCCTGATTTACCATGTGCCAATCCCAGTGCAATTCACCACTCACCAGATATCCATCACATGACCCACACAGCCTTCCAGTTTCACCATCTTTAAAAGATCGATGCTCATTGATGGACAGGATTGGAACATGTTGGAGAAAGGGAAGTTGGTTCCCCAACAGGGACCTGGATGTCTTGATGGAAGGAGTGGCACATTGAGGGTTGGCACAGGTGCAGGTGTGAGGTTGACGCCATGCATGCCTCTTTGACAGAGGACTGCTGGAGCAGTGAGACTGTCTGCCTGGTTCACTGACTGCACCGATGTACAGGGCAGGGTGGGGATGCTGCTGTGAGGCTGCAGGGGGATGCTCAGTCAGGCGATACTAGGGGAGTGAGTGAGCAGGCCGGAGGTGCAGCCTGTTTCAGGCTGCGAGCTGCCCGTCTGTCCCAAGGCACACTTTCCCTGCAGCTGCCTCTCGATGGTAGCTGCTGCTGCAATTTACAGTGTAGATCTATACCACCCAGTGGCCTATAGGGCAGGTATCTACCACTCAATGGCCTACAGTGTGAGTCTATACAACCCAGCAGCCTATAGTGCAGGTCTATAACACCCAGTGGCCTATGTGTGGGTCTATACCACCCAGCAGCCTAAGTGTGGGTCTATACCACCCAGTGGCCTATAGTGCAGGTCTATATCACCCAGCAGCCTATAGTGTGGGTCTATACCACCTAGTGGCCTATAGAGCAAGTCTATAACCACCCAGTGGGTCTACAGTGTGGGTCTATACCATCCAGCAGCCTATAGTGTGGGTCTACACCACCCAGAGGCCTATAGTGTGGGTCTATAACCACCCAGTGGGTCTACAATGTGGGCCTATACCACCCAGAGGCCTACAGTGCGAGTCTATACTGCCCAGTGGCCTACAGTGCAAGTCTACACCACCCAGCGACCTATAGTGTGGGTTTAAACCACCCAGCAGCCTACAGTGTGGGTCTATATCACCCAGCGGCCTATAGTGTGGGTCTATACTACCCAGCAGCCTATAGTGTGGGTCTATACCTCCCAGCGGCTATAATATGGGTCTATACCACCCAGCGGCCTATAGTGCAGGTCTATACCACCCAGCAGCCTATAGTGTGGGTCTATACCTCCCAGCAGCTATAATATGGGTCTATACCACCCAGCGGCCTATAGTGCAGGTCTATACCACCCAGCAGCCTATAGTGTGGGTCTATATCTCCCAGCAGTTGATTAACCACAGAGGTAAGGAATATTTGATATTTTATATTCCTTATCTACAGTAACAACTTACATTTATAAAACCACATGCATCACACAGTAACATCTTTCAATGTACTTCTCCAGAGTCTTTAAGAAAATTAACTGTGAACAACATAAATAGATAGGAGGAAAATTGACCGAAAGTTTCAACACAGACACAAGTTTTAAGGAATGATTAAAAGGAGAAGACAGAAGTGGAGAGGTTTAGGAAGGGTATTTCAAAGCTAGGATTAGAGTGATGCTGTAAAAGCACAGCAGGTCAGGCAGCATCTGAGGAGCAGGAAAATCGACATTTCGGGCAAAAGCCCTTCATCAGGAATGAGGCTGGGAGCCTCGGGGGTGGAGAGATAAATGGGAGTGGAGTGGGGCTGGGGGGGAAGGTAGCTGAGAGTGCAATAGGTGGATGGAGGTGAGGGTAAAGGTGATAGGTCGGAGAGGAGGATGGAGCGTATAGGTGGGAAGGAAGGTTGGCAGGTGGGACAGGTCATGAGGAGATGGTGCTGAGCTGGAAGGTTGGAACTGGGTTAAGTTGGACTTCACCAGTATCCTCATTTCCCCTCCTCCCACCAGGAATTTCTTCAGCCAGAGGGTGGTGACTCTGTGGGACTCACTGCCACAGAAGGCTGTGGAAGCCAAGTCATTAAGACAGAGACAGATAGGTTCCTGATTGGTAAGGGGATCATGGGTTTCTGGGAGAAGGCAGGGGAATAGTGTTGAGAAACATGTCAGCCGTGATTGAATGGTGGAGCTTATGCAATGGGCCAAATGGCCTAATTCTGCTCTGATATCTTATGGTTTAATAACAGGGGGCTTCCCTTTTCAAATGACCATCACTGTGCAGGCAAATCGTGGCCTGAGATTGGGAGTTGTACTGTGACAGCCTTCCTCAGAATGTTATCACGCTTGCTGTGTTTGCTGGATCTAAACGTAGAGAAGAGGAATCTTTCAGCCCTCAGTGGAGACATCATTCATCTCAGTGAACACACAATATTCATCAGAAACAGAGAAAGAAAACAGAGTGGGTCTGATGTGAAATTTGCCTGTGAGCACATTTTCATTTCACTGAGTACCGGGACTTGAATGGATTGACGACATAGACCATCCTGTTCAACTTGTGCTGCCAAACTGCTCAGAAAGAGGGGTTTGTAACCAGCTCTAATAGACATATCTATGAGGAGAGATGAATTGTAATCTCAAAGAGATATATAGAGAGCTAGCCAGAAGGACTTTAGTTAATGCACAGTTAAAAGAATGCCTTGCATTGATCTAATCCCTTTCATCACCATCAGACAGCTCATTGTGCATTACAACCAATGTAGTAATGTTGCTGTTATAATGTCAGAAACGGGACAGTCAATTTTCAGTACAGGAAGCTCCCACAAGCATCAATTTGATAACAGTCAGAAAATCTGTTCTCTGATCTTGAGGGTTACATATTAGCCTTGGGAAATCTCCAATAATTCTCTTCAAAGTACTGCCATACAATCTTTATCAACTTTTAAAAAAAAGAAAATGGGAGCTGGAATAGGCCAATCAGCCCTTCGACCCTGCTCTCCCCCTTCAATATAGTGGCCCCAGCACTTCAGAAAGACTGCAATGGCTAAACTTTTAGCGTATTTCTTTATTTTCAACTTCATACTAAGAAAGACTGTAATGATTAGCTTTTAACTTTGTTTATTTTAAATTAAAACAAGAGTGACTATAATGATTAACTTTTGACTTTGTTGCTTACTTCTTTCTACCTTGTTCTTACGCTCTTGTACCTCAGTACTCATACCTAAGATGGTGCCGTGTGAGGAGACATTGAAAACTTTTCACTGTATTCCTGGACTTTTGCAGTTGAATACAAGTCGCAATAAAGTCTAAATCGAAATTGAAATCTAAATGATGTAGGCTGATTGTCCATTTCAGTTAGAGAGGGTTATACCTGAAATGTTGCCTTCTCCTCCTCCTGATGCTGCCTGGCTTGCTGTGTTCTTCCAGCCTCCTGCTTGTCTACTTTGATCATCTAACTCCATCCCCTGTTTTCGCTTCCTCACCACACCCTTTTATCCCTTTAGCCCTGAGAACTCTACCTAACTCCTTCTTGAAAACATTCAATGTTTTGGCCTTAGCTGCTTTCAGTGGGAGAAAATTCCACAGGCTCCCCAGTCTCTTGGTGAAGACATTGCTCCCCATCTCAGTTCCTACCATGTAAGATCCTGGTTAAATGTCTCAGCCAGCAGCACAGCACACTCTCAGTCTGCAGCGGTACTCAGTACTTCGTCTCTGTCTTCAGAATCTACAGTCAGTCTTGAATCCACATGTCTCTCACTCAGGGAGTGAAGTGTTATTGACCAGACCTAAGCTGACACTGTGCACAACAGCAAAAGAAATAAAATATTGCCATCCAGGTCCTGGGAGAGAACTGGGATTTAATGAAAGGTTTTCCACAAATAACTGTTTTGATGTTTTTCTAGGAGCTGTCATCTGTTTATTCTAAAACAGTTATTCTGGTTGGAAAATCAAAACACCAAGCATTTTTGTTTTTCAAAGTAGAAGATTTATTAGAAGACTTTTCCCACCTGAAATAAACTAGAAATGATAATCTAGCGTTTTCAGGATTGTAAACTATTTGAAGTCACAGCGCAGAAAGAGGCCATGATATGAGGTGGAAAGACAAAATATACTGTAGGTTCACTACAACTCGGGTATTTATAATGTATATTGCAGTCATGGGCACTTTTGTGTCTGGACTCAAGCTACGTAATTAGAATATACTGTAGCATGCTTCCCTTAGTGTGTCATGCTTCAAGAGGACAGAACTCAGGAAGATGGAGACTGAGAGCTTTCTACTATTCTGCTCTGCTATGATACGCTGACACTACAAACATGTCTCTTAATGGCACATCGAATATCGCCTGTGAGTTACAACAGATTAGTCCGCATGCGGACTCTCTGGAAGAGCAGGTTAGCTGATCTCAATCCCCTGCCTCTCTCTTTGACCTTGTAACTGTTTTTTTCCCCTTTCACATGTTTATTCAGTGCCTTTTTATCTTTAAATAATGATCTAATTCCATTCCGAGAGAGAGAGAGAGAGAGACATGGCTGAATCTCCCCCCACCACACTCTCGGGGGGATCGATTCAGATCCTCATGACTTGCTGATTGAAAAAGCAGGGAAATCAGTTAGGAGAAGAAAATGATTTTTTCGACAGGAGGGAAGTATAGAATGCTGGTTAGCCACAATTTTAAAAAACACATATGTTTGAGTGTCTGGGACTCAAAGTCTAACTGTTTTAAGAACATGGTGGACATTGGAAGGGACATACCTGATGCACAGTTTGAAAATCACCCCCGCAATCACTGGTGTCTGAAATAAGTTGCTAAGACAAGTTACTATCTTCCATTGTGTACAGTTATCCGTTCAACACCAGACAAACCCCTCCTCCATTTGTAGGAACTGCTGACATTGGTCATTATCATTCTAATTGTTGCACTGTATTAGTGCGCTAATTAACCTGCCACTTAACTAGATATACATTATACTAATCACTAACTCCTTCAAAACAACTGTCACTTGGTGGTTCAATATTTCAATATTGTTGAAAAGAAAAACCCCGTCACAACAGATTATAATAATTTATGATGTAGGACAAAAGGATGTCGATTGTCAGCATTTGGCATGCTTGCCTTTATTGGTCAGTGCACTGAGTACAGGAGTCGGGAGGTCATGCTACAGGACACTGGTTGGGCCACTTTTGGAATATTGTGTGCAATTCTGGTCTCCTTCCTTTCAGAAGAATGGTGTGATACTTGGAAGAGTTCAGAAAAGATTTACTAGGATGTTGCCAGGTTTGGAGAAATTGAGCTATAGGGAGAAGCTGAATAAGCTGGAGCTGTTTTCCCTGGAGCGTTGGAGGCTGAGGGGTGACCTTAGAGTGGTTTATAAGATCATGGATAGAGTGATTAGCCAAGATCTTTTTCCCATGGTAGGACAGTGTAAAACGAGAGGGCATGGGTTTAGGGTGAGAGGGGAAAGATATAAAAGGGACCTAAAGGGCAACTTTTTCACACAGAGGGTGGTGTGTGTATGGAATGAGCTGCCAGAGGAAGTGGTGGGGGCTGGAACAATTACAACATTTAAAAGGCATCTGGATGGGTATATGAATAGGAAGGGTTTGGAGGGATATAGGCTAATGCTGGCAAATGGGACTAGATTAGGTTGGGATATCTAGTCGGCATGGACAAGGTGGACTGAAGGGTCTGTTTCTGTGCTGTATGTGTTTATGATTCACTGACTCTTTGCCTTGGAAAAAGCAAAGCAGAGTTCTCAGCTCCTCAATGCCGCAATATCATTCCTTTTGAATGCAGAGGATAGAACCCAGTGAATCAATGAATGTCACTTCTAGCAAGTGTCAATACATTTGACTGAATATTATATTTTCCAAACCAGACAGAGTGGTTCAACTAGCTCACACTTGGAAAACCTAAAACCAAATCTTTGCTGTTAGGTTTGATTCTCTGACTGGGTGGCACTTTTGGAACAAGCTTGAGAATGCTCATACCTCCAGTAACGAGCAATCTGAGTTAATCACTCATGCTCCTAAAGATCACTCCCTAGGAATGACTTACATTCAGATGCCAAATTACCATCAGAAAGTTTCACTGTCTACTCGAGGAATCACATAAAGGATTCAATTGTTTATTTCTTCGCAAATTATGTTAACAGGTACGTTAGGTATCTATGCAAATCAGAAGCTGTAGAATAGACACTGGATGAGTGCTGCTAAAAGGAAACATGATTAAATAAAATCAAACAATTGTTGAAGGTTTTGGGGATATGGCTGACAAATCAGTTTGGTGAGATGTTGCTGTAAGTTCTATAGAGAGCTGTAAGGTATGTGACAGGCAGCTAAAGGGAAGGCAGACCCAGCCATGAACATGTTATTTGAAACAAACACAGAAAAAGCTGGAGAAATGCAGCAGGTCTGTGGTGGGAAAAATAGAGTTAACAATCTAAATCCAATTTGACTCTTCAGAACAGAGCAGTCACCGTTTGTAGGGAACTGTTCTTATTAGGGAAGGTCAGCCATTGGTGGGTTACCTGAGAGCAACTCTGCTTTCATAATTTCCAGAGTCATTTCCAACTCTTAAGCGTTTTAGTGACAGGATATTTTCAACAATTGCTTCCATAAAGAAACTTGGGATGTCTTTAAAATGTTTTGGTACTATATAAATGTTGTTGGTGCACAGAACTGACTACTTAAAGGAAACTCTTTGTATCCACAGCCTTCCCTCTCTGAAGCTAGTTGTCCCTGTCTGCTTTGGAGAAAATAGGTGGAATTTCTTTGATGAATAGCCTGAACCAATTTGATTTATTTTACAATAATGGACTTTGTTTCATACTCCTTTGGTTTGAAATCCAATTTTTGTTTCTATATCCCACGACACACTAAATGTCATAGCAACTAAATGAATTTAAATATATAGACAGATAACTAGCTGAGTTGTGGTAATACAACATTTCAGTCTGATTTCAAAGAGAGAGGCTGGATTTTCTGTGAAGTATTGCTGCTTAAAACTACACGTATGGCCGTGAATTAAAGTGCTACTCGTACAATTCCCAAACTCCATATTCATCATCATCAAAAAGCAAGTGCAGCAAAATCAACGTTCACCAGAAAAGGTCAGCTTTGGAAACCCATCAGGTCAGGCAGTGTGTGTGTGTGGAGAGTACAGAATTCACACTTCTCTAATCGCATGGCATTTTAAATCATTTCACAGTCGATAAGGGTGTTTTCTGAAGAGCAGTCACTGTTGTGATGTAGGAAACACAATCGCCAGTTTGTGCACGGCAAAATCCCACTGACAGCAGCGTGATAATAACCGGATAATCGGATGCTGGTTAAGGTCGAAGTACAGGCCAGGAAACCAAGAAATACTCCCTTGCAGGTCTTTGCAATAGTGCTAATGGCTGTTCTCTATCCACCTGAGAAAGCTGATAGAGTCCCTCTCTGACAGAGCATCAGAAAGATGACAGCTCCAACTGTGAAACTCCTGCTCAGCGCAGCATGCAAGTGTCAGCCTGGATTTCATCTTCAAATCCTGGCGTGGAACATTAGAACGCTCTGACTTTGAGGAAACAATGCAAGTCAATGCTTTCATTTTAAAGACCTCTGAGGTGCACTTCCACACATGCCATTTACTGTATCTGTTGCTCCCAATGTGGTTCTCCTCTACCTTGGGAGGCAGGACACCTACAGGACACCAGAGCACTTCAGAGAACATCTCCGGGATACCCGCACCAACTAAGCCCACTGCCCCATGGCCGAACACTTCAACTCTCCCTCCCACTCCGCTGAGGACATGCAGGGCCTCTGACATCGACACTCCCTTCCCATTCAACGCCTGGAGGAAGAACACTTCATCTTCCGCCTCGGAACACTTCAACCCCAGGGCATCAATGTGGACTTCACCAGATTCCTTATTCCCCGCACCCCCACCTCCCCACCTTACCCCAGTTCGAACCTTCCAGCTCAGTACCGCCCTCATGACCTATCCTACTTGTCAATCTTCCTTTCCACCTATCACCTTTACCCCCACCTCCATCTACCTATTGCACTCTCAGCTACCTTCTCTCCAGCCCCACCCCCCTCCATTTATCTCTCCACCCCCAAGACTCCAGCCTCATTCCTGATGAAGGGTTTTTGCCCGAAACATTGACTCTGCTGCTCCTCGGAAGCTGCCTGACCTGCTGTGCTTTTCCAGCACCACTCTGATCCAAACTCCGATCTTCAGCATCTGCAGTCCTCCCTTTTGCCTAAAGAATCCACATCTGCCAATTCCTGCCAAGTCACGGGGAGGAGCCAGTGTTTGGACATTCAGCACTGTGGCTCAGTAGTTAGCACAGCTGCCTCACAGCGCCAGGAACCCGGGTTCGAGTCCAGCCTCAGGCGACTGTCTGTGTGGAGTTTACACATTCTCCTCCTGTCTGCGTGGGTTTCCTCCCACAGTCCAAAGATGTGTAGGTCAGGGTGGATCGGCTGTGCTAAATTGCCCATAGCGTTCAGTGATGTGCAGGCTAGGTGGATTAGCTATGGGGTTTGCAGGGTTACAGGGGTGGGTGTGGATGGGATACTCTTTGGAGGGACAGTATGGTCTCAATGGGCTGAATGGCCTGCTTCCACATTGTGGGGATTCTAACAGTCTATTGGGCAGCTGGTTCCCTCTCAGTACAAGACAGGGGATGACAGGTTGGAACATAAATGCTGGTGCCACACAATCCACCTGGGTGACAGTCTTCGCACATTGAATACTGACAGACATTGAAGGTTTAAAACAAGGAGTTGCACATGTGTGCGTGATGTATCAGGAATTTAGCAGTAGAGATATGCACTTTGATTTCTTTTTTAATCAACCTGCTCTGGTATGCTTTGCCATACCTCTGGAGCAGATGGTACTTAAACTTACACCTCTGTTCTAGAGGTAGGAGCACTACCACCACACCACAAAAATCATCCGGAAAGGTGCATGCACTGCACCACTCGCTGTCCACTCAAACCTCCAACCCGCACGCCCATCTCATACGGCTCTCTGATAGGACTTCTACCAGGTCCGCAGATGCGAGCCTTTAACACACAACAAACATGTTCAAAGTTGTCTCTTGTTCAAGACAGGAAGGGTCATCAGGGTGTGTGTGAGCTATCCTGTACTGTCCTCAGCAGGCTCCAGTGCTAAATAAGTGACTTATCCCCAGTGTATTGGGGATGCGGCAGCTGTGTATGGCGCCAGGGTTTACATTCACATGGTCACGCTCTCTGAGGTGTCCCTGTGTTCTTCCAGCATTTTTCCAGGCGATGGGAACATTCTTCACCAGGTCTTTTTCATCGTAACTGTGTCCTTATCCTCTGCTTTAACTGACCCATTTCTGTGACCTTTTCACCATAAACCATCATCAATCTCTCTTACAATTTAATCTCACCAACATATTGCAACATATTGTGCTTAATCTTTTCCTCTCATGCCCATCTCTCCCAGCCTCTGGACAACCTCTGTTACACCTCCAACCTTTCCTTTGGTGATGAAAGGTTACTGTCCTGAAACATTAACTCGGTTTCTCGCTCCACAGATGCTGTCAGACCTGCTGAATATTTCCAGAACTTCCCCTTTTATTTCAGATCACAGAATCACAGAAGTATTAAGGTGCAGCCCAAGTCTGCACCATCTCTGTAGTCAGCTAGTGAAATAGCTACAAAATAAAAAGGCATTAGACAATCAGCAGAACATATGCAGTGCGGTAACGCGTCAGTGCCTTCCTGAACTTATAGACTAATTCGCCAGACTCTGTTTCGCTAGGGTGCATGACTAATGTGCATAAAATAATCTTCAAATCTTATTTTGTTGTCTGTGCCTTGTAAAAGGTGAATGTGTAGTGGCATCGCTAGAAATTACATTATTGAATTTGGATAAAAATAGGACAAGGCCATTCAGCCCCTCAAGCCTGTTCTATCTTTGAATGAGATTGTGACTGATCTGCAACCTATCGGTTTTTGTCCTACAGCCCCATGAATAAAGGGTTGTCAGTCTCAGGTTGAAAACAAACAATTGATCTGGAGCAGAATGTCTGTCATTCTAATAACCATTCATTCATCAGGGATTAGGGAACTGTGTGGGTTACTTTATTTAAAACAGGAAAACACATTCGAAGTTATGAAGTAGACATTATAACATCCCACTGATTGCCATGTCTGCTATTGCAAACTCACGCTGACAAACTATCAGATAGAGTCAGATAGAGTATACACACAGCATGTGGAGTCCAACAAGGTGAACTCTCTAAAGGACAAGGTACACATTACAATAATTTCTACCCCCTTTTTTGTGCAGACATGTTTCCTGATTTCATACCCAAAAGGTTTGACTTTAATGTTTAGGCTATACCTCCTAATCTCAGACTCCTGAACCAATATGGTTTCTCCCAACCAATCCTAGCTTTCCGCCTTGACATCTTGAAACTTTGGACAAAGTCAATCCTCGGTCCTGTCAACTAGAGAGAACCAAACCCACTTTGTGGAATAAGTGCCTGCAATTTAAAATGTGATTCCAAGAGTAGGGTCTTTTACTGGGGGCTTGAGGTGTTCCTCATCCTTTGGTGGTGGCAGGAGGAAATAGTCATAGCTGTGATGTTACCCAAGCTCTTTTCTGATTGGCTAAAGGATGGACCTGGTGACCAATTAGCAACAGTGAGTATGGGGATAGGGTTGGTACTTCAGAAATGCAGTTCAGGTTGAAAGGCTTTGATATTGAAGGCCTCAGGGACTTCTGAGGTATAGAGGTGTGTAATTGTTTGTGAGGCACCATTTGGATCTGCTATTGATCCTTGGAATAGGATTCAAGGTCAGACTGCCTTTAACAGTGATTGGCAGGGTGTGTGGGGAGCTGCTCCAAGGTCCGATGGCTTCCTCAATGAAGATATAGATTCCAGATGCTGTCTGCCTGCAGAGGCAGAGTCTCCTGCAGCACTGAAGCTCTGACATGTCTGGACAGTTGCCTCCTCTGTGATACAAGGGAAGCTGAAGGTATAAACTTTCTGTCTTCCAGTGGCTGAAGATGTAAAGGTCTGAAAGAGTCAATGCTGGGAGCCCATTAAGCACTGCCAAATGTGCTGAGATTGCATCAATCTCTAACAGGTAAGACAATATCAAGGTTTCTCATAGTCTCTGTTTTATATATGATTTCTAGTCTTTTTAACAATGTCTGTCACATCAGTGTAATCTGTTGCTATCAATGCAATAAACTATAGCTTCTAGCTTTCAGAGAGAGGCTGGCACCACAGGGGTGGGAGTGTCTCATTCCTCATTAAACTCTATTTTAGTTAGGTCCACTCCCTCTTCCTACCTTTCCTCACTTTGTTGTACTGCCCCTAGTGCCCAGTGTTTGTAGTTAGGAGCCTGGGTGATTTGGTGGAGGAGGGAAGAATAAAAAGTAATGCAGGTGATATAAATCCACACTGCAGTGTGTAAGGCTCTTGTGGTGCAGTGGGAGAGTTTCAGACTGTCATGTGTACTCCAGTACAGTGAAAAGTGTCTAATGTTGTCACAGATAATGCCACCTTGGGTAAAAAGGTACCTATGTACAAAAAAAATTCATGCACAAAGTAGTAAAAGAAACAATTAAAAGTTGTATTACAGGTCTTCATAGAATAAATAGAAAATAAAGAAATAAGGTAATATTTAATGTTAAAATCCTTTAATATAAGCTACAAAGATAAGTGTAAAGGTGCAAGTGTCCCTATCTCTGAGGTCCAGTCCTGCGTGTTATTACACACCTCTGGAACATCTTTGAGCAGGTTGATTTAGGAAATATCCAAACTATAGCTTGCTGAGAACAGTCAGGACCTGTAGATCCTGACCAGGAGAGAGATCAGTGGTGAGCTATCTATCAAATGGATCATCTCCCATGATGAGCAGCAATGTGGATTCATTATATCAGACCTTTCTATCTCTAGTGCCCAACGCTCGGTATCTACTCCTGATGGTGTTGTTTCTCATCACAAATTGTCTCTGTTTCCATTTACCTGAATCCAAAGCCCAGCTCTTTCCTTGCTTGTGATCAGCTGTAACAAGTCTCTCAACATACAGGGTGAGTGAAGGAGCAGAATCTGGGAGGTGGAATATAATGTGGGAAAATGTGAAAATCTTCACTCTGTGTAATTTTTGAGATTTGTAGCTCAGGTTGAGTTTGCGCACTGAGCTGGTTGGGTTGTTCTCAGATGTTTTGTCACTGTGCTAGGTAACATCAGTGAGCCTCTGGTGAAGTGCTGGTGTTCTGTCCTGCTTTCTATTTGTCTTGGTCTGTTAAGGTGGGTGATATCATTTCTGTTTTTCAGGTTGGTAAATGGGATCCAAATCCATGTGTTTATTGATGGAGTTCTGGTTTGAATAACAGGCCTCTAGGAATTCCTGTGTGTGTCTGTTTCGTCTGTCCCAGTAATGTCCTCATAACTCACAGATACTGACACCTACCAACAGGTGGCGATTGACCTGACTCCACAGCTAGAAAACTATATCACAGCAGCACTAAAACTCCACAAATCAGGTGAAATTAACAAGGCAGATCTCAAAAGAATGAAACCTGATGAATCCAACACACCCTGTTTCTATGGATTACCAAAGATATACAAACCAGGGGCTTCTCTCAGACCTGTGGCCTCACTGCCCGGTACAGAGTAGCAAACGAACCTCACCGTAAACTGAAATACCTAATAGAAGACTCACGCCACTCCACCCAACAATTTCTGAATATCATCAAAGACACCAAGATAGAGGATGAAGTCATGGTCTCCTTTAACATAACAGCACTGTTCACATCATTAACATCTGCCTGGCCAAAAGAAACACTGGCTGTACTATGAAACAAATCAAGGACATAACCACCAGACAGCACCAGCTCCATCACCAAGGACAGCACCCTCAAACTTGTAGAGCTGTGCCTCACCACCCACTTCATCACCAATGACAAGACTGACAACCAAATCAACGGGACACCCATGGGATCACCAATATCAGGATTTCTAGCAGAAGTGAAGCACAGACTAGAACAAACAGCTCTGTCCACAATCCAACCCAAGCTTTGGGTCTGCTATGTGGATGACACCCTTGGCAACATGAAATGGAACAAATCAGAGGAAACCTACAATATCGGTAACAACTTCCTTACAACAGACTCTCCTTCCTAGATGTCAAAGTGGAACAAACAGTCAATGGAGAGTTGCAGACCAGTGTCTGCTGGAAAGCAACACACAGACCAGATACTCAACAAGTGCAATCATTCCAACACCCACAAACAGAACTGAGTCAGGACATTATTTAAACAGGCTGCAACATACTTCAGCATCCAAGAACTATGAGCAGCAGAAGAAAGTACCTAGAATGCGTATTCAAGAAAACGGGTACCCGATAAACACAGCCTGCCGATTCTTAAACAAACCTAAACAAGACACAACACACCCAGAAACTCTCGCCAAACTATCATACGTCAAAGACATCTTGGAGATGACTACCGGATTACTCCGGCCCCTTGGCAACATGGTAGCCCACAAACCTATCAACACATCGAAACAGCTACTGATGAACCTAAAGGATCCTGTACCAACAATCAGCAAAGTGAACGTCATTTAAAATTTTACCTTGCAAGGACCGCAACAAACACCACATCGGACAGACTGACAGAAAACTAGCTACCAGGATACACAAGCACCAACTAGCCACAAAGCATGACCCTCCCTCACTAGAATTCTTACACACTGGCAAAGAAGGACACCATTTCAACTGGGACAACATCATTCCTAGAACAGGCTAAACAGACACACACATGAATTCCTAAAAGCTGGCATTCAAACCAGAACTCCCTCAATAAACACATCATTATGGACGCCATTTACCAACCTCTGGCAATGATATCACCCACCTTAACAGATCCAGACGCTGAAACTGAAAGCAGGACAGAACACCAGCACTTCACTGGAAGCTCACTGATGATGTTACCCAGCATGGTGACGAAACATCTGAGAACAAACCTACCAGCTCAGTGAGCAAACATACAACCTTATCTTCACTTTGTGAAGAATGAAAAAGCAGCATCTTCCTTAAATGGAGAAGGACTGTGGAATTCTGAGGTGCAGAGGGATCTGGGTATTCTAGTGTATGAGTCACAAAAAGTTAGTCTGTAGGTACAGCAAGTAATTAAAGATAATGGGGTGCAGTCTTTTAATCCAAGAGGAATTAAATATTATATCGATGTGTTTAGTTATACAGGGCACTGGTGAGGGCACACTGTAAATACTGCATTGGTCTTAGTTAGGGAAGGATACAAGGGAATTGGAGGTGGTACAGTGGAGCTTCACTAGCTTGGAATGAGTGGGTTGTCTCACATGGGATGGTTGGACAGACTGGGCCCATTCCCCTAGGGTTTTAGAGGGAGGGCACTCTGGATTCAAGTATGTCTGTCAGACCCTGAATGGCCTTGATAAGGTGGACATGGGAATTATGTCTCTTGTGGATCAGCCCAGAACCAGGGGACAGTGTTTTAAAATTAGGGGTCACTCTTTCAGGGCAGGCATGAGGTGGATTGTTTTATGTCTCAGGGCTGTGTAATTTTGGGACTCTCTACATCCAAAGGGAGTGGATATGAGGTCAGTGAGCATTGTTAAGCTAGAGATGGATAGGTTCTTGCTGAGTAGGGGTTATTAAGGTTGATGGGATTGAAACATTTGCAACACAAACAGCTCAGCCATGATCTTACTGAATATCAGAGCAACTCAAAGGGCTGAATGGCCTCTTCCTGTGCCATGATTTATAAGCTCATAGGTTCTCAAATTGTGTGCACCCATGGGGCCTGGTGGGATTGCCAAGTGACCATGCTCCATAAGATGTAGGAGCAGAAATTAGGCCATTCAGCCCATTGAGTGCACTCTGCCTTTCATTCGTTGCTAATGCATTTGTCAACCCCTTTCTCCATGTAACCCTTGAGCTCCACAGCGGTGGGGCCTGTGGAATTCATTGCCGCAGAGTGCAGTGGAGGCCGGGACGCTAAATGTCTTCAAGGCAGTCTTCAACTCCGGTTCCTACACGATTGCCGAAAGAATCAAGGCAGAGATTGATAGATTCTTGTTGTCTCGAGGAATTAAGGGCTACAGGGTGAATGCTGGTAAGTGGAGTTGAAATGCCCATCAGCCATGATAGAATGGCGGAGTGGACTCGATGGGCCGAATGGCCTTACTTCCACTCCTATGTCTTATGGTCCTTGATACTCAAGAAACCATCCATTTCCGTATTAAGTATACTCAATGACCTGGCCGCCACAGCCTTCTGTGGCAATGAATTATCTCCATTTAGTCCATTTACCCAATCCATGTCCATGCATGAGTGACCCTCTCAGCTGTAGGGTCTTTTATTGGCCATTGAAAGGGGCAGCCATCACTGAATCGTGGTGTAGAAAGAGGCTGTTCGGCCCACTGTGGCTGCATTTGCTATCTGTGTGCACTTTGACACTTTGCCGATCTTATTCCTGTAACCCTGCACATTGTTTCTGTTTACATCACGATGCCTGGGGCCTTTTGCTGTGTGAAAGCTCTTTTTTTCTATTTGGGTTGTTCCAGCGTGTTCCACTTGTCCACAAAAGTAACTAACTGACCCTCTGAGCTTAACAAGTTCAATTGGACACCATCGTGTGATCGTAGCGGGATTGTTAGAAAGTAGTCCAGCCCCATCCCAGGGACTGTCTGTACTAAAGGCCCCTTGTGCTGCTGTTTTAATCTCCTTGTCTTTAGACTGGAGAGAAGTTTGCTTCAGGCAAATTGCAAAGCAGGGCGGATTTACAATTACATCTCAAGTTGATTGATTTATGATTGTGTGTAAGGGCTGGTCATAAGGTGAAGAGCCAAGTCTTTTCCCCAGGGTAGGGGAGTTAAAAACTACAGGGCATAGATTTCAGGTGAGATGGAAAAGATGTAAAAGGGACCTAAGGGGCAACTCTTTCTCCCATGGTGGAGTGTATGGAGTGAGCTGCCAAAGAAAGTGGTGGAGGCTGGTACAATTATACCCATCCAGAGGTCTTTAAGCATTGTATGAATAGAATGGTTTAGAGGGATCTGGACCAAATGGGACTAGATTAATTTAGAATAGCTGGTCAGTACGGGTAAGTTGAGCCAAAAGGCCTGTACAGCTCTGACTCTACACACTGCAAATAAGCTGATGTCACTGAGTAACAAAAACAGAAATTACTAGAGAAACTCAAGTCTGGTGACAAATGGAAATGGTTAATGTTTCAGGTCTCTCAACCTGTCTTCAGGCTCTGGAGAGAGAAACCGAGTTAGCCTGAAGAAGGGTCACTGGACCTGAAACGTTAACCTTTCCAAAAGTTGCCAGGTCTGCTGAGTTCCTCTAGCAATTTGTTTTTATCAGATTTCCAGCATCTGCCTTTTGTTTTTGCCGCTGTGATATGGTCAACCTCTATTCTCTGAGGAAAAGATGAGTTATTGGGGTCTTGCCATTGGAGCCACATTTCTGCTTCTGGTCCAGACGACACCGGTTCAAATGCCACCTAAAGTGATAACAGCTGGGTCTTGCAGTGCAATGATAATATCTCCATCTCCTGAGGTCAGGGGCTACAGCTCAAGTCCTATATGCTCCAGAGATACATCATAAATCTGTCTGACCAGGTTAATGAAAACTATGTGACCGATAACATTCACTTTCCTCAATGCTGCGACAGACAGATAGGTTTTTAATCAGGAAGGGAATTGTGGGTTATAGGGAAAAGGCAGGAAAGTGGAGCGGAGGAAAGCCAGGTCAGGCATGATCCCATCGGCTGAATGGCCTGTTTTCATTGCACATCTTGTATACTCAAATATGGTTTTAATCCATTGACTAGGAGAGAATCATTCTCTGAATGTATTCGTCTAAACATGCAGAGAGCACTGAGCTGGGTTTTTCCAGGGAGTTATTCGATGTCATTGTTAAAGTGTACTAATCTGTTTGTGTACCACAGCCTCAAGGCCCCGAAGCATCAGACCACAGAACCATCGGCAAAATCTGAAATCAATATAGAGATTTATTTGAGCTCACTGCAGATTATTTACAATGCCACACTATCACACATATTCTCAAGAGTTTTGTATCTCTGTGACTGACCAACCTTTTAAATCTCTAACTAGACATTCATTCATTGTTCTTTCAATCTCTACTCATGACACTGCCTCCATCCTTTCAAGCTCCATCAATGCTATCTTCACTATCCTGTCAATCTCTATTGATGACTGCTTCTGTTACCTTTCAGATTAGGTTGGACATGCATTCACTGTCCTTTCAAACTCGATTCATGTCACCTTCATTAGCCTTTCAAAGCTTGTTAGCACATCGCCACCAACCCGTCAACCTCCAGTGACACTGTCTTCACCAACCTCTTCTTCAACATCTCAAGTATCAATGAGCAGAACCCTAGACTGGGGCCAGATTATTGTGTTGTGAGAATTCTGACCAGAAGGGTTTAGTGAAACTATGATCCAATGGCAATAACGGACTTAGTGGAGAAGTGGCAACTGGATGCTATCCAAGTTCACTAGTTTACACTATTGTGCATTTGTGGAATGGGAGTGTTTCTATATATACAAAATGTCCCAACCTCATCTTGCCATTGAGATGAGGGAATGAGGGATATTCATGTTGACGGAAGCAATGTGTAATTCAGGAAATAAAGCGTGGTTCAACTTCTAAAAGGAGGTCTATTGTCGTCATTCCACCTAGCCCAACCTTAGAAATTTTGTGGGGGCAGGGATGGAGCTGGGTGGGTGGGTGCTATCACACCATTGGCTGCTGGACTGGTTTTTCGACCAGTGGGAATGGAGGGTAAATCAAGACATGCAACGGACCCAGTTCAGGCTAACATCAACTTTCTGAAGAGAACCTTTCAGCTCAGTGAGCAAAATTCCAGAATGCTATTGGGTCACCCATCATCCTTCCTTTGTCCTTGACCGTTCCTCATAGTCTCATCACCATAACTGGGTAACATCATGAGTGAGCCTCCGCATGAAGCACCGGTGGCATGGCTCACTTTCTCTTTGTGTTTAGGTTTCCTTGGGTTGGTGGTCATTTTCTATGGTGACATCATTTCCTGTTCTTTTTCTCAGGGGTGGTAAATGGGATCAAAGTCAATGTGTTTGTTGATAGAGTTCCAGTTGGAATGCCACGCTTCTAGAAATTCTCATGCGTGTCTCTGTTTGGCTTGTCCTAGGATGGCTGTGTTGTCCTAGTCAAAGTGATGTCCTTCTTCACCTGTATGGAAGGATACTAGTGAGAGAGGCTATTTGATGTTCATGTATCCTGGTGGCTAGTTTTCTGCTTGTTTGTCCAATGTAGTGTTTGTTACAGTTCTTGCACGGTATTTTGTAAATGTATTTGTTTTACTTGTTGTCTGTATCGGGTCTTTCAAGTTTATTAGCTGCTGTTTTAGTGTGTTGGTGGGTTTGTGGGCTACTATGATGCCAAGGGGTCTGAGTAGTCTGGCAGCCATATTAGAGATATCTTTGATGTAGGGGAGAGTGATAGAGTTTTTGAATGTGTTTTGTCTGCTTGTTTGGGCTTGTCGTTGAGAAATCAGAGCTGCAAATGTGTTGCTGGTCAAAGCACAGCAGGCCAGGCAGCATCTCAGGAATAGAGAATTCGACGTTTCGAGCATAAGCCCTTCATCAGGAATAAGAGAGAGAGAGCCAAGCCGGCTGAGATAAAAGGTAGGGAGGAGGGACTAGGGGGAGGGGCGATGGAGGTGGGATAGGTGGAAGGAGGTCAAGGTGAGGGTGATAGGCCGGAGTGGGGTGGGGGCGGAGAGGTCAGGAAGAGGATTGCAGGTTAGGAGGGCGGTGCTGAGTTGAGGGAACCGACTGAGACAAGGTGGGGGGAGGGGAAATGAGGAAGCTGGAGAAATCTGAATTCATACCTTGTGGTTGGAGGGTTCCCAGGCGGAAGATGAGGCGCTCCTCCTCCAGCCGTCGTGTAGTTGTGTTCTGCCGGTGGAGGAGTCCAAGGACCTGCATGTCCTCGGTGGAGTGGGAGGGGGAGTTAAAGTGTTGAGCCACGGGGTGATTGGGTTGGTTGGTTCGGGCGGCCCAGAGGTGTTCTCTGAAGCGTTCCGCAAGTAAGCGGCCTGTCTCACCAATATAGAGGAGGCCACATCGGGTGCAGCGGATGCAATAGATGATGTGTGTGGAGGTACAGGTGAACTTGTGGCGGATATGGAAGGATCCCTTGGGGTCACCTGTACCTCCACACACATCATCTATTGCATCCGCTGCACCCGATGTGGCCTCCTCTATATTGGTGAGACAGGCCGCTTACTTGCGGAACGCTTCAGAGAACACCTCTGGGCCGCCCGAACCAACCAACCCAATCACCCCGTGGCTCAACACTTTAACTCCCCCTCCCACTCCACCGAGGACATGCAGGTCCTTGGACTCCTCCACCGGCAGAACACAACTACACGACGGCTGGAGGAGGAGCGCCTCATCTTCCGCCTGGGAACCCTCCAACCACAAGGTATGAATTCAGATTTCTCCAGCTTCCTCATTTCCCCTCCCCCCACCTTGTCTCAGTCGGTTCCCTCAACTCAGCACCGCCCTCCTAACCTGCAATCCTCTTCCTGACCTCTCCGCCCCCACCCCACTCCGGCCTATCACCCTCACCTTGACCTCCTTCCACCTATCCCACCTCCATCGCCCCTCCCCCTAGTCCCTCCTCCCTACCTTTTATCTCAGCCGGCTTGGCTCTCTCTCTCTTATTCCTGATGAAGGGCTTATGCTCGAAACGTCGAATTCTCTATTCCTGAGATGCTGCCTGGCCTGCTGTGCTTTGACCAGCAACACATTTGCAGCTGTGATCTCCAGCATCTGCAGACCTCATTTTTTACTCGTTGAGAAATCAGAGGATTGTGTTCATTGGGTACCCATTCTTTTTGAATACACTGTATTGGTGATTTTCCTCTGCTCTGCGTAGTTCCTCTGTGCTGCAGTGTGTTTTGGCTCATTGAAATAATGTTCTGATGCAGCTTCGTTTATGAATGTTGAGATGATTGCTTCTATAGTTCAATATTTGGTCTGTATGTGTTGTTTTCCTGGAGACGCTGGTTTGAAGTTCCCCATTGGCTGTTTGCTCTACTGTGACATCTAGGAATGGCAGTTTGTTGTTGTTTTCCTCCTCTTTAGTGAATTTTATACCATTAAGGGTATTATTGATGATCTTGAAGTTTCCACTAACTTGTTTTGTTTAGTGATGACAAAGGTGTCATCCACATAGCAGACTCAAAGTTTGGGTTGGATGGTTGGCAGAGTTGGGTTTTTTTTTGAGTCCCTGCATTACTGCCTCTGTCAGAACCCTGATATCGGAGGTCCCATGGGTGTTCTGTTGGTTTATCTGTAGGTTTTGTTGTTGAAGGTGAAGTGGGTGGGAAGACATAGGTCCACTAGCTTGATGATATTGTCCTTGCAGTTGGTGGTGTTTGGTGTATGTGTCTTTGGTTCTTGTAATAGTGTAGTCAGTGTTTCCCTGACCAGGTTAATATTGATGGATGTGAACAGGGCTCTTATTTCAAAGGAAACTATTATTTCATTGTCTTCTATCTTGGTGTCTTTGGTCTTCAGGAATTCTTGGATAGAGTGGATGGAGTGGTGTGAGTCCTCGACTAGGTGTTTTAGTCTTTGGTGTAGCTCCTTGGCCAGTCTGTGTAAGTCGGAGTTCCAGGTAGCGAGACTATGGGTCTGAGGCGGCGGGGGGGGGGGGGGGGGGGGGGTCCTTGTTTGTGAATTGTGGGTAATCCGTAGAAACGGTGGTGTGTTGGATCCGTCTGGTTTCAGTTTTGTTTTGGAAGTCGGTCTTATTTATTTCTCCAGGTTTTTTTGAGTAGGGCTGTGATTCGGCTCTCTAGTTGTGGGGTTGGGTATATCGCCACTTGTTTGTAAGTGTTGGTATCTGCAAGTAGTGTGTTCACTTTTTCAATGTAGTCTCTTTGATTTACAATGATTGTCAAGCGTCCTTTGTCTACAGGTAGGATAACAATGTTTTTATCTTTTTTAGTCTTTCTAGTGCTTTTCTTTCTTGTGTATTGTATGCTTCCTTCCTTTTTTCCTGTTTAATGTTGGTGTGACTGCCTGTCTGATGGTTTGCTGGGTTTCTTTTGTGAGTTGGTTGTCTTTCAGTGTTTCTAATACTGCATCATGGTAGCCCACAAACCCACCATCACACTAAAACAGCAGCTAATGATCTTGAAAGACCCTATACAGACAAGTAAAACTGATGTCATTTACAAAATACCTTGCTAGAACTTTAACAAACACTATGTTGGATAAACAGGCAGAAAACTAGCCACCAGGATACATAAACATCAACTAGCCACAAAAAGACAGGATCCATCTCACTAGTATCCTCACATACAGTTGAGGAAGGACACCACTTCGACTAGGATAACACATCCATCCTAGGACAAGCCAACCGAGACATTCACGAGAATTCCTAGAAGCACGGTATTCCAACTGGAACTCTATCAACAAATATATTGACTTGGATCCCATTTACCAACCCCTGAGAAAAAGAACTGGAAATGACATCATGACAGGAAATGTCACAAACCCAAACACCTAAACAGAAAGCGGGCCATGCCACCAGTGTTTCATTAGAACGAACCCTCCACCTCAGTGAGCAAACCTACATCCAGAACCTCAACCTCAGTTACAAATCTTCCCAAACTCGCTCGTATTCTGTAACTTTCGAAGGCCTGGATAGATTGGATGTGGAGAAGATGCCTCCACCAGTAAGAGACTCACAGACCCGAGGGCATAGGCTCAAAGTGAAGGAACGACCATTCAGAACCGAGATGAGGAGGAATTTTTGGGTCCTGTTTCTAAGGAAAGCCATGCTGGCATTGGTGGGGTGGGGGGGGGGGGTGAGGAGGGGGGGTGACTAGGAGGTGACTGGGGAGGGGTGACTAGGCCATCAGTAACCAGCCTGGGCAAACATGTCTCTCTGGAGAGGGACACTGGCTCAGTTGAGTCTAATAGGAGAAAGAGGGATCTGATAGAAATTTACAAAATGCTGAGAGACCAGTTACAGTGTTCCTGAAGAAGATATTTCCACTAGTAAGAGAGACTAGGACATGAGGGAACAGCCTCAGTGAAGGGACAACCCTTTAGAATGGAAATGAGGAGGAATTTCTTCTGCCAGAGGGTAGTGACTCTGTGCGACTCATTGCTGCAGAGAGCTGTGGAAGCCAAACCATTGAGTGCATTTAAGACAGAGAGGTTCTTGATTTTTGGTAAGGGGATCAAGGGTTACTGGGGAAAGCAGGAGAATGGGGTTGAGAAACATATCTGTCATGACCGAATAGTGGAGCAGGCTCGATGGGCTGAACAGCCTAATTCTGCTCCTATATCTTGTGGTGCTATGACCAGGTAAGCTGCTGTAGAATGGCTCTGTTTCCTCGGGACATCAATCTTATTGAATAAGAAAGACAGGAAGTGCTATGAGCTCTGTAAAAAGATCCAACTCCCTGCCTCACTGTTGCCAGATGTCAGGTCTAGACTCATCGAACTATAGAACTCTGCAACATAGAAAACCCATTATGGTCAAATACATCCACCTCGCTATTCTAATCCTATTTCCCAGTATTTTGCCAAATCACACAAGACTATGGGCTATGAAAGAGTACATCTAAATATTTCTCTCATGTTCTGAGGGTTTCTGCCTCTCCCACCCTTTCTCAGGCAGTGAGTTCCAGATTCCCCACCCCCCTCTGGGTAAGAAAAGTTTTCCTCACAACCGGTCCAAATCACCTGCCCCTTATCCTAAATCTCTGCCCCTGGTCACTGATTCCTCCATCACTGGGAAAAGTTTCTCCCTGTCTACCCTGTCCATACCCCACATCATTTTAGACATCTCAATCATGTTCCCCTTCAGTTTACTCTGTTCCAGCGAAAACCAATCCCAGTCTGTCCAATCTCTCTTCATAATTAAAACTCTTCAGGCCAGACAATATCCTGGTACATCTCCTCTCCACCATCCCCAGTACAAACACATCCCTCCCATAATGTGAATTCCAGAACTGTACATGACACTCCAGCTCATTTGGGGTACAGGCGTATTCCTGTCTTGTCCAAAAATATGCCCCCCTGCAATTTGAGAGGCACAGGTGTACACATAATGCACTGTGTAACTTACACTACACACTACCTTGTTTGATTGTGTAATTACAGGCAGACAAAATTCACAGGCTGTGATAGACCAACTGATTATCAAATTCACTTCCAACTCACCCACCATCTTGTTACTTCCTGACAGACATTAAGTAGAATGGAAAAAGAGGCATTTAACACCTGTAGGTGCCACAGTGAAAAATCAGTCCATTTCCAAGATCACCACCTTGAAGTCTTAATTTGGAGATGCCGGTGTTGGCCTGGGGTGTACAAAGTTAAAAATCACACAACACCAGGTTATAGTCCAACAGGTTTAATTGGAAGCACACTAGCTTTCGGAGCGACAGTCTTGAAATGCATAAATGCAGGACTTGATCAGGTGTGCCCTAGAACGCTGTGGGAAGCTAGAGAAATGATTGCTGAACCCCTTGCTGAAATATTTGTATCATCGATAGTCACAGATGAGGTGCTGGAAGACTGGAGGTTGGCTAATGTGGTGCCATTGTTTAAGAAGGGTGGTGAGGAAATGCCAGGGAACTATAGACCAGTGAGTCTGATGTCGGTGGTGGGCAAGTTGTTGGAGGGAATCCTGAGGGACTGGATGCACATGTATTTGGAAAGGCAAGGACTGATTAGGGATACTGAGCTGAAAATGTGTTGCTGGAAAAGCGCAGCAGGTCAGGCAGCATCCAAGGAGCAGGAGAATCAACGTTTCGGGCATAAGCCCTTCTTCAGGAATGAGGAAAGTGTCCCTCACTGATTAGGGATAGTCAACATGGTTTTGTGTGTGAGAAATCATGTTTCACAAACTTGATGTGAGTTTTTTGAAGAAGTAACAACAAGGAGGATTGATGAGGGCAGAGCAGTGGAAGCGATCTAAATGGACTTCAGTAAGGCGTTCGACAAGGTTCCCCATGGGAGACTGATTAGCAACGTTAGGTCTCATGGAATACAGGGAGAGCTAGCCATTTGGATACAGAACTGGCTCAAATTGGGTAGATGACAGAGAGTGGTGGTGGAGCGTTGTTTTTCAGACTGGAGGCCTGTGACCAGTGTAGTGCCACAAGGGTCGGTGCTGGGCCCTCTACATTTGATCATTTACATAAATGATTTGGATGTGAACATAGGAGGTAAACTTAGTAAGTTTGCAGATGACACCAAAATTGGATGTGTAGTGGACAGTGTAGAGGGTTACCTCAGATTACAACAGGATCTGGACCAGATGGGCCAATGGGCTGAGAAGTGGCAGATGGAGTTTAATTCAGATAAATGTGAGGTGCTGCATTTTGGGAAAGCAAATCTTAGCAGGACTTATACACTTAATGGTAAGGTCTTGGAGAGTGTTGCTGAACAAAGAGACCTTGGAGTGCAGGTTCATAGCTCCTTGAAAGTAGAGACGCAGGTAGATAGGATAGTGAGGAAGGCATTTGGTATGCATTCCTTTATTGGTCAGAATATTGAGTACAGGAGTTGGGAGGTCATGGTGCGGCTGTACAGGATATTGGTTAGACCACTTTTGCAATTCTGGTCTCCTTCCTAACGGATGGGTGTTTTGAAACATGATAGGGTTCAGAAAAGATTTACAAGGATGTTGCCGGGTTGGAGGATTTGAGCTGTAGGGAGAGGTTGAATAGAGTGGGGCTGTTTTCCCTGGAGCGTCGGAGGCTGAGGGGTGACCTTATAAACTTCTGTAAATTCACGGGGGACATGGATAGGTTAAATAGACCAAGTCTTTTCCCTGTGGTGGTGGAGTCCAGAACTAGAGGGCATAGGCTTAGGGTGAGAAGGGAAAGATATAAAAGGGACCTAAGGGGCAACTTTGTCACACAGAGGGTGGTACGTGTATGGAATGAGCTGCCAGAGAATGTGGAGGAGGCTGGTACAATTGTAACATTTAAGAGGCATTTGGATGGGTATATGAATAGGAAGGGTTTGGAGGGATATGGGCCGGGTGCTGGCAGGCGGGACTAGATTGGGTTGGGATTTCTGGTCAGCATTGACGAGTCGGACTGAAGGGTCTGTTTCTGTGCTGTATATCTCTGACTATGACTCTATGACAACCGATAAATGTTAGTTATTGTACCAAAGGACTCTGCTCATTGGGAACTAGCCAGGCCAACTGCCTGAACACAACGGATGGATGGTTCCTCCACCAGGCAGTGTTGGTTAGCAAGTGGAGTCCTCAACTTGTCAAGTCTAATGTCCTTTACCCAGTCCGTCATCTAGGCAGTAAGGCCAGTTGCAACCAACTCTCTTTAAATTGAGAACTTGATTTCAGGAATTATTTATAAAGTATTGACGTGATGCAAGGGTCACTGGCAAAGCTAGTATTTAATGCTCATGTGTGTGTGACTGAGAGGCCAACTCCGGGAGCAGTCAGGAGCGAACCACATTGCTGTGGGTTCACCGTTCCTCCTGTCTTCCAACAGGAACTCTGTCTGTAGCAGTGACTTCTGAAATGAGAAGTCAATTGATCAGGATGATGACACTGATTGCCATGTGTAGAATATCGGAGTGGCTGCAAATGTGTGCAGCTTCGAGGCAACATTGGGTAGGTCTGGAGTCACATGTAGGCCAGGTCAGGTAAGGACAGCAGATTTTCTTCCCTAAAGAGCATCAGTCAACCAGATAGGTTTTCATGAAAATTTAATTAGGTCTACGATCACTGAGGCCAGCTTTTCAATTCCAGGGATTTTAAAAATAATTTGAGTCTAAATTCTCCAAATCCTGAATGTTTAATTTCCTTATTGTCTAATAAAATTACTTCTGACTTTGCCCAATAGCTGAACATTCACTGCTTTCGGGCAAAGGAAGCTACAAAGATTTACCACCCTCATAGGGAAGAGATTTCCCCTTCAATCCATCCTAAATGGACTGAGATAATGCACTTTGCATTTAAACTATCCCTGCAGCCAGTGTGGAACAGCTCCCCGGTGCCTGCTGAACCCCAAAATCATTTTTTGTACATTTCAATGTGATTGCCTCAAATTCTTTTACATTCCTGAGATTATCATTCCCCTCTCCTCAGGACGACTCTCTTAGCTCAGGAATCCATTTAAATGTTGTATTTGGAAGGAGAAATGCCCATTCTGAATAAGCGAAGACATGACCCTTCCCATAAAAGAACTGAACTAGTTCACTTCCTCTACAAACAACCCCATATTGCAAACCTGAACTGCAGCGGTTGTAAATCTCAAGTCCCCTTTTAACTGTTGGTTGAGTTCAACATTCACATTTAGCAGATTTATGGTAACTTTGGGTATATCTATTTCTGGCATAAATTTGTTGTATTTGCATATCTAACAAGAGATGGAACGGGCGGCACGGTGGCACAGTGGTTAGCACTGCTGCCTCACAGCACCAGAGACCCGGGTTCAATTCCCGACTCAGGCGACTGACTGTGTGGAGTTTGCATGTTCTCCCCGTGTCTGCGTGGGTTTCCTCCGGGTGCTCCGGTTTCCTCCCACAGTCCAAAGATGTGCGGGTCAGGTGAATTGGCCATGCTAAATTGCCCGTAGTGTTAGGTAAGGGGTAAATGTAGGGGTATGGGTGGGTTACGCTTCGGCGGGTCGGTGTGGACTTGTTGGGCCGAAGGGCCTGTTTCCACACTGTAAGTAATCTAATCTAATCTTTCCTTTTCTCCCCTTCATTAACCATCCACACTTTCCTGAAGGAAAGATTGTTTGCGTTCTGTTTCTTTCTAGTGAGTTCTCTCGGAGCGAGGTTATTCAAAGCCAAATGCTCAAACCCGCTTCATCTGTCCTCCAAAACTAACTGCTTCTAATGATCTGGGCCACAGACCACACTACTTAGTTGTCATGGAGACAGAAGCAGTGGAAGCCCTGGATGGAGACTGCTGTTGCCAAGGCAAATGAAGTGAACATTTGCCTTCATGTGTAGAATTGATCAGGGGTTATGTAGCACTGGGCTTCATGTTGGCACAGATTTAATCCAGCTTCCAGGGGGCCAGCATCTGTGAAATTTCTCCTTTTTAATTGTCTCTTTACCCGACCAACTTTTGGCATTTTCTCAGTGTTAGTTCCTACTGAGTTTTTCAGTGGAGTCTCTTTTACATTTTCTCTGCTCAAATTGTCAAGTTTATTTTCCTTGTTTTGGAGCGTGCCTTTTCAAGTTTTGATCATTGTGGGGAGAGCAGCTACCAGGTCCAGACCCCTAGAAATCTCCATCTAATCAAGTATTCTTCCTTAGAAATGATAAGAATTAGAAATAGAATCCTTACTGTGTGGAGACAGACCCTTCGGCCCAATGAGTACACACCAATCCTCCGAAGAGTAACCTACCCAGATCCATTCCCCTATATTTACCCCTGACTAATGCACCTAACCCACACATCTCTGAACACTATGGGGCAATTTAGCTCAGCTAACCTGCACACCTTTGGATTGTGGGCGGAACCTGGAACACCTGAAGGAAACCCACGCAGGCATGCAAACTCCACACAGACATCACCTGAGGTGGGAATCGAACCTGAGTCTCTGCTGCTGTGAGGCAGCAGTGCTAACCACTGAGCTGCCATAGTTGGAGGAATGGCCATGCTGGTTGGCTAGAATTAAGATTAGATTACTTACAGTGTGGAAACAGGCCCTTCGGCCCAACAAGTCCACACCGACCCGCCGAAACCACCCATACCCCTACATTTACCCCTTACCTAACACTACGGGCAATTTAGCCTGGCCAATTCACCTGACTCGCACATCTTTGGACTGTGGGAGGAAACCGGAGCACCCGGAGGAAACCCACGCAGACACGGGGAGAATGTGCAAACTCCACACAGTCAGTCGCCTGAGTCAGGAATTGAACCCGGGTCTCAGGCGCTGTGAGGCAGCAGTGCTAACCACTGTGCCACCGTGACGCCCACAATTAAACCTGGGCTCCAAAGATTAAATTCTTAAGGAGACAGCACAAACTAGGACTGAATTTGTTTAGAAATGTTTGAACTAGAAAAGAGAAGCAGCAAGGGTAGACAGTGAGAAAGTTTACACTCGTTCCTAATGTCAGGCAAGGATATTTTGCATAGGAAAAGATAGGTATTTGAGTGAAGCTGAATAGAACCTACATATATAAATGGTGTTGGACATTTGGAGCTGTCATTGAGTCGACAAGTATGTTTTAGAGCTGAATTATCGAAAGGTATCAGGATTATGGGGCGAAGGTCATAGATCGGAAATGATCTTATTTTATGTAAGGGTGGGAGAGGCAGAAACCCTTGTAACATTCAAGTATTTAATGTAAACATGTGATGCCAAGGCACACGAGGCTATGGGTCAAGTGCTGGGAAATGGGACGAGAAGAGTTAGATGGTTTTGGACCAACGCAAACTCAATGGGCTGAAGGGCTACACTGTAGACCTCTGACTCAATGACTCGGGTTTGTAGAGGGCAGCAGATGGGGAACCAGGGCAGGAGGGCACTGGAAGAATCGAGCTCCGAGTTAAGAAAGGCATGAAGGAAGGTTTCAGGTGAGCTAAACCAGGGGTGAAGTTAAGAGGTGCTGTGGAGGTAGGGACAGGTGACTACACAAAATGGACTTTGCAAGCTACTCTTCCCAGGATTGCACATAAAGTAATCTTAGTCTCAGATTGTTGCAAGGAAGATGGATGCTGCTGGTAATTAGGAAATGGAGTTTGGACTGGGAACCAAAACCACTGGTCCAAATCTTCTGGATCTAACAATACACCCTCCACTCTGCCTTTTTACTCAGTCGTTCCTTCTCTCACTTGCATGGATGAATGATTTTAATAGAGGGTGGTGGGCGGGGGAAGAAGCAGAGACACCCAAAGAGGGAGATCCATGGAAATTATCACCATTACTGTCAAAGAAACATCAAACAAACTGGACTGTGATCTCTTGTGACAAAGGAACTAATGATCCCCGCTTAATCGCAAGCTGACCCCAGTGGATTATATCCCAAACTACAGTTACATTTTGTAACTTTTTTTTCCCATGGAAGAATACATTAAGGACAAGGGTTAATGAGCCAGTTTCAACTCTGCGGGAGTTGACTAGTGGGACTGAATGCTTTTATGTGTACCAGTCTGCATTGAAGCATTAGCATGCTTTAATCATCCTTGTGCTACAGGTCATTGACTGGCTTGAGTGCTGCAAACCAGTTGCAAAAGAAAATTTAGATCATAGGGACTGTAATTACCTGACAGGACGATGAATCTCAAAGTACTAATCAGTGACTAGTATCATTGCTACCATAACAGTCCATGGTAATAAACACAAGGTTCAACTATCCACCCTGGACTAGTCCGAGTGACTTACACATCTGTTTTTTTTGTTTAACTTTACCTTTTAGACTCTCCTCTTGTCCCTAATCTGTGTGACTGTGTCAGTATTTCTGCCCATGGATTGAGTTGCGAGACGATGCTGCAGTTCTACAGAGCCCTGCTTAGACCGCACTTGGAATATTGTGTTCAGGTCTGGTCGCCTCATTATAGGAAGGATGTGGAAGTTTTAGAGAGGGTGCAGAGGAGATTTACCAGGATGTTGTTGGGACTGGAGGGGATGTCTTATGTAGCAAGGGTGAGAGAGCTAGGGCTTTGCTCATTGAAGCAAAGAAGAATGAGAGGTGATCTGATAGACATGTACAAGGTATTGAGAGGAATCGATAGAGTGGATAGCCAGAGACATTTTCCCAGGGCAGAAATGATTATCATGAGAGGGGGCCTAACTTTAAGGTGTTTGGAGGAAGGTTTAGGGGAGATGTCAGAGATATGTTCTTTACACAGAGAGTGATGGATGAGTGTTTGGGGCGCACTGCCAGCTGTGGTAGTAACGTCAGATACGTTGGGGACATTTAAGTGACTCTTGGATAGGCACATGGAAGTTCACATAATGAAGGGTATGTAGGTTAGTCTGATCTTAGAAGTATAAAAGGTCAGCACAACATCAAGGGCCAAGCGGCCTGTGCTGTACTGTTCTACGTATAGTAGTTAATAAACTGAATCTTTGTAAACTCAAAGCCTGGATTCAATTGGCTTCTTTTTAAAACATAACTCCCTGATCTGAGGGAGACCCCTCCATTGTGGAGCAGAAGTTGGCGATTGTTTGTCTGTTGGTCAATGGGTCATTGTCTATTTGAGAAGCAGTGAATACTGACACTGATTGGAACGTTCGGGCCAATGGCCTCCCCAATATTTAATTAATTGGAAGGAATTTCTGCACACAACAGTAAGATGTCACAGAGTCCATCTGGTTTTAGTTAACAACAGTGCAGGAGGAGAGAGGGATAGAGCTGGGTGCTGTCAGCAAACATTAACGCCAACTTGTTGCACAGTAGAAGCTGTTAAAGAGATACCGAGGTGAAATGTTTAATTGGTGGCGAGGACTGAGTTGACTGTGAAAATGTTACTACGTGTGAGAAGGGGCATTGTGACACAAGTCACAAATGGGGGAATGATACAGCACAGAAAACTGAAGAACTATGATTCCTGTTTCAATTTTAGCCCTGTTTTGTTTTTGTTTCTCTCTCCACAGATCCTGCCAGACCTGCTGAGTTTCTCTAGCCTTCTCTGTGCTTCATACAGCAAGAGGTCTTCTAGTTCACTCTGCCTGTACTGGTTTTGTGAAAGAACAGGCCAATAGTTCCACTGCCCCATGTCCTTAACCCCATAGCTCTGCAAATGTTTCCTGCACAAGTCTTTATCCAATTTCCTGTTGAAAGTTCCTAGACCCTTCTGTCCAAATCGTCCATACTGACCAGATATCCCAAACTAAACTTGTCCCACTTTCCTGCATTTGGCCCACATCCCTTGAATCCACGGACCTGTCCAAATATATTTTTCAATGTTGTAACTGTATCTGCATTACCACTCCCTCTGGCAATTAATTCCACATATGAGCTACCCTATGTGTGGAAAAAGTTGCCCCTCAGGTCCCTTTTTAAACCTTTCCCCTCTCTCATTAAACCCCCCCTACCCTGGGGAAAAGAACTTGGCTGCTCACCCTATTTATGGCCCCCCTTTGATTTTATAAACCTCGATAAGGTCACCCCTCAGCCTCCAACATTTCTATTGAATCTGTTTCCAATGCCCTGCCAGGTGACTCATTCCAGATCATGACAACTCATCTATGTCCCAAAAATACCCAATTCCCATCACTCCTAGTTTTTTCAGCAATTACCCTAAATCCATGGCCCTCTGGTTACTGCTCTTCCTACAATAGGCCCCTCATTCTCCTTATTTCTGCTTGAATACCTCCATTAAATCTTTCCCTTCATCTTCTCTGATCAAAGACAACCCAGGTCAATCTTTCCAGTTTCTCCGGACAATCACAGAACCATAGAATTTGTTAGAGGTCATTCAGCCCACTGTGATTCCAAACAAGCATCATCACTAGTACCGGTTTCCTCCTTTTTATCCTCCATTACCCTGCAAAATATTTCTCTCCAATGTCCCTTGTAATGGACCAGTCCAAACCCCCCACCACTCAAATATTCAGATTGTCTAGGAATTGGAATCACTTAACTCTAACAGAAAATTTAACAAAACAATAGCTACAGTAACTATTACTAATTAACTTGTTCCAATACAGTAACATCCCCTTGGCAAAGGGCAACTTCAGAAAACAGACTCTGTGTGTGTGTGTGTGTGTGTGTGTGTGTGTGTGTGTGTGTGTGTGTGTGTGTCTCCTCCAGCACCACTGATCCAGAATCTGGTTTCCAGCATCTGCAGTCATTGTTTTTACCTCATTAATTTTAACCCTACTGCGAATCCTCTTGCAAGGATGCCTGCCTTGAAGTTTTCCTCCTCTCTCTACAAGAATCTCAGGGAGTCCCTCTCCCACTGCAACTCCCAGGTCATTTCCTCTGCCTTGAAGCTCTTCAACCATGTCGTGAAACAAACTCAGTACCACAGCCACATTTGCTTCCTCAGTTGCCTGCCTCCATAACCACCTATCCACTCCACCCTCTCCTCCCTGTCCTATCACCTTCATCCCCTCCCCACTCACCCATTGTACCCTATGCTACTTTCTCCCCACCCCCACCATCCTCTAGTTTATCTCTCCACCCTTCAGGCTCTCTGCTTTTATTCCTGATGAAGGGCTTATGCCCGAAACAATTATTTCGCTGCACTTTGGATGCAGCCTGAACTGCTGTGCTCTTCCAGCACCACTGATCCAGAATGTGTCTTTCCCATGCAACTCCCAGAGCAATGGAGGAGGAAAAATATTAAGAAAACAGTGAGTTAGCAGCTAGCAGGGATACTCTGCCTTCTAACCCTGCTGAGACCCCAACAACAGTTGCTACTGAAAGCCTACAAAACTAAAAACCCAGGTTCAGTGAGTGGGAGCTTGACCACACCCATTCAGGCTGCTTCTACTATTCCAACCTTAAATAAAAGAATCCAAAGCGTCTCCAGCTGTTTACAGAGTGCTCATTACCTCTCGTTCAAAATCAGGGTTTTGTTTTAAGAAAAGCAAAGACAGGTCTAAACAGCATCTCAAAGCCATGGCACCATCACACCCTCTCGAATGTCCCAATCAAACCTGCCTCCTCCAGTTTTCCAGCCAGTGTATTCCACACCCTCACCACTTGCTGGGTGAAAATGTTTTTTTTCTCCCACTATCCTTGCTGCTTTTGCACATTATCTCTCGTGTTTTTTTTCTTCTTTATGAGTAGGAACAGCTGCTTTGGGTTTGAAAACCAATGTCAGTCTCACTCTCCCCTGCATTTTCTCCAGTGTATAAACATCCCAGCTTCTTCAATCTCTCCTCATCACCAATGGTTCTCGTTCTTGGAACCATTTTTTTCTAAGTTGTGTCTGCGTTCTCTCTCCTATGCATTCGCCTCCTCCCTATAAGGTGCCACCCCATAACCAGCTGATCAGATTGCAGGGTTCTCTGAGCCACACAGTGTTCCTTACCTGATGGGTGCAGCCTCATCTCCCCTGTCCAGCCATTCTTGCGGTGGGATGATGTACATACACCACAACCCCCAGTTGTAGCCATGGGCTGCATTAGCATACTGCTGCACTTCGAAAGTGTTGTACTTGATGTTGTCGATTGCTGGCAGAATAATGCGGGTGTGGTCTTCCTTGATTCGACTCAGGACTGGCTGGACCCTGCACGGGAAATGGAAGCGCACAGGTCAGATACGTTATATTGCCATTCTCCACAATCTTGATGTGACACGCCTTTATAATAGATAAGCTGGAAGAACACTGCAGCATCAGCAGGTGGGCAAGTCAATGTTTCAGGTGTAACCCTTCTTCAGGACTGGGTTTGGGTGTGGGAGAAGCTGCAGATAGAGGGGGTGGTGGGGAAAGGTGAAGACAAGCATGGGGTACAAACTGGTTGGTCAATGGGAGGGATGAATCCGAAAGGTGGCTGGAAGGGATGGGGAGTGGTTGGGAAAGGAGGATATTTGAAATTGAGAACTCAATGTTAAATCCTTAAAACTGTAAGCTGAATCCTTCCAGCCACCTACCAGAGACATTCCTCCCACTGACCAACCAGCTCTTACCTGTCTTCACCTATGAGGAGAAAGTGAGGACTGCAGATGCTGGAGATCAGAGCTGAAAATGTGTTGCTGAAGAAGGGCTCATGCCCGAAATGTCGATTCTCCTACTCCTTTGATGCTGCCTGACCTGCTGCGCTTTACTAGCAACACATTTTCAGCTCTGTCTTCACCTATCCCCATCTCACCACTCTGCCCCCACCTCTCCCCCACACCCACCCCCAGCCCTGAAGAAGGGTTATACCCAAACTGTCAACTTCCCCTCCCTCCTGATGCTGCCTGCCTTGCTGTGTCCCTCTCCATCCTGATGCTGCCTGCCTTGCTGTGTCCCTCTCCCTCCTGATACTGCCTGCCTTGCTGTGTCCCTCTCCCTCCTGATGCTGCCTGCCTTGCTGTGTTCCCTCTCCATCCTGATACTGCCTGCCTTGCTGTGTCCCTCTCCCTCCTGATGCTGCCTGCCTTGCTGTGTCCCTCTCCATCCTGATGCTGCCTGCCTTGCTGTGTCCCTCTCCCTCCTGATGCTGCCTGCCTTGCTGTGTCCCTCTCCCTCCTGATGCTGCCTGCCTTGCTGTGTTCCCTCTCCATCCTGATACTGCCTGCCTTGCTGTGTCCCTCTCCCTCCTGATGCTGCCTGCCTTGCTGTGTTCCCTCTCCATCCTGATACTGCCTGCCTTGCTGTGTCCCTCTCCCTCCTGATGCTGCCTGCCTTGCTGTGTCCCTCTCCATCCTGATGCTGCCTGCCTTGCTGTGTCCCTCTCCCTCCTGATACTGCCTGCCTTGCTGTGTCCCTCTCCATCCTGATACTGCCTGCCTTGCTGTGTTCCCCCTCCCTCCTGATACTGCCTGCCTTGCTGTGTCCCTCTCCATCCTGATACTGCCTGCCTTGCTGTGTTCCTCTCCCTCCTGATACTGCCTGCCTTGCTGTGTTCCCCCTCCCTCCTGATGCTGCCTGCATTGCTGTGTCCCTCTCCCTCCTGATGCTGCCTGCCTTGCTGTGTCCCTCTCCCTCCTGATACTGCCTGCCTTGCTGTGTTCCCTCTCCCTCCTGATACTGCCTGCCTTGCTGTGTCCCTCTCCTTCCTGATACTGCCTGCCTTGCTGTGTCCCCCTCCCTCCTGATGCTGCCTGCCTTGCTGTGTCCCTCTCCCTCCTGATGCTGCCTGCCTTGCTGTGTCCCTCTCCCTCCTGATGCTGCCTGCCTTGCTGTGTCCCTCTCCCTCCTGCCTGTCTACTTTAGATACCAGTATCTGCAGTTTTCTTGTCTCTAATGAGTTTTATGATAGCTTTCTTAGGGCTAAATGGATCAAAGGGCATGGGGAGAATGTAGGAGCAGGATTGAAGTGGATGGTTAGCCATGATTGCAATGAATAGCAGAACAGGCTCAAAGGGCTGAATGGCCTCCTCCTGTTCCTGTTTTCCAGTGTCCCATGTTATCTATAGATTTCAGCATTGTGAATGGAGGTACTTCCAAAGCTCTGTTGCCTTTATCCCAACTTTGCACTGGTCCATGCCTTCCCATCCTCGCTGACCGCTTCCCCATTTGGCAACACCTTGGCTTTAAGATTCTCATCCTTGTTTTTAAATGCCCCGTTCAGACACTACCCCTTCTGATCTCAGTAACTTTCTCCAGCCCTACTATCCATGGAGATATCCATCCTACTTTGAAGCTGGCCAATTGAACATCCCTTGGTTTCAAACACTGACAGCCTCAGTCTCACATGAGTTCTGGAATTCCCTTTTTAAACCTCAGTCTCCCTCCTTCCTCTTTTTAAACTTCTCTGTCTGTCACCTGCCCTACTAGCTCCTAATGTGGCCCCACTTGCTTTGGAGTTACACCCAATACCAGATTCACAGCATCTGCAAACTCTTAAACACCAGTCCATAGACAAAGCCTGCATTCTGATCTGCAGCCTGAGGTATGTGAATGAAGGTAAACACCAACACTCCACTATTAGAATACACCTTTTCATGGTCACTCCAAGGGACAACTATTACCAAGGATGGTCACTCCCAGGAATGGTCACACCACCTCTTTCACAACTTCCTTGTGGTCCCACAGCCTGTTTCTCGGCTCCTGACCTGACTATGGGAGGTGACTGGAAGAGACCCATCTCTTTCATGTTACTGTTGCTGAACATTTTCACCCTGAGGTTAGTGTTTTGCACCCAGTTAAATCCCAGCTGGTAGCAAAGCAATACTCGCAGTTGACTCTAAGTTCCAAAGCCCCGGGCTAATGCTGTTTGAGTCCAACGAAAGCAACAGATGAAATTTAAAATTAACTAAAATCTGGAGTATAAATCCAACGTCTGCAAGTGGAAACTATGACAACTATCATTGTCATTAAATTTCCATCTGGTTGATGAATGCCCTTTAGGGAAGGGAACCTGCCGTCTGTACCTGGTCTGGCCTACGTGCGACTCCGACCCACAGCAACGTGACCTTTGAAATGATTCGGTGAGACCATCAGCTCAAGGGCATTTAGGGGTGGGCAGAAATTGCTGACCTTGTCAATGAGGTCAAAATTCCTTGAAAGAATTATTTTTTAAAACATTTTATGACCAATTAATTGCTATTGAAAAGCAACACTCTCTCTCAATTGAAGGGACCCAACAGGCATTTAATCAGCTTCTCCCGTTAATAAGGAAATTCAAAGCAGCTGTTAATTGAATGGAAATTTTTTAAAAATACAATGTTTGAGAAGGTTTGATTGTACTTATATAGTTTTAAGCATTCAATTTGATCCAATTAGGAACATATTTTAAGAAACAGCCTCCAGATAACTTTGATAGAATTGTACCAATTGTTTCAATATTCCCACAGCTTTCATAATGTACCTCAACTAATGGTATTGTTTAAAAATGAGTCATTGTGTAGATTTGGTGTCACGTATTGTCTCGTGACCACCTGTCCTAATAATCTCAAAAGAAGCAAAGCATTCAGTCAGGAGATGAGAGTTTAAGATCTGCAGTGCCATATCAGTATTGGCTAAAGTAAAATTCCAGTGTCCAATCACGTACAGAGTCGAAAAAGTGTTGCACTGGAAAAGCACAGCTGATCAGGCAGCATCTGAGCAGGAGGACAGTCTATATTTCGGGCATAAGCCCTTCATCAGGAATTACTGGTGAAGAGATTATGCCTGAAACGTCGACTCTCCTGCTCCTTGGACGCTGCCTGATCGGCTGTGCTTTTCCAGTGCAACACTTTTCAACTCTGACTCTCCAGCACCTGTAGTCCTCACACCTTTTCTCCAATCACAGACAAAGTCCAGGAGGAAAGATACAAGATAGAAAATCAAATGGCTTCAATTCTCTAATCCACTCATTAAATATGGGAAAACTTACATTCAGAATGTCACAAAGCATGTTATGTCCAGTGACGTTCTTCTGACGCATAGCCACTATTTTATCATTGGAAAAACAGTAGCCAATTTGTGGACAGGAAGCTCCCATGAATAACAATGTGATATTGAGCAGATAGCAATCCCAAAGGATAGTCACTCCCAGGGAGAGTCATTCTAAGGAATGGCCATTGTCTGAGATGGTCACTCCCAGGAATGACCACACCACCTTCTTTATAATTTCATTTGGAATCCTACAGCCAGCATTTCTGGGCTCCCAACCTGACTCTGGAAGCTGGACATGAGAAAGAATTTTTTGCAAATTTCAGCGAGGTTGATTTTGTAAGAGATCAAATGACAAAACGGATTCTTGGTGCAGGACAAAGACAGGACAGTCAAGAGAGAAAAGATGAGTCTTTGGGGAAGGTGATAGCCTAATGGGATTATCCGTGGACTGCTAACCCCATGACTCAACGTTCTGGGGACCCAAGAGATGGTAGAGTTTGAATTCAATGAAAAGTATTTCTGGAATTATGGGTCTAAGATTCACGTGTCAATTGCAGGAAAAATCCACTGGGTGACTAATGTCCTTCAGGGAAGGAAGCTGCCATCCTTACCTGGTCTGGCCTACATGTGACTCCAGACCCACAGCAATGTGGTTGAATCTTAACTGCCCTCTGGGTAATTAGGGGTGGGCAATAAATGCTGCCTCAGGATTAGAGTGGAGCTGGAAAAGCACAGTAGGTCCAGCAGCATCTGAGGAGCAGGAGGATGAAGGACTTTTGTTTTTCCAACACCACTCTAACCTTGACTCTGATCTCCAACAACTGCAGTCCTCACTTCCTCCTAATACATGCTGTCTGGCCAGCAATGCCACATCCCTGAATGAATTAAAAAAAAATAAATACAGGCACCGCATGTGTGAATATTGGCTTGCACCATTGACAAACTATGTCAGCCAATGCATTACGTACCTACAGCAATGTGGTTGATTCTGAAATGGCCGAGATTAGTGTGGTGCTCCAGCATCTGCAGTATTCACTCTGAAATGGCCTAGCAAGCCGCCCTGAAGCTGAGTGACTAGGGATGGGCAATTAATGCCGGCCAGCCAGCAATTCCCATGGCCCACTGGCTTTTCACAAACAACTCACCAGTGCCTTTTGCGTAGAGCAGGTTGGTCACCTGTTCCTGAATATGCCCAGCCTAAGGTAGATCCGGAGCCATGAGAATGCTAAGCCAACCAGTGTCATTGTGAGCTTGTACTATTGCTATACCCTAGGAGCATACCACATTGAGTGTATTCGAGTTGTCGTATGCCATTGCCAACTGTTCCACACTCTTCAGACACAAGAAGGGGCTTTTCCAGAGGCTTAGGTAGAATTATCACCAACAGCTTCTTACTTTTCCTGCCTCTCACTGTGCTGTATAGCTCTATGACATTGTGATTCAGGGTTCATAAGTAAAGAATGTTAACAATCACTTGGTATTCCAGAATTGGAACATATAGGGTGGCACAGTGGTTAGCACTGCTGCCTCACAGCGCCAGGGACCCAGGTTCAATTCCAGCCTCAGGCGACTGACTGTGTGGAGTTTGCACATTCTCCCTGTGTCTGTGTGGGTTTCCTCCCACAGTCCAAAGATGTGCAGGTCAGGTGAATTGGCCATGAGGAAATTGCCCATAGTGTTAGGTGCATTAGTCAAGAGAGAAACGGGTCCAGGTGGGTTAATCTTCAAGGGTTGGTGTGGACTTGTTGGGCCGAAGGGCCTGTTTCCACACTGTAGGGAATCTAATCTAATTTGAGTTTTACCCAGAAAAGACACATTCTGACTAAGCTTTTTATCTTGCACTCATCAGGACACTTTACAAGCGTTTTGGATCAGACTAGATCCCCCAAACTGTTACGGTGGGAGCCTAACTTTTAAAAAATATAAAATGCCCTGTGTAAGGCCCTGTGTTTCAGATATGATTCAATTAGTCCACCACTAAGCTTTGATGAAAACACACTTTATTCTTACAACACGGTTAAAATACTACAAAAAGAAGAATTGATATAACTTTACTCTATGGAAATACTTATGATAACGTAGTATTTAGTCACTAATCATCAATTGTTACAGTATAGGCAGCATCCTATAAACATCCTTACAGTTATGATTCTCACATGCTGTCTCTCTCCAGTCCAGAAGAGAGAAACAATCTTCTCTTTCTGGTTTTTTTTAGAGAAAGTCTGGCTTTCCAAGACTTCACTCTAATAGCAGGGAACTTGAGCTTTTAGCTCTAGCTGCCAGTAAAACCTAATCAACAAATGAAAACGAAGCCAAAATCCTTTTGGGTCTGCGTAGGCCTGACCCTACCCACTCTTGATTGTTTTATCTTACTTTTCAAAAGAAACACAGAGGGAGAATTCAAAGCTGTTTACCAACCATTTGTCTGAAAGAGACATTTCTGCACTATTGTGATAACACAAGAGAAACAGCATAGAACCCATCCCTGAAAGGGTACAGTATCATCACAGTGAGAAATACCATGTAGACAGAAAGCAATACTTGCATTTTGTCTGTTATTTCTTGCAAATTGTCCTGATGAGTACAAGATAAAATCTTCAGTGAAACATGCCTCAACAATTTTCCATAAGGATTAATATTTGTTTGTGGACTTCCATTTCATAGTTTTAAAGGCCCAGTCTTGATGAGATACTCTGAATTTCTCTGAACAAGAAACTGACTGGAGTCAACCACTTACAAAAGGAAATGCTACAGGAAGTTATCACTGACAGAGGGATCTGTGTTTATTGCCTAAAGCATTTCAAGAACAAATGTCCAAAATCTTTCCCTCCCCGATCCCCTGAAATCCTTAATCTTAGGTCTTGTTTTGCTCGGAATGAATTCATTGTTGAGTTTTTGAATGAAAGATTCATTCTATGTGAAGTGATGTCATAAAGCGTGTGAAACATCCTGGAAAAGTCTGGTCAAGGCAGGTGAAAACGAGCCCGACATTTGATGAAATAACAAGGTGTGGAACAGCATTACTCACCACCCAACGTTGAACTCGACATGAGCATCGAAAAACCCAACCACTGGCGCAGTCGCTACCTTCCAGCCCTGTATTCTGGCTCGAATCAGCCCTTCCCTCTTGCTATTCCGAACTATTTTCACAAGTCCTGGGTACCTTTTGTTGATATACTGGTCCAGATTGATTTTCAGTTCCACTAAAAAGAACAGAGACATTGTTGTATTACAAACCGAGACTGAGTTGGCTACATGTCTCATGAGTTCAACATCAGCCTTTCCCAGACTGTCCTTTCTGGACCACTGTTGAATATTTGAATCTGTGCCCCAATGGCAAAGAATTTTGGTGTAAATTGACCATCTTTGAACACGTTGAAATGTGAATGCAAGTTTAACTGACATACAGATCATTCTGCTATAACATGCATTTCATTAATGTGAATTCACTGTAATGTGACTGACAAATAGGGGATGCTGTTTCGAAAGTGCAAGTCTTTAAAATGTACATTGGCTGTAATGTAATTAAATCACCTACACCTTAAGTGTTATTTGTATTGTGCAATTCTTGTATAGTGTGGAGTTGCACAGCAACGAGACTATTGTGCTGTAGAATAAATAATGGTACATCAAGACAATTAATCTGGGCCCATGGACAATATAGGAGGAGAAAGCAAAAGAGAGAGACAGTGAGTGTTAGAAACAGCAGGAGGGACAGACAAGGTTGGCAGGTTTCAGTTCTGAAGAGAGATTGGACAGACTGGGGTTATTTCTCTTTATAGCAGAGGAGATTGAAGGGGAACATCATTGAAATGGATAAAATTGAGGACCATAGACAGAGTAGACAGGACAGAGGTGGAAGGATCAGTGACTGGGAACATAGATTTGACGTAAGGGGTAGAAGGTTTGGAGGAGATGTGAGGAAATTTTCTTCCAGCCAGAGGGTGGTGGGAATCTGAAACTCCCTGCCTGTAAGGGTGGGAGGGGCACAGATCTTCAGAACATTTTAAGAAGGCTATAGATGTGCACTTGTGATGCCAAGGTATACAAGGCCTGGGCCAAGTGCTGGTAAATTGGATTAGAATAATTAGATGGTGGTTTGCTTCTGTACTGGTCAAAATGAGTCAAAGCATCTTTCTCTGTGTTGTAGACCTCTATGACAGTGGATGTGTGAGACAGAGACACAGACAATGGAGAGCCAGAACCCGAGACTGTCTTGAGGGTTTGAAAGAATGGGTGAGAACACAGAGTCTGCAGAGTTACTGAAGGCCGTCGATTGGTGCCTCACAACGTTTGAATCAGCCATTAATGTATCAAAGCTGAGAATGCACCACTGTCACAATCCAGGAGAATTCGATTTGTGCAGATTTTACAGCACAGAGACTGGCCATTTGGCCCAACAAGCCCATGATGGTTTGGAGCCAATGAATGAAAGAGAGGGTAATGTTGGGGGGGGAGAGGGGGGTGGGAAGCAGCTGATATTTGCACTTCTGCTTCATATGAGTCTCCTCCTCTCAATCCTCCGACATTTCATCACGTGTGTTCTCCTATCACCTACCTCAGTTGTGTTCTCCCATCCAGCTCCCCCTTTAAGTATGTGTATTCTGTTCACCATAACCTGTACATGGAAGTCCCATTCTCCCCACTCATTGAATAAAGAGATTTCTACAGGATTGTCCTATTTTTGGAATATTTTTACCCAGTGAATTATGGGAACGGAAAACTCCCACACCCACTCAGGGGAGGTGATGGCTCAGTGGTTTTATCACTGATCCAGGCATAGTTCTCCAGACTTGGGTTCAAATCCTACCTTAACAAATACCGGAGAGCTTGAATTCAATAAAAAAATTAGAATTACAATTCTAATGATCGCACAGCTGTGGATGATTTGTTTGAAACCCATCTGGGTCACTCATGTCCTTTTCAGGGAAGGAAACTGCCATCCTTACCTGGTCTGGCCAATATGTGACTCCAGGCCCACATCAATGTGGGTGACTCTTAACTGCCCTCTGGGTAATTAGGGATGGGCAATAAATGCTGGCCATCCTGTGAATGACTGAAGAATAAATCCCTCTCAGCAGCTGCAGCCTACACTGTCATTAACAATGAGAGAGTAATATTGCTGATCTTGGCCAATCTAACTGCTGTAACCTCGTCTTTTGGCGATTTTATTTCAAGTCAACTTTTGGGGGGAATTGAGCTTTCACTAGAGTGCAGAATGTTAGGCGTTAGGGAGTGAAAAATTCTTCAAGGTTTTCCATACAGGATGTCCAACATCACCCAGGTCAGATTTAACTTCGATATGATGTTAGGGCCATAATTCTATAGATTTAAAATAATGATGGAAAAGGATAGACCAGATCTAAAAGTTGAAGTTCTAAATTGGAGAAAAACCAATTTTGACGGTATTAGGCAAGAACTTTTGAAAGCTGATTGGAGGCGGATGTTCACAGGTAAAGGGACGGCTGGAAAATGGGAAGCCTTCAGAAATGAGATAACAAGAATCCAGAGAAAGTATATTCCTGTCAGGGTGAAAGGGAAGGCTGGTAGGTATAGGGAATGCTGGATGACTAAAAAAATTGAGGAGAAAGTGAGGTCTGCAGATGCTGGAGATCAGAGCTGAAAATGTGTTGCTGGAAAAGCGCAGCAGGTCAGGCAGCATCCAAGGAGCAGGAGATTTGACGTATCGGGCATAAGGACTCCTGAAGAAGGGCTTATGCCCGAAACGTCGATTCTCCTGCTCCTTGGATGCTGCCTGACCTGCTGCGCTTTTCCAGCAACACATTTTCAGTAAAGAAATTGAGGGTTTGGTTTAGAAAAAGAAGGAAGCATATGTCAGGTATAGACAGGATAGATCGAGTGAATCCTCAGAGGAGTATAAAGAAAGTAGGATTATACTTAAGAGGGAAATCAGGAGGGCAAAACGGGGACATGAGATAGCTTTGGCAAATAGAATTAAGGAGAATCCAAAGGGTTTTTACAAATACATTAAGGACAAAAGGGTAACTAGGGAGAGAATAGGACCCCTCAAAGATCAGCAAGGTGACCTTTTTGTGGAGCCGCAGAAAATGGGGGAGATACTAAACAAGTATTTACTGTGGAAAAGGATATGGAACTTATAGACTGTAGGGAAATAGATGGTGACATCTTGCAAAATGTCCAAATTACAGAGGAGGAAGTGCTGGATGTCTTGAAATGCATAAAGGTGGATAAATCCCCAGGACCTGATCAGGTGTACCCTAGAACTCTGTGGGAAGCTAGAGAAGTGATTGCTGGGCCTCTTGCTGAGATATTTGAATCATCGATAGTCACAGGTGAGGTGTCGGAACACTGGAGGTTGGCAAACGTGGTGCCACTGTTTAAGAAGGGTGGTAAGGACAAGCCAGGGAACTATAGACCGGTGAGCCTGACCTCAATGGTGGGCAAGTTGTTGGAGGGAATCCTGAGGGACAGGATGTACATGTATTTGGAAAGGCAAGGACTGATTAGGGATAATCAACATGGTTTTGTGTGTGGGAAATCATGTCTCACAAACTTGATTGAGTTTTTTGAAGAAGTAACAAAGAGAATTGATGAGGGAGAGTAATAGATGTGATCTATATGGACTTCGGTAAGGCGTTCGACAAGGTTCCCCATGGGAGACTGATTAGCAAAGTTAGATCTCACAGAATACAGGGAGAACTAGCCATTTGGATACAGAACTGGCTCAAAGGTAGAAGACAGGGTGGTGGTGGAGGGTTGTTTTTCAGACTGGAGGCCTGTGACCAGTGGAGTGCCACAAGGATCGGTGCTGGGTCCTCTACTTTTTGTCATTTACAGAAATGATTTGGATGCGAGCAGTTAGTAAGTTTGCAAATGACACCAAAATTGGAGGTGTAGTGGATAGCAAAGAAAGTTACCTCAGATTACAATGGGATCTTGACCAGATGGGCCAACGGGCTGAGAAGTGGCAGATGGAGTTTAATTCAGATAAATGCGAGGTGCTGCATTTTGGGAAAGCAAATCTTAGCAGGACTTATACACTTAATAGTAAGTTCCTAGGCAGTGTTGCTGAACAAAGTGACCTTGGAGTGCAGGTTCATAGCTCCTTGAAAGTGGAGTCACAGGTAGATAGGATAGTGAAGAAGGAGTTTGGTATGCTTTCCTTTATTGGTCAGAGTATTGAGTACAGGAGTTGAGAGGTCATGTTGCGGCAGTACAAGACATTAGTTAGGCCACTGTTGGAATATTGCGTGCAATTCTGGTCTCCTTCCTATCGGAAAGATGTTGTGAAACTTGAAACGGTTCAGAAAAGATTTATAAGGATGTTGCCAGAGTTGGAGGATTTGAGTTATAGGGATAGGCTGAACAGACTGGGGCTGTTTTCCCTGGAGCGTCAGAGGCTGTGGGGTGACCTTATAGAGGTTTACAAAATTGTGAGGAGCATGGATAGGTAAACAGACAAAGTCTTTTCCCTGGGTTGGGGAGTCCAGAACTAGAGGGCATAGAATTGGGTGAGAAGGAAAAGATATAAAAGAGACCTAAAGGCCAACATTTTCACACAGAGGGTGGTACGCGTATGGAATGAGCTGCCAGGGGATGTGGTGGAGGCTGGTACAATTGCAACATTTAAGAGGCATTTGGATGGGTATATGAATAGGAAGGGTTTGGAGGGATATTGGCTGGGTGTTGGCAGGTGGGACTAGATTGGGTTGGGATATCTGGTCAGCATGGACGGGTTGGACCGAAGGGTCTGTTTCCGTGCTGTACATCTCTGTGACTCTATGACTCTAAGACTTCATAAGCTTGGACAGAAGATTCGGAAAGCAATAGGAAGTGTTCCCATGTTCAGAACTAGGAGTCAAGGTCAAACCAATGGGATTTCTGTGGCTATGGCAGAAAGTTAATGACTGCTTCAGGAAGAGGAATTATGTTTCTTTAAAAATCAGAAATTGCTGGAAAAACTCTGCAGCTCTGGTAACATCCATAGAGAGAAAGCAGAGTTAATGTTTCGGGTCCAGTGCCCACAAAGGTCACTTCAGAACTGAGCTCTGAAGAAGGGTCTGAAAGGTTCACTCTGCTTTTTCCCCACAGAATAGGAAATTCGACGTTTCGGGCATAAGCCCTTCATCATTCCTGATGAAGGGCTTATGCCCGAAACGTCGAATTTCCTATTCCTTGGATGCTGCCTGACCTGCTATGCTTTAACCAGCAACACATTTTCAACTGTGATCTCCAGCATCTGCAGACCTCATTTTTTTTCCCCACAGATGCTACCAGACCTACTGAGTTTCTCCAGCAATGTCTGATTTGGTTTCAGATTGCCAGCATCCACAATTCTTTGTATCATTTGAAAATGCTTTACAGCCAATGAAATAATTATTGAAGAGTTCATTGCTGTAATGTCAGAAACATGGCAGCCAGTTTCCACACAGCAAGCTCCCATGGACCATGATCTGCCAATGAGCGGGTCATCTGTTTCATACTTGTGGATTTTCGCTACAGAAAGCGGTTGAGGTCAAAACATTGACTGTTTTTACAAAGTAGGAAGTGAGGACTGCAGATGCTGGAGATCAGAGCTGAAAATGTGTTGCTGGAAAAGTGCAGCAGGTCAGGCAGCATCCAAGGAACGGGCTTATGTCTGAAACGTCGAATCTCCTGTTCCTTGGATGCTGCCTGACCTGCGCTTTTCTAGCAACACATTTTCAGCTCTGTTTTTACAAAGTAGTTGATATAGTTCTTAGGGATCAAAGGGTATTGGGGGGGAAATGGGAACGGGGCGGGAGTTGGATGATCTTCCAGGATCATATTAAATGACAGAGCAGGCTCAAAGGGCCAAATGGCCTACTCCTGTTCCTATTTTCTATCTTGACTGTAATGTTGTTTGAGAGATTGACATTGTCCAGGCCACCAGAGAGAACGCCGTGTGTGTTTCATTGGAAAAATGTTAACTGATCATTTACATCCAGCTTGGTTTGACATCTGATACAAGGACCTTCAACAGTGCAGCACTCGCTCAGTCCTGCACTGGGAGGGTCAGCCTTGAATCGTGGTTGAGAGAGGTACTTGAACCTATAACTCTATAACTGAGTGCTAAGTGGGAAAGGGTGAGTTTATGCCCTTTTGGCAGGAAGAACAGAAAAGCTGAATATTATGTGAATGGAGAAAGACTGCAGAAAGCAACAGCACAAAAGGATTTAGAGTCATCGTTTATAAAATGCTAATATTCAAGTTCAGCGGGTAATAGGGAAGGCAAATGGAATGTTTGCCTTTATGTCTAAGGACATGGAGAACAAAAGTGGAAGTTCTTGCTAAAACTATACAAGGCATAATTAGATCATAGCTGGAATACCGTGAACAATTTTGATCCCCTGATCTAAGGAAAGATAGACTGACATTGGGGATCGTGCAGAAAAGGTTCACTACATTGATTCTAGGCTTGGAGGGAGCTTCTTCTGAGGAGCATGAAGTAGTTTGGGTTGAAATCATCGGAGCTTAAACTGAAGGGGACCTTATTGAAACATATAAATCTCTTCGGGGGCTTGACAGGGGATCTGCAGAGAGTCGAGGACTAGGTGGCAGCATCTCAGAGTAAGGAGTCCCATATTTAAGACCGATTTGAGGAAGAGCTTTTCATACAGGAGAATAAATCTGTGGAATTCTTTCTCACAGAGGCCTGCAGGGGCTGGGTCATGAAGTGTATTCAAGGCTGAGACAGACAGATTTTTAATCTGTAAGGAATCATAAAGTTATGGAGGAAAGGCAGGAACGTGAAGCGAAGGATTATCAGATCAGTCATGATTTCATTGAATGGCCGAGCAGATTTGATGGGCTGAATGACCTCCTTTGCTCCTCTGTCATAAGGTCTAAGAATGCTGCTATCAACTGAGCAATAGCGGAGAGCATTAGCGGCGTTCTGCAAAGAATCCTAACAGCATTTGAACAGGCAGAGCAGCCTGTGCTCTAACATGCTAGTCTGTGATGAAGTGGAGTGTATGAGACTCTGCTCACTGGGAACTGTTCCACCTCATTCATCTTACACTGAACAAGCTCTGATTACACTTTTATTCCTAAACTGGCAACAGAACGGTATTAGCCTATCCCATTGGATTAGTGCAATGACTAAATTGTTTCTGCCACCATGGTAACATTCACAGAGATGATGCCATTGCTACTGGGTGCATAAGATGGCACAAGGCACTGATGCACGTTCCCTGTCCCCACCCTGACTCTGATTTGCCAGCCCCTCCAAGATCGCTCTGCAGTCTCCAAGAATTTAAAGAATGAATTCCACAGAACAGCTGCAAGCAAAGGAGAAAAATCAACAAATCAAACTGTGTTATTTCTAAGATTTTCTCTCAGCGCTGTTCCTATAACTGTGAAGAAACATTTGAGAAGGTTAGACTGAAAGTGAGAATCATCTGCTAAACGGATGGCTCAATACCTGCCGAGAAAGCGGCAAAGTGAAGAAAATGAAGATAATTCTTGGATAAGGTAGAGCCTGAGTGCTTCTCATGTTGCAGTGTGAAGGTGGGACCTGAGGAGAGTCAGCACAGGATAGTGAGAATGCACTGAAACCTTAGGAGATACCTTCACCCAGACCTGACTGCATTGGTGCTGCTCCCACAACCTGTAGCCAGGACTGTGGCTATCACAAGTGGCATAATTTTAAGATGATTGGAGGAAGGTTTAGGGGAGATGTCAGAGGTAGGTTCTTTACACAGAGAGTGATGAGTGTGTAGAATGCACTGCCACCGGTGGTGGTAGAGTCAGATACACTAGGCAGATTTACGAACTCTTGGATAGGAATATGGATGATAGTAAAATGTAGAGTAGTCTGATCTTAATCGGATAAAAGGTTGGCACAATATCAAGGGCCGAAGGGCCTGTACTGTGCTGTACTGTTCTAAGTTCTATGTTCCATGTTCTATGTAATCACTAACAAAGTCTTCAGCACCACCCCGCTCCCCCCCCCTCCCCGCCCCCACAGCCCCAAGAGGAGGCCTGAAGTTGAGCGGTTTCCGGGAGAGGAAGTTTGTGCCCACCTCTTTGTTTTTGGCTTAACAAGGACTGCTGAAGGTCAGGGACCGGTCCCGAGGTGACCTCAGTGGTAGAGATTTGTGCAGCAGGAGGACTTCAAAGCAAAAGGGAAATAAATTCCGAAAGTCCTGTGGATGCTGTAAATCGGAAACCACATCAGAAATTGCTGGAAAAGCTCAGGAAGTCTTGGCAGCATGTGCAGAGAGAAATAAGAGTTAACATGTCAGGCCCAGTAACTTTTCCTCAGTTCTGACGAAAGGTCACTTGACCAAAAATGCTAACTCTGATATCTCTCCGTGAAAAATACATCACTGGGGGGGGGTGAAGGGGAGGTGTGCGCATATCTGTGTGTACGTTTTAAATCTATAATCAGATATCTACAAGATGGAACTGACATTTGACTTGCTAGTCAAACCAAGTGGGTTATTTTTCCCATTTTCAATGACATTGCAAGGAAACAGTGTTAGCTTAAAAATGTGTTGCTGGAAAAGCTCAGCAGGTCAGGCAGCATCCAAGGAGCAGGAGAATCGACGTTTCGGACATAAGCCCTTCTTCAGGAATGAGGAGGGTGTGCCAAGCAGGCTAAGATAAAAGGTAGGGAGGAGGGACTTGGGGGAGGGGCGTTGGGAATGCGATAGGTAGAAGGAGGTCAAGGTGAGTGTGATAGGCCGAAGTGGGGCTGGGGGCGGAGAGGTCGGGAAGAATATTGCAGGTCAAGACGGTGGTGCTGAGTCTGAGGATTGGGACTGAGAAAAGGTCAGGGGAGGGGAAATGAGGAAGCTGGAGAAATCTGCATTCATCCCTTGTGGTTGGAGGGTTCCTAGGCGGAAGATGAGTCCTCTTCCTTCAGGCATCATGTTGCCATGGTCTGGGTGATGGAGGAGGCCAAGGACCTGCATGTCCTTGGTGGAGTGGGAGGAGGAGTTAAAAGTGTTCAGCCACGGGACGGTTGGGTTGTTTGGTCCGGGTGTCCCAGAGGTGTTCTCTGAAACGTTCCGCAAGTAGGCGGTCTGTCTCCCCAATGTAGAGAGGGCCACATCGGGTGCAGCGGATGCAGTAAATGATGTGTGTGGAGGTGCAGGTGAATTTCTGATGGATATGGAAGGATCCCTTGGGGCCTTGGAGGGAAGTAAGGGGGGAGGTGTGGGCGCAAGTTTTGCATTTTTTGCGGTTGCAGGGGAAGGTGCTGGGAGTGGAGATTGGGTTGGTGGGGGGTGTGGATCTGACAAGGGAGTCGCAGAGGGAGTGGTCTTTCCCGAACGCTGATAGGGATGGATGGGAGTGTTAGCTGGCAATTAACTGCCAAGATGATTTGATTGGTGCATGACAGATCAAAGTAAGAGCTGACACCAAGGCAGCACAGAAACTGAGTAACTCGCCAATCATAGAAACTGGCAGCCACTGAGTCCTAAGGGCCACCAGTGAACCCTAGTTCACAGGAGACCTAGCAGCGAGAACGGGAGTGTTCTTCAGCTTCCTGTTGTGGGGTGGGAGCCACCGGTAAAGGGGCTTCAGGACAGTCTGGGGTAGGGATTGGGATCTTAGAGGCCAATGCTAGTGTCTACCACCCATGGACTCCAATTTTCCCTCATACTTGGCAGGTAGATCACCACAGTAACCCAGCTGGGCAGATTGGTGACTAGCTAAAGTCTTTCCCCGGCCCTTAGCTGATGGCTTAGGGTCTGAATTAATGGTCATATATAATACAGCAAAGAACTATGGATGCTGGAAATCAGCACAAAGTGCTGGAGAAACTCAGCAGGCCTGGCAAAATCTATGGAGAGAGAAAGAGAGTCAACATTTCAATTGCAGTGATCCTTCTGATAGTAGCTGGGAAAGTATGGTATTTATGCTGATGACAGGGGTTGTGGGAAAAAGGAGTGAGTGGGTGGACAGGTGGAGATGGAAACCAAACAGAGAGAGGTGGAGGGGGGAAGGGGAAGGTAGGCAAAGGGATAGTTGATAGCACGTCACAGTCGAAGAAAGACCAGTGATAATGGGGGCAATGAGTAGATGAAAATGTGTTGGCTAACATGCAAACAGGGTCATGATGTGAGGACTCGGAAAACAATGTGAGGGATGGTGTTCAGGTCCTGAAATTATTGAACACCAGTACTGAAGGCTCCCGTGTGGAAAATGAGTTGCTGTTCTTCCAACTTGTGTTGAGCTTCACTGCAACATGCCTGAGACAGAGACGTTGGCCAGGAAACGGTGGGGTCCAGAAGAGAGCAGAACCGCGTATAACGGCAACGGATGGGTCTCATTGGTTGGGAGGAGCTGGGTGTACCTCAGATTCTGTCCTTACCACTGTCACTGTTGTCATCGACCAAGATGACCTCTTTGAGGAGATGTGGAGGCGTGTGATTGACGACACTGTGCACTGACCGCAGGATAACCGACAAAGCCTCATTCACAAAGATGAAGACCACAGCGATCTGAGGGAGGTTGCTCTGGTATGTCATCTGCTTGCACCTTATAACCCAATAAAAAAAACAGAACCCAAGAGGTTTGGTCAGTAAGTCTGCTCTCTGATTTCAATGGCAACTGTGCTTTATTACACATTCAGACATGGAGCAACAAATACAACATTACATTCGGTTTGAGGGGGGGTGGGGTGAGTAGCCAGATAATTGTCATAATCAGCAAAGTGTAAAACACAGAAATGCAGCAAAACCTCGCAAATATCGAACATTGGTGATTATCATTCACTTTCTTTTGGGGAAACCTATATAAATTAGAAGTCTCTCTATAACTTGCACTGTAGCAACACTTCAATCTCTAGAAAGACCAGGGCAGCAGTGATGTCTTATTCTAAGCCATATCCTGTCATTCACTGAGTCATGAAAGGCACTACACAAATGCAAGTTTACTCAATCACTCTGCAGTTCCGAGCAATGACCAGAGATCAAAAGCCTCAACCTTGCAAAACCCAGCCCCCCTTTTGTCTTTCGTTGCTTTTGAACTATCTAAAGATCAATTTCTGTTATCCAGGCAGGTACAGGGAGCTGTGCTGACAGATTCCAAACCTATCTGTCTTAATCACACAACAGCAGTTGTAGGTGACATTACACTCTTGTGGTGTGTGAAAGCTCAGAAAAAAAGTTGGCAGATTCCTTTAAAACAGGAGGAGGAAAAGCACTCCACTGAGAGAAATAGGCTTCAGTTAAAGAAAATGTGGATTTGACGAGAATATTTCCCCTCTGCCCCCTGCCCAAGTCTAATTTCACTGTCACATAACAAGAATGAGCAAGCTGTCTGATTTGTTTCAAACCTTTTAATGTCATAGTGATTTTCCATTCCAGTTAGCAGCTTTTAAAATACTTATCTTTGTATTTTAAATCTGCTGCAGCCTTATTTCATCCCTATATCTGTAACCTCGGACTTTCCCAAGTTGTCTGCGCTCCTCCAGTTCTAGTCTCCCACACATCTCTGATTTCCGTTGGTGTCTTCTACAGCCGAATCCCCAAATCCTGGAATTCCCTTTCTAAACCTCCACCTTCCAATCCCCTCTTCATGCTGCTCCCCAAAACCCACCTCTTTGATTAGGTTCTTGCTGACCCGTCCTGATCAATCTTCACTCATCCCCGTGTCCCGTTTGGTCCCATTGTGGTTTTTGCAATGACCTTCAATCTGTGCCCCTTCTGCTACTGGGGACGGTCTCCCCTCATTTACTCTAACAAAGCCCTTCATGAACACTCAATGTTCTCCAAAGGAAACTACCTGCTCTTTCCAATAAAAACAAAACATGCTGAATATTTGAAGTAACAAATTGGCTCGTACAGAACTAGTGTTGCAGCATCTGTTTTGCTACGTTCGTTCTCTTCAGGGGACTTTTCACACAATAACTGGGCAGCTGCTCACTCTAATATTGGTTCAAGTGTATTAGAGCTCAGGTCTAATTAGTCCCTCAATGAAGTCAATATTAAAAACCAACCATTCAGTAGCACAATCTATGGAGCTGTGATCAGTCATTCCACACACCCACCCCACAGCCTGTTTGTGAAATGTTTTCAAACCACGCTTTCACATTAATTATTATATTGTTTGAGTGCACAAATTGTCAGGGCAGCTGTTTCCATTTAGGTCAGCAGGAACAGGCGCAGTGTCTGGGTTCATGTCCCACCTAGATTAGATCCCCTACAGTATGGAAACAGGCCCTTCGGCCCAACAAGTCCACACTGACCCTCCAAAGAGTAACCCATCCAGACCCATTCCCCTACTCTATATTTACCCCTGACTAATGCACCTATGGGCAATATAGCATGGGCAATTCACCTAACATGCACATTTTTGGATTGTGGGAGGAAACCGGAGCACCCAGAGGAAACCCACACAGACACACAGAGAGAGAAAGTGCAAACTCCCCATGGATAGTCACCCAAGGCAGGAATCGAACCTGGGTCCTGGTGCTGTGAGGCAGCAGTGCTAACCACTGAGCCACTGTGCCATCTGCTTCCAAGGTGTGTCAGAATATCTCTAATACAGGTAATATACGCAGTACTTTGTTCAGCTCCCTCGTCTTTCTGCACATTTGTTAAAAAAAATGTTAAGGGCCCTTGTGAGAGAATCCAATGCAAATTGAGAAAAAAACGCTTTGCCCAGAATGTGAAACTTGTGACCACACAGGGTGGGGAGTGTGAATAAAACAACGTCTGGGGATGCGTGATGGGAGAGAAAGGAAGAGGAGATGATCAAATATTGTGATGTTTGGACTCCAAAGTCAGTTCCCTTGCTACCAATTCCATCCCTCTCCTGAAAAACTATCTTTTGCATCACTCTGTCAAAGTTTGTGAGCATCACTGGCTAAGCCCAGTATTTATTGCCCCGTCCCTAGTTGCCCCTTGAGAAGGTGGGGGGTGAGCTGCCTTCTTGACCCGCTGCAGTCCATATGCTGTGGGTAGACCCACAATGTCCCTCAGGGAGGGAATTCCAGGATTTTGACCCAGTGACAGTGAAGGAACGGCGATATATTTCCAAGTCAGGATGGTGAGTGGATTGGAGGGGAACATGCAGGGGGTGGTGTTCCCATGGATCTGCTGCCCCTGTTCTTCCCTAGTGACAGGTTTGAAAGGTGATGGTGAAGGCAACCAACTGGATTGTTCACAATTGTAGTGTCACATTTAGCCCGCCGTAAACATCCAACCACCAAACCCCGTTCACTCCCCTCCCCCTACCGTCCCCAACTATCTCCCAACCATTAGCAGATGTACACAACAACTCCATTTTCACACATGTTGCCTGTGTTTGATAGACAACAGTTTTGTACATAGACAAAGTTACAGTGAAGATATTTAGATGTATAAAACTCCATTCATTTATTAAGTACTTAAGTAAATAATACATGCTTTTAATTACTAGCGATAACTCAACCACTGTCCTTTCCTCTGCTGGGTTCTGTGATTAACCCCAAACATTACTATCTGGGAGAGTTGGCAGTTGGCCAGATTAGAGCTCTCCTCAGTATCTTCCCCACGCTGCCTGATGGAGGGGATTTCTTCATAGTTGCTCATCTTGGAGTTACTGCTAAAATCAAGGGATTCCCAGGCTGCCTTTTATACAGCCAAGAGTGTGGTGCTGGAAAAGCACTGCAGGTCAGGCAGCATCAGGATTCCTGATGAAGGGCATTTGCCTGAAATGTCTAGTTTCCTGCTCCTAGGACGCTGCCTGACCTGCTGTGCTTTTCCAGCACCACACTCTTGGCTCTAATCTCCAGCATCTGCAGTCCTTACTTTCGCCCTGCCTTTTATACAGATCAGAATTAGAATTACTATTAGTTCAAGAGCAGCAGGTCAGGCAGCATCCAAGGAACAGGAGATTCGACGTTTCGGGCATAAGCCCTTCATCAGGAATCCTGATGAAGGGCTTATGCCCGAAACGTCGAATTTCCTGCTCCTTGGATGCTGCCTGACCTGCTGTGCTTTAACCAGCAACACATTTTCAGCTCTGATCTCCAGCATCTGCAGACCTCACTTTTTACTCTTAGCATTAGTTCAGACTTGCTATGTTGACATTCCAATTTCCTTATTTGGAATTACTTGTGAAACTTTTGCAGTTCCAAATGGTTTTACCACATGTAGCTCGCAATTGTCAAATTCCTTTTGTTTCTCCAAATCCTTCTGCCTTCTACGGTCTCAATTGTAACCCAGCCCCCCGATTGGTTTTCCCGGCAGCTGGAATGTCAGTCTGCTCATTCTTCCTAACTACAGGTTTGTGTACTCCTCTCCCCCAGCCCACCACCACCCCTTGTCTGCAGGGGTTTCCTCCGGGTGCTCTGGCTTCCTCCCTCAGTCTAAAGATGTGCAGGTTAGGGTGGATTGGCCATGGGAAATTGCCTATAATATCCAGGGATGTGCAGGCTAGGTGGGTTAGCCTTGGGAAATGCAGAGTTATAGGGAGAAGGTGTGTCTGGATGGGGTACTATTCAGAGGGTTAGTGTGGACTCAATGGGCTGAATAGCCTACGTACACACTGTAGGAATTCTATGCAGCTGGAATTTGGATGTGGTAGACTACTTACCTGAGCGAACCATTTTCTGCAATGTCTTCTGTCTGGCTTGTGGCTAACCTGTTTTAGTCCACCGTAAAATCTGATATCAATTTCCATGTCTTTGGCCTTCTCCAACACATTCTCATCTCTGTGTCCCCACTTTCCATGACCCTGTTGCAGCTGAGTATCCCTGATTTTAACCCCTCCACCAGCTGTGGCCCTACACTCAGTCACTCAGGACCTGAGGTTGAAATTCCCTTTCACACTCTGGCCCTAATTATCTATTTCCATTTTTAAGACCTTCCTTAAAGTGAAGCTTTTACCCCCTGCCCTAGTACAAGTCATTCTGCTGTAGAGCAGGTTACGTCAATGTGAATTTGCTGTAATGCAGTTGATGAATTGTGGACACTGTTTCTACAGCGTGAACTTTAAAAACATGTGTTGGCTGTAATGCGATTACCTCACCAACATTTTAATCGCTATTTCTAAAGCACAATCATTCTATAACACGGGGTTGCACAAGCATGCAACCATCACATTATCAAAGAACTGACTGTATTGTTTTATGGGGCTCAGTGTCTGATGTTACAGCGCTTGTTGGGATGTATTTCATCAAAGGCACTATACAAATATACCTCGTTGCTACACCAGTAGGATGAAATGGAAGAAGGAGGTGGCTCACATGGAGCACGGGGTTTACTAGTATGAGCAATTTGGACTGAATGGCCTGTGCTTCTGTTCAGACACCTCCCTCCACACTTTGCTAAATAGGTTGAAATGGATTAAGCAATTTGCACCAGGAAAATATTCAAGATGTTCTTTTCAAAACTCTTCAATGTTCTTAAAACCCTGCCATTGGCCCGAAGGCACTGGGCTCTGCCAAATGGGAGACTGAGGCCTGAAACTTTCAGGGGACCATTTGCTGAGAGTGAGCTCTGGGCCTCAGGCTTCTGTTGCCCGTCTCTTCCCCATTCGCTCGACTGGGTGAATTTACTCCCTCCAACTCTACATTGCACAGCCATTGCCATCACTGAGCGTGCCGCGTTGGGAGACTGCTAACTCAGAACCCTGTTGAAAATGTGGCCCCACATCAGTTATCATTTTGCAAGCAATGCTCAGAACCCCGGTGGTGGGGGAGGGGGTGCGGGAATATTCCCTTAACTGATAAAGAAACTGTGGCACAATGAAACCAGCTTTTAACTATTTATCGCATGGACTCTCATTTGCACCCCTTGCTATATCAGGTTGGTTTTAATTCCTTTGAGCCCTCACAATTGCTGTGTTGAACTAGAAACTCTTACAGTTCATTTTATTCATTTCTAATCTTTGAAATGAACTCGGTTTGTACGATAAATTAAAACAATAAATTACTGGGGGCAAGGAAATACTTTTCCAAGGTAGTGCCCAGGTGCATTGACTAACCTAATTTCAAACTCCCCAGGGTTACATGCACGTTCTCTTCATCAGGATTAGTTAGATCAATCAGTCGCACTTTTACCTCTGAGCTCAAAGTTTGTCAGAGGAGAGAGACAAAAGGTGCAGGACTGAGGGTGTGCTGCACTGTCAGAGGTGCCAACTCTCAGATGGCATATTTAAATAGCTCAATCTTGTCTGGTGAATGGAAGGGGGTCTGTGGTATTTTATTTCAGTTACGTGTGGCAGTTCTCTCCACTGTATGAGCCAATGGAGAGTCATAGAATCCACACCAACCCTCTGAAGAGCATCCCTCCCGAATCCACTCCATCCCTATAACCCTGTTTACACATTGCTGGACATTATGAGCAATTTAGCACGGCCAATCCACCTAACCTGCACATCTTCAGGCTATGGGGAAAAAACCTGAATGTGTGGAAATTGCAGAGACAGTCACACAAGTGTGTCAGCGAACCCATATAGAACATAGAACATCGAACGTTACAGCGCAGTACCGGCCCTTCGGCCCTTGATGTTGCGCTGACCTGCAAAATTAATCTGATGCCCATCTAATGTACACCATTCCATTATTATCCATATGTATGACCAAGCAGATCCCTGGCACTGTGAGGCAACAGTGTTAACCATTGAGCCACCATGCCATACAACCACTATCAGAGAAAGCTGAATGTTTATTCCCTATCCGACTGCCCCTTGACAGAACTTGCTGCTCACAGACTGGGTGCTGTATTTCCCATATTGTAATAGCATCTCCACATCAAACGTGATTCACTGACAGTAGAGTGCTGGGATGACCTAGAAGGTGCTAGTGAAATGCACTCTGCCAGAAGGCAATTGACTGAAGCATCTTGGCTTCCCCAGATCTCTGCCACTCACCCACTCTTACCCACTTCTTTTCCTGCTGATTTTTAATTTAATTGGTACCAGAACTGGCACCTGAACTGTTTCCATCAGTTCGGAGCAGCCTCCCCGTACAGAATTCTCAGTACAGAATTCTCAGATTTATGTTGTTGGCAGTTTGCTGTGCAATTAGAAACGGTTTCATTATTCTTGGCTCCATCTGTCCTGACGATTTGCCATATGGCTGTTCATGATCAGCCAACAATACCTCAGCAGAACTGTGGAGCGATAACAGTTTAAGGACATCTCCCTAACCCCTTAAACATCTACTCTCAGACCCAACCTGAAGCCAACCATTGCCTCCAGTATTCACCACCCCCTCCCAATGCCCTCCAATTTGGGGTTTTCCTGCCGGGTTTGTACTATCACCTCCTATGTCCACCCACACGTAAGAGTCCAGCAGCACTGAGAAAGGCCCTTTGACCCAAACTGGTCCATGCCAACCAAAATATCCATCCAAGCTAACCCCATTTTCCTGCACTTGGCCCAAATCCTTCTAAACCTTCCCTATCCATGGATTTGTCCAAATGCCTTTTAAATGTTGTTATTGTACCCAACTCAACCACTTCTACTTGCAGCTCATTCCATATGCGTACCACCCTCTGTATCGAAAATGTTACCCCTCAGGTTCCCTTTTATTCTTTCCCCTCTAACCTGAAACTGATGCCCTCTACTAGAAAGGAAATTGGGAAATCCCCGGCAATTACAGACCAGTCAGTCTCACGTCTGTCGTCTGCAAGGTGTTAGAAAGGATTCTGAGGGATAGGATTTATGACCATCTGGAAGAGCATGGCTTGATTAAATACAGTCAGCACGGCTTTGAGGGACAGGTCATGCCTCACAAATCTTATTGAGTTCTTTGAGGATGTTACTAGACAAGTTGATGAGGCCAAGCAGTGGATGTTGTGTATATGGACTTCAGTAAGGCATTTGATAAGGTTCCCCATGGTAGGCTCGTTCAGAAGGTCAGGAGGAATGGGATACAGGGAAATTCAGCTGTCTGAATTCAGTTGACAGAATTGGCTGTTCGACAGAAGACAGCAAGTGGTAGTGGAAGGAAAGTATTCTGCCTGGAAGTCAGTGGTGAGTGGTCTTCCACAGGGCTCTGTTCTTGGGCCTCTACTCTTTGTAATTTTTATTAATGACTTGGATGAGGAGATTGAAGGATGGGTTAGCAAGTTTGCAAACGACACAAAAGTTGGAGGTGTTGTTGACAGTATAGAGGACCGTTGTAGGCTACAGCATGACATTGACAGGATGCAGAGATGGGCTGAGAGGTGGCAGATGGAGTTCATCCTGGATAAATGCGAGGTGATGCATTTTGAAAGGTCGAAGTTGAAAGTTGAGTACTGGATTAAAGATGAAAATGTGTTGCTGGTTAAAGCACAGCAGGTCAGGCAGCATCCAAGGAATAGGAAATTCGACGTTTCGGGCATAAGCCCTTCATCAGGAATGGATTAAAGATCGGATTCTTGGCAGTGTGGAGGAACAGAGGGATCTTGGTGTGCAGGTACATAGATCCCTTAAAATTGCCACCCAGATGGACAGGGTTGTTAAGAAAGCATATGGCGTTTTGGCTTTCATTAACAGGGGGTTGAGTTTAAGAGCCGTGAGATCTTGTTGCAGCTCTATAAAACTTCGGTTAGACCGCACTTGGAATACTGCGTCCAGTTCTGGTCGCCCTATTATAGGAAAGAGGTGGATGGTTTGGAGAGGGTTCAGAGGAGGTTTACCAGGATGCTGCCTGGACTGGAGGGCTTATTTTACGAAGAGAGGTTGACTGAGCTCAGACTAACTTCTTTGGAAAAAAGAAGGAAGAGGGGGGACCTAATTGAGGTGTACAAGATAATGAGAGGCATAGCCAGTGACCTTTTCCCAGGGCAGAAATTGTTAACACGAGGGGTCATAGTTTTAAGCTGGTTGGCGGAAAATATAGAGGGGATGTCAGAGGCGGGTTCTTTACACAGAGAGTTGTGAGAGCATGGAATGTGGTGCCAGCAGCAGTTGTGGAAGCGAGGTCATTGGGGGTATTTAAGAGACTGCTGGACATGCATATGGTCACAGAAATTTGAGGGTTCGTACATTAGGTTTACCTTACATGAGGATCAATGGTCGGCACAACATCGTGGGCTGAAGGGCCTGTTCTGTGCTGTACTGTCCTATGTTCTAGTCCGTGATTCCCCAAACCTGGGAAAAGCACTGAGTGCATTCTCCCTATCCATGCCTCTCATGATCTTATACACCTCTACAAGGTTCCCCCTCAGTCTCCTACACTCTAAAGAAAAGTCCTAGTTTGTCCAACCTCTCCCTACAACTCAGACCGTTGAGTCCTGGAAACATCCACAGTCCTCATCAATGATCACCCATCAGGTTTGTAGACTACTCCCCAGGAGAGAGCGGTTTGCTTCCTGAAAGGGCAAGACTTTGACAGATCAGTTCTTGCCTGATTGGACGATTGAATATCTTTCCCTAACTTCACTGGTCACCTTCTGAACCAATGAACTGAAGTGAGCTCAGGAACTTTTGTTTTAAAAGTGCCTCCCCCCTAGTGATTTTCCTCCTGGCTCACTGCTCTCTCCTGGGGAATATCCTACAAATGCCAAGGATGGCAGGCCAACACTGGAGGTTTGGTAAGTGCCAACGCGACGTTCCTCCCTCTCCCCATCCCATACACCATCCGTCCAAAAGTCTGAGACCACCCCGGTGCTCCAAGATAATGCACAAAATGGTTACAGTCCACACACAAGATTCTGACTCCAAGGTCATGACCCAAGAATGCCCTTTGTCCTTTTAATTATTGGTTAATCAGAAAAAAACACTCAGTCTCCCTCCTGGATTCGGAATGCACCACACGTGACTAATGTGCTGACAGTACTGGGCTGGTTCGACTTGAAAGAAAACTGCCAACTTTTACAGGGGAAAGAATGGAAAGGGTCAATAACTAATCTCATTAAAAGTGAAAGTAGCAAGAGACAAGGGGAGAGAAAGATGAGGACGAGACTGTGTTTGGTGTTAGCGCAGTTGGTCATGGCTCTTCCCTCCTGATAGCTTTCCTGACACATTTTAGACAGCACCTTCCAAACCCTGACCTTTACCATCTAGAAGGACAAGGGCAGCAGAAACATGGGAACTGCACATTAAGCCATTAACCATCCTGACTTGGAAACTTATTGTGGTTCCTTCAGTGCCACAGGGTCAACGTCCTGGAACTTTTTCCCTGATAGCACTGTGGGTGTCCCTGTACTCTATAAGAGTGCAGCAGTTCAACATGTTCACCACCACCCCCTCAAGGGGTAATTAGGTATGGGCAACAGACACTGTACCCAAGTCCTGTGAATGAATAAAAGAAGCATTAACTTTTTGGCTGTCCTCTCTCACTGAGTTGGGCACTCAACTCATGCAGTAACAAGACTCCATCGTGAATCCAGCCAGACAAATTACAATAGGCACAGTACTGCATGGGTTCCCTCAGAAACGTTATTCACATTGCCAGCCTAATTATACTGTGCTTTCTTCATTAGAATTCTCCACTTTTGTGCTGAATAAAAACAAATCCATGGTGTGGCTGACAGACATACCACTTTCAGATTTTCCTATTCTGTGTCTAAATTGACTAGGCGATGCCTTCAATGAGCCATTATATCCATTGTGAATCAAATGAATGAAATCATTAAGCCTTAGCAAAAGTCTGATATTATCTACAGACCTAAAGGAGGACTTTTGATGTCACGCTGTTGCTAACAGAACATTTACTGAACCACGTCCATTTCGACAACACTTTCAGGCTGAAACACTCAATTCTAACCCCCACTTGCCAGCTCAGGGGGTGACTGTGTGGATAGCCAAACGGGAGTTCCTGTCACAGGATACTGTTGTCAGGCAACGTAGCAAATAAAGAAAGGCAAAGGACTGGGAGATGCTGGAAATTAGAAACTGCTGGAAAACACTCAGCAGGTCTGGCAGCATCCATGGAGAGAAATCAGAGTGAACGTTTCAGGACAAGTGACCCTTCTTCCGAATTGACTGGAGCTCGGTTGACAATGGTATAAATACTAAATGGCGGGGGGGAGTGGCTGGTGAACAACAGGTGGGAATGAACCCAGACAGAGAGAAAACCAGCCAGGCAGACAAAGGAGTAGAGTAGAGGAACTTTCATTTGTCATTTCTACCATATACAACTGATAGGCTTTTGTCCGAAACGTCGATTTTACTGCTCCTCGGATGCTGCCTGAACTGCTGTGCTCTTCCAGCACCACTAATCCAGAATCTGGTTTCCAGCATCTGCAGTCATTGTTTTTACCCGGCATTCCTCCAGGACCAAGGGGCTAGATGGAGAGCACAGACTACACAATCACACACAGGGTGGCATAAAGTGCACAAGAAGTGCAAAACATGCAAATGATAGTGTCAGTCTGGGAGAATGAATAGCTGCTAATGGGGACTGTTACTGACTGACAAGGGGTTGTGTGTGGTTGCAAAGTATGCACTAACAACAGCTGGTATGTGGGAGTTGGGGTAAGAACGTGAGAGAAGGTGATCAGGCCCTAAAGTTATTGAATTTAATGTTGATTCCTAGAGGCTGCACGGTCCCCAAGTGGAAAATGAAGTGCTGTTCTTCTAGTTAGCACCGAGCTTCACTGGAACACTGCAACAGGGCCGGGACAGTGATGTTGGCCAGGGAACACAGTGGGCTGTTAAAGTGGCAGGAGAAAGTGAGGACTGCAGATGCTGGAGATCAGAGCTGAAAATGTGTTGCTGGAAAAGCGCAGCAGGTCAGGCAGCATCCAAGGAGCAGGAGAATCGACGTTTCGGGGATAAAGTGGCAGGGAACTGGAAGCTCAGGGTCTTTTTGCGGGCAGCGCACGAGTGATCTCCAAAGTGGTGACCCAGTCTGCACTTTGTCTCCCTGGTGTAGAGGAAACTATATCGTGAGCGGCGAATACAGTTGACTAGTTAAAAACTGAAAGAACTGTGGATGCTGTATATCAGGAACAAAAACAGAAATTACTGGAAAAACTCAGCAGGTCTGCCAGCATCTGTGCAGAGAAATCCGAGTTTACATTTTGGGTCCGGTGACCCTTCCTCAGAACCCTGAGAACAGACCATTTTGAGGAAGGGTCATCAGACCCGAAAGATTAACTCCGTCTCTCTCTCCACAGATGCTGCCCAGACCTGCTGAGTTTTTCCAGCTACTTTTGTTTCCGATGGAGGCGATTAGATTGAGTAAAGTGCAGGTAAATCATTGCTTCATCTGGAAGGTGTGTCTGGGGTCCCGGATAGTGAGGAGGGAGGAGGGAAACAGGCCGGAGTTACACCCTTTGTGGTTGCAGGGGAAGGTGCCGTGGGACTGTGAGGTGGGGGGGGTGGGGGGTGGTGTTGCATGTGAAGGAGGAGCGGACCAGTGTGTCCCAGAGGGAACGGTCCCTGTGGAAGGCTGACAGCGGCTGGGAGGGGAATATGTGTCTGTTTCCACATGTGTCTGCCATCTCCCTATGTGTGCATTGCTGCTACATCTCTAACTTCCAAAGAGATGAATTAGCTGCAAAACTAAGGTTGGGAAATTATAATATAAATGTCTTTGTTGCAGGGAGGAAGGTTTTGGAATTTAAAAGCAGAGAAATGTTACACCTGCACAGCGTGTTGGTGAGACCACGCTTATGTCCTCTTTGGGTTCCTGTATCTAAGAAAGGATATATTGTTATCAGAGGGTGTTCAGCTAATTCCTGAGATGAAGAGATTGTCTTATCAATAACAGCTAAGGAGTTTTTTGCTGGTAAACAGGTTAGGGTTTAGAAGAATGAGAGATACTTTCATTGGAGTATTTTGGATTTTAAGGAAGTTTGACAGCGGTAGATATTGAGAAGATGCTTCCACTAGTAAGAGATTCTCAAATGAAGGGGTCACAGTTACAGAATGAGGGAATAATTATTTAAAACAGAGATGAGAAATAATTTCTTCTCTCAAAGGACAGTGTATGTCTGGATTTCTCTGTCCCAGAGAGTTGAGGAGATGAGATCACTGCAAGTGTTTAAGGAGACAGGAGATAGATTTGTGAAATATTGAGGAGTTGAAGGCGATGAGGAACTTGTATCAAAGAGAGGTTGAGAGCTGGGGCAGATCAGCCATGATCTTGTAGAATGAATGGCCCATTCCTGCTCATGTTTCTTCTGTTCTTGCTGCTTGCAATCACACACAAAAATTTCAAAATAACAGAACAAAAAATCCTTGGGATCATAGTCAGAATTTAGTGATTTTCATTGGGGTTTTTGAGTCAAATTATGTACAAAATATAGGTGTAAACCAGCCCTTCCACAAACTACAACTGCCACTGCATTATCGAGTGGAGTTGTTGCATTGTAGAAAGGCAGTGAACATGAACTGATAGGGTAAGGGTCTGTCTGACAGAGATTGGAAACAGCATCCCAGATGCAGTCTCCTGTTCTCAGCAATACAAAAGAAATTGAGGTTTTGTACTGACTGACAGCTGAGAAAGGTCTGCTGCAAATTCAGTGGGTTTGGCTGTCTCCTCTGCAAAGCTACTCCATAAATCTCTCATCAGTCAAGCCGACAGTGATAGCAAAGTGAGCTGGAGAATCTCTTCGTAAAACAATTGCACTTTCACTCTGCAAAGACCCAGCAACCAACCCACATTCCCACTCCCCCGACGACATGTACATCCTGGACCTCCTCCACCTCATCTTCCATTTCGGGAGCTTACAACCATACAGCGGCCTCAACGTAGAATTCGCCAGCTTCCGAATCTCCTCCCCCACCCCCACCTCATCCCAAGCCCAGCCCTCCCTCTCCATCCGACTCCTTGACCTGACCCTACTTGTCCATCTTCCGTCCCACCTATGCGCTCCACTCTCCCCACTGACCAATCACAGCCACCTCCTACCTGCATCCACCTATCGCCATCCCACCCACCTTTCCGCAATGCCACCCCCTCTCTCAGCCTCCTTCCCCCTCCCCAGTCCTGATGAACGTTTCCAACCTGAAACATCAGCTGCCCTGTATCCCTGATGCTGCTTGACCTACTGCTCTTTGTCCAGTCCACTCTTTGTCCACTCCACGTTTCCTGTACACTTCAGTTCAACCAAAAGCACACACAGCAAACAAAACACCTTCGAGGTGATGTGACACTCAACTTGTGCCTCAACGATCCCATGTAGGATATGGGCTTCATTTAATGCCTGTCCCTAGTTGCCCCTTGAAAAGGTGGTGGTGAGCTGCCTTCTTGAACTGCTGCAGTCTATGTGCAAGGTGTGTCTTGTTCCAGGACTTTGACCCGTGAAGGCACAGCTTATACAGACCAAAGGCAGGAGGAAGTGTGGACTGCAGATGCTGGAGATCAGAGTCGAGATGCTGGAAAAGCACAGCAGGTCAGGCAGCATCCGAGGAACAGGAGAATCGACGTTTTGGGCATGAGGCCTCATTCCTGAAGAAGGAATTATGCCTGAAACGTTGATTCTCTTGCTCCTCAGATGCTGCCCGAGCTGCTGTGCTTTTCCAGCATCACATTCTCGACTCTGATCAAAGGCAGGATGGGGAGTGGCTTGGCAGGAAGACGCAGCCAGTGTTATTCATGGCCCTTTGATGGGAAGAGGATGTCACTAGCTTGGACAGGAGTTTATTTGCCAACTTCTAACTGCTCGGGGCAGATCAACATCAACTGGGATCCATTTGTAGGTCTGGCTAAGGACAGCTGAGTTCTCTCTCTGAAGGACATTAATGAACCTGTTGGCTTTTACAATTAGCTGCGTCAAACCATATTTCTTTCCAAAATTAACTTTTTTTTTCAATCAACCTGTTCAAAGAGATGTTATACACCCATCTGGAGCAGGTGGGACTTTAAGCTTGGCCTCTCAAGAGGGTCCCTCACAATCCAGCTTTCTTTTCTACATGTAAGTTTTATCTCACAGTCGAGATTAAAGTGGTGCTGGAAAAGCACAGCAGGTCAGGCAGCATCTAAGGAGCAGGAGAATCGACGTTTCAGGCAAGAGCCCTTCAGAAGGGCTTATACACAAACCATCGATTCTCCTGTTCCTCAGATACAATTCTATCTCTCACACACCTGTGTAACCTCCCTACCACCGAAAATCACCAGAACTTTTATTTTGAAACAAATAACCACCACCAGTAAAAAAAATCTGGTGTAGACAATTCAATACTGACAAGCAAACCCACTAGGGGCATGGAATTCGCTGCCTTTTGGATTCTTTGAATTCAAATTTCAGTAGCTGCTCCATGAGATTCCAATCCACATTCCCCAGTGAATCATAGTTTCCCTACAGTGTGGAAGCAGGCAATTCGTCCCATTGAGTCCACACTGACCCTCCGAAGAGCATCCCACCCAGACCAGCACCCTATCCCGGCATTGTCCATGGCCAATCCACCTAGCCTGCATATCATTTGGACTGTGAGAGGAAACCGGAGCGCCCGGAGGAAACCCACGCAGTCACAGGGAGAATGTGCAAACTCCATTCAGACAGTCACCCGAGGCTGGAGTCAAACCCAGCTCCCTGGCGCTGTGAGGCAGCAGTGCTAATCCCTGAGCCACCGTGCTGTCCTTGATCATTTGACTGGGATTCTGGTCCAGTGCCATTTCCACTCTGCCATTATGTCCCCGAAGGTACAGTGAGCACCTTTACCAGCTAACTCATTGAAATCTGGACCTGGCAAAGATTGCAGAAGGACTGTGCCTGTCTAATAAGCTGCAAGTGTCTACATTGTACCCAAAAGGCTTCTCATTCAATGAATATCCCCTTCCCCCCCACCCACCCACAAAAATATGCAAAGGTGTTAATTGAGCTCATTACTTTTGTGGTCTGTAGTCTGGTATCGACCTGTCGAGTGATATCCTGTCGCTGAGCTGAGCATTGTAGCCGTAATCTTCATATTTAGCATCAAACTCATGGCTGTCATCTCTTACTGTGGCAGCGACTCCTCCTTGGCCCAGACCTCCAGGTCCCTCCATCAGTCCAATTGGTTTAGCGAGCCCTAAACAAGGCATGGAACATTGGTTAGCCCACTCTCAAAACAGAATTAGATTACTTACAGTGTGGAAACAGGCTCCTCAGCCCAACAAGTCCACATCGACCCATACCCCTACATTTACCCCTTACCTAACACTAAGGGCAATTTAGCATGGCCAATTCACCTGACCTGCACATCTTTGAACTGTGGGAGGAAACCGGAGCACACGGAGGAAACCCACACAGACACGGGGAGAATGTGCAAACTCCACACAGTCAGTCGCCTGAGTCGGGAATTGAACCCAGGTCTCAGGCGCTGTGAGGCAGCAGTGCTAACCACTGTGCCACTATGCCGCCCTGGAAACAGAGATAGAATCACCTGGAGATAGGCTGTGAGCCAAAGGCCAGGGTTACAGTGATCCAGGTGTGGCTGTTTCCTGGAAATGAAAGTAAACACGTTTTGTACAACAGTGAGAAATATAGAAAACAGGAACTAATTTACACTCAAACTGCAAAACATTAACAAAGTTCAAAATGCAGGATCAATTTAAATAACTGATGCTGCAGGTAAAACTAAGGGGCACCCACATCAGCAGGTGTATTTGTGACTGAAATATCCACCTAACAAACAGGGCAGATTAAACCTCGACACAATTGGTAACAGATCACCTCTCCCTGACCTCTCCATCCTCAATGGCATCCTAATACATTGGAGTTTATCAGAAATATAATGTTCTGGCACTAGCCTGGGTAAACTGAAGGCACCAATAACAAAAGAAGTAATTAATAAAAGACTGCAGAGACTATAACACAGAACTATAACTGTAAAAGAGCTGTAAGCTCAAGGGCACGATTATACAGAGGGCACACAGAACATTACAGCGCAGTACAGGCCCTTTGGCCCATAATGTTGCACCAACTCGTGGAACCAAGCTGAAATCCATCCAACCTACAGTATTCCATTTTCGTCCATATGTCTATCAAATGAAGGTGCAGGATCAGGGAGACCTGCAGGTTCATGTTAATAAATGACTGAAGACTAATATCAGTAGGGGTCTGACAGCATCAGTGGAGAGAGAAACAGAGAGAACATTTTGAGCCTAATATGACTCCTATTAAGATCTGTTCTGGAGTCATACTAAACTTGAAATGTTAACTCTGTCCCTCTCCCCACAGAGGTTGCCAGACCTGCTGAGTTTCTCCAGTGTTCTCGGTGTTTGTTTCACATTTCTAGCATCCACAATATTTTGGTTTTAATCATTGAAGGGCATTGGGATGGTGGTCAGTATCCTAAACCTTACAGGTGAAAGTGAGGACTGCAGATGCTGGAGATTAGAGTCAAGATCAGAGTGGTGCTGGAAAAGCACAGCAGGTCAGGCAGCATCTGAGGAGCAGGAGAATCGACATTTCAGGCAAGAGCCTGAATCAGGAATCCTGATGAAGGGCTCCCACCCGAGACATTGATTCTCCTGCTCCTCGGATGCTGCCTGACCTGCTGTGCTTTTCCAGCACCACTCTGATCTTGATCCTAAGCTTTATAGTAGAAGCCTCCGGGTGCATTTTCACAGGATCAGGAATGTTAATAAACAGATGCAGTAACTGACTGAGAAGTTAAGTAGATTGTGATGTTTACCACAAACGGAATAGAATGTTGAAGGCGGAAATTGTTCTTTAGCTACGGTACAGGACCTTGGTGAGACCACAGTTGGAGTACTGTGTACAGTGTGGTCTCCGTACTTCAGGAAGGATGTAACTATATGGGAAGAAACTCAGAGAAGATTCAATTAACTCATTGCTGGGACTAGGGGTTTAACCTGTAAAGAAAGGTTGAACAGGTTCAGTCTGTACACATTGGAGTTGAGAATAAAGAAAGGTTCAAAGTTTGTGAGAAGATTTGTAGCTCGGGTGCTCGTTGTTGTGGTTCTGTTCGCCGAGCTGGTGGTTTTTGTTGCAAACGTTTCGTCCCCTTTCTAGGTGACATCCTCAGTGCTTGGGAGCCTCCTGTGAAGTGTCTATCAACAGACACATCGACCTAGACCCAATTTACCGGCCACTGCAGCGGACAGCAACTGACAACCGGAAGCGGCAGATTCAAACTGCTATAAATGCCGGAGGAATCAGCACAGAAGCGCTTCACAGGAGGCTCCCAAGCACTGAGGATGTTACCTAGAAAGGGGACGAAACGTCTGCAACAAAAACTCCCAGCTCGGCAAACAGAACCACAACAATGAAGAAAGGTGTTTTTACTGATATGTGTAAAACTACTGGGGTTTCAGAAGAAGGGTCACACTGGACTCAAAATGCTAGCTCTGTTTCTCTCTCCTTAGATGCTGGTACACCTGCTGAGTTTCTCCAGCAATTTCAGTTTTCGTTTCAGATTTCCAGCATCCATAGTTAGAATCACTGAAAGCATGTAGTGTGGAAGCAGGCCATTCGGCCCAGCAAGTCCACACCAGCCTTCCAAAGAGCATTCCACCCAGACCCATAACCCTGCATTTCCCATGGCTGACCCACCTAACCTGCACAACCCTGGACACGACGGGCAATTTAAGATGGCTAATCCACCTAACCTGCACATCTTTAGACTGTGGGAGGAAACCCACATACAGACACAGGGAGAACGTGAAAACTCCACACAGACAGTCACATGAGGCTGGAATTGAACCCAGGTCTCTAGCGCTGTGAAGCAGCAGTGCATTGAGCCACCCCCGACATCTGTTCAAAGTGACTGCACTAGGTAATTACAAGATCATGTGATGGCACTGAATTCTAGAGCAGTCCGTCACCAAGGAAGAATTAATGAATATAATTTATCTCCAATTCATAGGTGCATCAGACTGTGATATCGATCTCCAGAGAGGAAGGGGAGATGTATTTTGCAATCTTTAGCTATTGGGTTCATTGGTAGCAGCCTGTCTGATTGTACGCTTGGTCACAAAGGTAGCCAGGGCAGCTTGACAATAGATAATAGTTAAAACACAAAAAAACAAAATCGCTTGGAGAAAAGTCCAGAGAAACAAGAACCAAGAATGATATTCATGCAGCAAATAGGGAAGATGAAAACCCTACTAAATGCTTCATGGAGACAAGGATTAATCAGGATTAATGGTGGTTATATATTAACACCAGCTGTGAATCGATAACAGTCAGGTAACAGAGATGAGGGACAATCATGTCAGTTTTTAAGATGGCAAGGTGTAACTAACAGAGTGACTCAGGGTCAGTGCTCAAGCTGCTACTGTTTATAATCTAATAACATTGACTTTCAGATAAAAGACTGAATGCAAACAGAGCTGTTTTCATATTTCTGAGGGTGGCATGGTGGCTTAGTGGTTAGCACTGCTGCCCCATAGTGCCAGGGACCTGGGTTCGATCCCAGCCTTGGGTGACTGTGTGGGATTAGCACATTCTCCCCGTGTCTGCATGGGTTTCCTCCCACAGTCCAAAGATATGCAGGTTAGGGTGGATTAGCCGTGCTAAATTGCCCATAGCGTTCAGGGATGTGTGGGTTAGATGGATTAGCTTGGGAAATGCAGGGTTACAGGGATAGGGGATGGGTTGGTGTGGATGTGATGGGCCAAATGGCCTGCTCCCACTCTACAGGGATTCTATGATAATATAAACCTATGAAAGGGAGTTAGCACTGAGGAAGATGGAGAGAGGATGTAGTCTAGTTAAGTGATTGGACAGAGAGGTAGTTGATGAACTACAGTTAGTTACTTCAGTAGGAAGTATAGAAGATCAATAAGTAAACTGTGATTCATTATCCTGAGAGGACTTGAGGGGTAGATGCTGAGCAGTTGTTTCTCCTGACCAGAAAAGGGATTGTGGGTTCTTTGTTTTATTTCAAGGTATGGTGACCCTGGTCTATCAAAAATAATCGTGGCCGTAGAGTGATCTAGCAGGTCCTTGGTGACACGCCCAGTCATACAGACTGATGGCAGAGATGGATACCATGACTGTTTGAAACAGCAACCTATGAATCATGTTGCTGTTTCGCCATCGTCCTGCAATTTTTTACCTGGTCAAATGTTTACCCAATCCTTATTGGAAAGTTGTTGTTGAGTCAAGTCACATCACCCTGGCAGGGTGCTCTCCAGTTTGCAATAACTCGCTATGTAAAAGAAAGATACTCCACCTTGGAATTTTTGCCAATTACCAATGACCGATCCTGCCGACAGGTCTCCTTCCGTAGCGATGAAAAGCTTCTTTTGCCGACTGCATTTAATGTTGGTTAGCTCAGTTGGATAGCTGGCTTGCTCGAGTTTATAACGCAGAGTGATGCCAAGAGTGTGGGTTCAATTCCTGCACTGACTGAGTTTACCATGAAGGGCTCTCCTTCTCACCCTTACCCTTTGTCAGAGATGTGGTGACCCTCAAGTTAAACCACATCTCTCTCTAATGAGAGTAGGACTATTGCTACTTTAACTCTGCAGTATCTGTATTATTTGGCAACATTATGAAAAGGTTGCTGTATAAATGCTTTCTCCTTTGCTCTCAAAGACTGTGAATGTCACTCACTGCTCATTAATGTCACACTACAGTTGGGTTTAGTGCTGAGTTAATTAATTTTACAAGAATTAGCCAATAGAAATATCAGCTTGCGAGATTAAAAGGAGATATATTGAAACCAGCAGTTAGAATCAATCTGACTGCTGAGAACGTAATTAGAGACATTGAGAATGATGGTTACAGTTAATTTCATATTAATTATGTATTTTTTCAAGCAAGAGTGTTCTTTTATTAAAGGTTTTTAAAAGCTAAATGCCTCTCCAGCATTAATCGAATGGTTGACTTGTCTTGCCACCATGAAGGGAGATAGTGGGATTGTAACTCAAATCTCAGGGGCAGAGGGAATCGCGAAACCCACAGAGTGTGCTTTCACAAAGGGCTGGGCCAAAGGAAAATCTCAGACTTGTTCAGAAGGCCACCAGAGCAGGGATAGAGCAAGGCAAGGTATTGAATTCCGTTGGAGGATCAGTTAGATGGGCTGAATGCTCTCCATTAGCCACCATGGTTCTCGTAGCACAGGCTTGGACTGATAGATCCTGTAGATCATAGTGATACACAAGAATGTCATATAGATCCTGCAGATTACAGTGATAAACAGGAACCTCTCATGTATCCTGTAGATCATAGTGATACACAGACACACGTTATTGATCCTGTCCAGATCCCAGGTTCCCCATCAGTGAAATTGCACATTTGCTCTCTGATGCAGTTCTGGGAATGATCCTGTCTGTGTAAAAGCTGCAATGCCACTTCCACCCACCTTCACCCAGCCAGGCACTGAGCAGGAAAACCCTTGTATCTAACCTATGTTCTAAGAGAGCTGAGCATGCTGTTAGTCATTAATACCTCTAGTGAAAAGAAGACATGTGGGCCTGAGGTGAGTGGGTGTGGTGTGGTGTGAGGGGTGCAGTGTGGGAGATGGAGGTCAGGTCAAGGCAGTGGAAATATAGAGTTCAGAGCAACACTTCCTTTTAGCTCTCTGGTCACTCAGCCCCTGGAAGAATGCAGTGCACATTGATCAGTGAACATAGGAGCATCAGAACACGAGACAGCCATTCTGTCCATCAAGCTAGACACAATGCTTTCCTACTGCTGCACAGTGACCTCAGAGGTCGTGAGAGTAGAAAACATCATTTGAGGAAACAATGGTTAAGTGTTTCATTAAATGTCAACAAATTGGACTTAGGCATCATAAACAAACATGAAGGGAGATGGGAGGGTAAAGGGTTAATTATATCTTACGTTTAGAATCGACATGTGTATGAGGAAAATCCCAAGGAACTGGAGTGGGAGTCTTCAGGGTTCCAGGAGATATCTGTTTTTACCATCCTCTGTATAATGGAGAAGGATAAAGTCACCATAGTCCCAGAGAGAGAGAGAGAGAGAGAGAGGACTGGTGGTGGCTTAGCCTGAGGTTCACTATGCCTCAGGCGAGGGAAGAGATTATAAAGGAGAGTCCTTCATGGTAACGTGAGTCAGTATGGGAATTGAACCCAAACTGTTGGCATCATTAACCAGCTGTCCAGCCAACTGGATTAACCAACCCACTGAAATCCTGTGTGTATAGCTAAAGTTAATCAATCCTCTTAACATTCACCCATAAGGAGGGTAGACCTCATCTCACCACAAGGTCATTTCAGAGGGCAGCTAAGATTCAACCACATTGATGTGGGTCACCTGTAGACCTGACCTGGTATGGGTTCATCCACTGAAGGAAGATTGAGGGAGCTAGGGTTTTTCTCAGAGTGAGGAAGGATGAGAGGTGACTTGATAGAGGTGTTCAAGATGATGAGGGGCATAGATAGAGTGGATAGGCAGAGACTTTTTCCCAGGGCAGAAATGGCTATCACGAGGGGTCATAATTTTAAGATGATTGGAGGAAGGTTTAGGGGAGATGTCAGAGGTAGGTTCTTTACACAGCAAGTGTTGGGTGCATGGAATGTACTGCCAGCAGTGGTGGTACGGTCAGATACATTGGGGATGTTTAAGCACCTCTTAGAAGGGCACATGGATGGTAGTACAATGAAGGGTACATAGGTTAGTCTGATCTTAGAGTAGGATAGAAGGTCGGCACAACATCGAGGGCTGAAGGGCCTGTACTGTGCTGTAGTGTTCTATGTTCTGTGAAGGTCATTAGGTGAACTGGGTGAATTTTACAATTAAATAGGAATATGTTTATCCGTTATTGCAAGCTTTTTAATTCCACAACTGTTAATCAACTTTAAATTCCCAAGCTGGCATTTGCATTTACATCTCGAGATTATTAATCCAAGTGCCGGGGTGAACGGCCCTGAATGTCACCAACATGCCCCCTCGCAGGTATTGCCAGGAAGGCAGTGTATCTCAGTGAGGTATCAAACTCTGACCATGAAACTTCCAGAGTAGGGCAACCGGGTGAAATCATTAGCACCATGTGCCATCTCAGCCCATTCCCTTGGGTACAACATCTCTGCAATCCTTCAGAACTTGTGAAACACACCTAAAGGAAAATGGAATCTAAGTTTTCTGAAAGTTCACTCTTCTGAACTGGGCATTACTGACAAGGTCCAGTGAACATTTATTACTCGCCCTGATTGCCCCTAACTGAGAGGCTTACCAGGGGAGTCAGGAATCAATCACATTGCCTTGTGTTCTACACAGAGTCACATGTGGGCTGGGTAAGGATGGTGGATTTCCTTGCCTGAAGGGTACTGGTGAAGCAGCTGGGCTTTAAGACCATCAACAATATTGCTGTGATTAGCTTTTTACTTCAGATCTGTTTAATGAAAGGTATTTAAATTACCCAGCTACTACAGAGCTCAGGTCTCTGCATCATTAGTCCAGAGCTCTGGGCAAATAATCCAGTCACGTAACAACTATATTACCGTTCTCTCAAGTGTGGTCCTTATTACAGTAAGGGCCTTTGTGGGAATCTCTAGGACCACTCCATAAATCTATCCGAGTCCTTTGATATCACCATATAGTGTTGTGATAAATTAATTGAGTTCACCTGATTTCGGGTCCCAACAGATTTGTGTGGACACGGGTAAGTCATTAGCAGAAATGTCAATATTATTGCATTGGCCAATTTATAAAAGGCACTAATCTTTTTCTAATTAGCCTTTCAAAAAATTAATTCTGTTGTCTTTTCTGATTTATCTCTAAAATTAAAGTTGTTTACATGGATCCTTGTTTCTTTAGCTGTGAATGCTACTTTGGGTTCTCCCTTGCTAATTGCTTTGCGTTGTTTAATCCTGAGCTACTGCCTAATCCTAAGAAATGTTCTCCCTCTGTGCATTGAGGTTTTTGTAATGAGAAATATTGCTTAATTTAACCAGGTCCTGTGGAGACCCACTCATGTCTGCCACATTATTTCCACCTGTACTTCCGTATTTTTAACTTGTCAAACATCCTTCCTCCTGTAAACGTGAACAGCAAATGCAGGGAAGATGCACTGACCTTGGACAGAGTATAGTGAAGATCTCAGAGTCAAAAGGTAAAATTATGAGAAAGCGTTACAAAAACATGACGTATATGTCCTTGGGTTTAGATGACAAAAGAATTCAATAGGACAAAAGAATGCAGGACTCACATCCTCGCTGCTGAATTCGGAAAAGCTGAATGCAATTTGAAAAGCAGAGTTTGACCTTTGAGAAATAAAATCAGGAAATCCTCTTCATACAAAATGTGGTGAAAACCTTGAATCTAAAAGGCTGTTGATGCTGAACATCAATTGGAGTTTTCAAGACAGAGATTGATACATTCTTTTAATAAATGCGAAATACTGCCTTTGCTAAAAATCTGACACAGAAACAGAAAAAGCCTAGAAATACTCAGCAGGTAAGGGAGGATTTATAGATAAGCACAGAGCTATTGAACTGTGAGCATTTTCAAGACACTTTGTGGGAACTGGGAATGTTCCTACCTGAGCTCTCAGGCTGGGCATCATGGGAGAAAGGCAGGGCATCCACTAGAGTATTGAAACAGCTGAGCCCCAAGAAAATAAATTCCTTAATTGAAAACTCTGGCTCTTTAATCAATTCAATTCATTGCACTGTATTTATTTGCATCGATAAAGAGATTTCAAGTGCTTTCATTTTCTGCTATGAATAATTTAAAGCACCTGAATGGGGACACTTTTATTAGCCCGCAGTGAAAGCATATTTTAACAAGTTAGCATTTTCTCATGAGTGAAAGTGCTCTGTTAAAAGCCTTTGTCAACATACCCTGTAGTCACTATCAAGCTAACGTGTCAGTAAGTGAGGGAACGAGCAGGAAAGTACCACAGCTTGACAAGGAGGGTATGAGGAGCAAAGGAGGGGTGTGTTGCTACCTTAGCAGAGATGGCATGGGGAAGACCTTTCAAATTTACAATTCAAAATTATCCTTCATGTACACTGTGGTTCACAATACCTAGGAATGATGTGGAAACTTTGGAAAGGGTTCAAAGGAGATTTATTAGGATGTTGCCTGGTATGGAGGGAAGGTCTTACAAGGAAAGGCTGAGGGACTTGAGGCTGTTTCCATTAGAGAAAGAGGAAGGTTGAGAGGTGACTTAATTGAGACATAAAAGATAATCAGAAGGTTAGATAGGGTGGTCAGTGAGAGCCTTTTTCCTCAGATGGTGATGGCTACAACGAGGGGACATAGCTTTAAATTGAAGGGTGATAGGTATTGGACAGAGGTCAAAGGTAGTTTCTTTACTCAGAGAATAGTAAGGGCATGGAACGCACTGCCTGCAACAGTAATAAACTCATCAACTTTATGGGCATTTAAATGGTCATTGGATAGACATATGGATAAAAATGGAATAGTGCAGGTTAGATGGGCTTCAGATTGGTTTCACAAGTCATTGCAACATCGAGGGCTGAAGGGCCTTTACTGCGCTGTAATGTGCTATGTTCAATGTTCTACCTCTGAGGTGCTGTGAAGTACAAGTCCTTTAAACCTTGCCCAAGGGAACGTAGAGTCATAGAGTCATACAGCACAGAAACAAACCTTGCCAACCCAGTTTGCCAAGTTAAACATCCCATTTGTCTATGTTTGGTCCATGTCCCTCTAAACCTTTCCTATCCAAGCACCTGTCTAAATGTCTTTTAGTTGTTGTAACTGTATCCGCATTGACCACTTCCTCTGGCAGTTCATTCCAAATATCAACTACCCCTCAGGTCTCTTCTAAATCCTTCTCTTCCCACCTTACAGATATGCCCTCTAGTTTTGGACTCTAGGGAAAAGACCTTTTCTATGCCCCTCATGCTTTTATAAACTTCTATAAGGTCTCCCCTCAACTCCCTGCACTCATTGAGAAAAGTCCCAGCCTATCCAGCCTCTCCTTGTAACCCAAACCTTCCATTCCTGACAACATCCTGGTAAATTTCTTCTGAACCCTCTCCAGTTTAATAATATCCTTCCTGTAGCTGGGTGATCAGAACTGCACACAGTACTCCAGAAGAGTCCTCACCAACACCCCGTACAACCTCAACATGATGCCCCAACTCTCATACTCAAAGGATTTGGCAATGAAGGCAAGCATGCCAAACGCCTTTTTAACCACCCTGCTGGCAGTGATACAAATTTCCAAGTATTATGTACCTGAACCCATAGGTCTCTCTGTTCGACAAAAGATACAATAGTAATATGATAATAAAATAACAGATATAATCCACAGATGCTTATTACATACAAAGTCTCTCAATTTGTCTTTAGCTAACTTTTTTTATTCACTCGTGGGAGGTGGGTATCATTAGTTGGGCCCAGCATTTATTGTCCTAGTTGCCCCTTGAGAAGGTAGGGGTGAGCTGCCTTCTTGAACCGCTGCAGTCCATGTGCTGTAGGTAGACCCACGATGCCCTTCGGGAGGGAATTCCAGGATTTTGATCCAGTGACAATGAAGGAACGGCGATATATTTCCAAGTCAGGATGATGAGTGGTTTGGAGGCGAACTTGCAAGGGGTGGTGTTCCTGTGTATCTGCTGCCCTTGTCCTTGTAGGTGGAAGTGGTCATGGGTTTGGAAGGTGCTGTCTGAGGATCTTTGGTGAATTTGTGCAGAATATCTTGTAGATGGTACACACTGCTGTTACTTGAGTGCCAGTAGTGGAGGGAGGGGATACTTGTGGATGTGGTGCTAATTAAGTGGGCTGCTTTGTCCTGGATGGCGTCAAGCTTCTTGAGTGTTGTTGAAGCTATACCCATCCAGGCAAGTGGGGAGTATTCCCTGACTTGTGCCTTGTAGAAGGTGGACAGGCTTTGGAGATTCAGGATGTGAGTTATTTGCCGCAGTATTCCCAGTCTCTGGTCTGGTCTTATAAACTATTAGGTTTTTGTGATGAGTCCTGTTGAGGTTCTGGTCAGTGATAAACATAAGGATCAGTGATGGTAACACTATTGAATGTAAAGGGTTGGTGATTAGATTGTCTCTTAATGGAGAGCTTTTCTAAGGGCTATTTTACTTGTTCTCCACACTGCCAAATAAAGTATATTTATTCAAAGTTTGTGAAAAGATTTGTAGCTCGGGTGCTCGTTGTTGTGGTTCTGTTCGCCGAGCTGGGAATTTGTGTTGCAGACGTTTCGTCCCCTGTCTGGGTGACATCCTCAGTGCTTGGGAGCCTCCTGCGAAGCGCTTCTGTGATCTTTCCTGCGGCATTTGTAGTGGTTTGAATCTGCCGCTTCCGGTTCTCAGTTCCAGCTGTCCGCTGCAGTGGCCAGTATATTGGGTCCAGGTCGATGTGCTTACTGACTGAATCTGTGGATGAGTGCCATGCCTCTAGGAATTCCCTGGCTGTTCTCTGTTTGGCTTGTCCTATAATAGTAGTGTTGTCCCAGTCAAATTCATGTTGCTTGTCATCTGAGTGTGTGGCTACTAAGGATAGCTGGTCGTGTCGTTTCATGGCTAGTTGGTATTCATGGATGTATCCATGGTAAAGTCTTTGTCTGATCCTCAACCATATGGAATTGGATATAGTCCTCTTCAGTAACCTGCATTGACTTTTCAATAATCAATATGCAATCATTATGAATCATCTGGTTTCATCTATCATTGTAACAAATAAGCTCCAGCCACTGTGACTCTGCTCAATAATGTTATTTTTTATCATGAATGTGATCTCTCTTCTTTCACTGAGATGAAGCATGGGATGTTGCTTTATTGGTGATGTCTCCCTTACATTAACACTGTGTATGGCTAAAGACATTTTGCCTGGTCTAGTAAGACAATTTATGAGTATATATTTTGTAATTGAAGTGGCAGATGGAGTTTAATTCAGATAAATACGAGGTGCTGCATTTTGGGAAAGCAAATCTTAGCAGGACTTATACACTTAATGGTAAGGTTCTTGGTAAAGGTTCATCTTGGAGTGCAGTTACCAGCGGTGTTCCGCAAGGATCTGTTTTGGGACCATTGCTGTTTGTCATTTTTATAAATGACCTGGAGGAGGGGCTAGAAGGTTGGGTGAGCAAGTTTGTGGATGATACGAAAGTCGGTGGAGTTGTTGACAGTGAGGAAGGATGTGGCAGGTTACAGCGGGATATAGATAAGCTGCAGAGCTGGGCAGAAAGGTGGCAAATGGAGTTCAATGTAGGTAAGTGTGAAGTGATTCACTTTGGTAAGAGTAACAAGAAGATGGGGTACAGGGGTAATGGTTGGATACTTGGTAGTGTGGATGAGCAGAGGGATCTTGGTGTCCATGTACACAGATCTCTGAAAGTTGACACCCAGGTAAATAGTGCTGTGAAGAAGGCATATGGCGTATTGGCTTTTATTAGTAGAGGAATTGAGTTCCGGAGTGCTGAGGTCATGTTGCAGTTGTATAAGACTCTGGTGCAGCCGCATCTGGAGTATTGTGTGCAGTTTTGGTCGCCATTCTATAGGAAGGATGTGGAGGCACTGGAACGGGTGCAGAGGAGGTTTACCAGGATGTTGCCTGGCATGGTAGGAAGATCGTATGAGAAAAGGCTGAGGCACTTGGGGCTGTTCTCATTGGAGAAAAGAAGGTTTAGGGGTGACTTGATAGAGGTGTACAAGATGATTAGGGGTTTAGATAGGGTTGACCATGAGAACCTTTTTCCACGTATGGATTCAGCTATTACGAGGGGGCATAGCTTTAAATTAAGGGGTGGTAGGTATAAGACAGATGTTAGGGGTAGATTCTTTACTCAGCGAGTCGTGAGTTCATGGAATGCCCTGCCAGTAGCAGTGGTGGACTCTCCCTCTTTATGGGCATTTAAACGGGCATATGGAGGTTATTGGGCTAGTGTAGGTTAGGTGGGCTTGGGTCGGCGCAACATCAAGGGCCAAATCGCCTGTACTGCGCTGTATTTTTCTATGTTCTATGTTCTATGAGTGTTGCTGAACAAAGAGACCTTGGAGTGGAGGTTCATAGCTCCTTGAAAGTGGAGTCACAGGTAGATAGGATAGTGAAGAAGGCGTTTGGTATGCTTTCCTTTATTGGTCAGAGTATTGAGTACAGGAATTGGGAGGTCATACTGCAGCTGTACAGGACATTGGTTAGGCCACTGTTGGAATATTGCATGCAATTCTGGTCTCTTTCCTATCGGAAAGATGTTGTGAAACTTGAAAGGGTTCAGAAAAGATTTACAAGGATGTTGCCAGGGTTGGAGCTATAGGGAGAGGCTGAACAGGCTGGGGCTGTTTTCCCTGGAGCGTCGGAGGCTGAGGGGTGACCTTATAGAGGTTTACAAAATTATGAGGGACATGGATAAGATAAATAGACAAAGTCTTTTCCCTGGGTTGGGGGAGTCCAGAACTAGAGGGCATTGGTTTAGGGTGAGAGGGGAAAGATATAAAAGAGACCTAAGGGGCAACGTTTTCACGCAGAGGGTGGTACGTGTATGGAATGAGCTGCCAGAGGAAGTGGTAGAGCCTGGTACAATTGCAACATTGAAGAGGCATTTGGATGGGTATATGAATAGTAAGGGTTTAGAGGGATATGGGCCGGGTGCTGGCAGGTGGGACTAGATTGGGTTGGGTTATCTGATCGGCATGAACAGGTTGGACCAAAGGGTCTGTTTCCGTGCTGTACATCTCTATGACTCTATGACTGTTTTCTGAGAGATTCTATTTGATTACTGACATGGACCTTTGAACTTTCCATTGCTCTGACACCTTAATTCCCCTTCCTCCTCCTTTCACCAACTGTATCAATGCAGCACTCCTGAGTATCCTTCCTGTCATAGGATCTCCTTTACACTTTAACATGCCTCACTCACTGAGCTTTGCTCCTCTCGGGTGTATTCACAACATTGAGGATTTTTGTTTGGAGTTAATAAGTTCCAGCGAACTTCTAACCCCTGTTTTTCAGCAACAAAATTTAAAGTCGCTTTTGGAATACTGCATTCAGTTTTGGTCTCCCTGCTTTCGGAAAGGTATTGTTAAACTTGAGAGGGTGCAGAAAAGATTCACAAAGCTGTGGCTAGGGTTGGAGGGTTTGAGCTACAGGGAGAGGATGAATCGGCTGGGGCTGTTTTCCCTGGAGCGTCGGAGGCTGAGGGAAGTTTATAAAATCATGAGGGACATGGCTACGGTAAATAGCCATTGAGTTTTCCCAACAAACTGCACAGATCACAAGATGTTTCAAGACTCCTTTCACAGGATGAAGGTTTCAACATCCTTGTAAATCTTTCCTGAAGCCTTTCAAGTTTCACAACATCTTTCCGATAGGAAGGAGACCAGAACTGCATGCAATATTCCAACAGTGGCCTAACCAATGTCCTGTACAGATGCAACATGACCTCCCAACTCCTGTACTCAATACTCTGATCAATAAAGGAAAGCATACCAAATGCCTTCTTCACTATTCTATGTACCTGCGACTCTACTTTCAAGAAGCTATGAACCTGCACTCCAAGGTCTCTTTGTTCAGCAACACTCCCTAGGACCTTACCATTAAGTGTATAAGTCCTGACCTGATTGTGTCTATTAAATAATGCCACTTTGATTTTGGTACAGCTTTAGTTTCTAAGTATGCTGTTTGATGTAGTTCGCTCAATTCAGGAGCTGTCTGTTGCATTTCCATTTTTTTCAAAATGGGCTAAAATGTCTGCTTCTTCCTCCTTACTTTCCTGCTTTATATGGAAGTTTTCAAAAATACCATCTGATAAATGAGCTCCCATGTCAGTTCCTTTTTTATATAGATCCTCATTCTTTCTGACCAATTCTGATCATACCAGCTTCCAGCATCATTTCAGGCATCGCATTCTGGATCTCAACAGCATAAAGCAAAAGTCTTCATTCCACATCCTGCGTTTCTGCCTTAAATCAGAATGACTGACCTCCTGACAATGAAACAGCTTCTTCACTTCAATGACACCACATCGCTGGCTCAAATCTGAATTTCCTTTCCCTCCCAGCACTGTGCCAATGAAAGACTGTGGATACTGGACACTAGCCCAGTGAAGTGGGATGACTCATTGTTCAATGGGAAATCCATCTCCTCGTCAGGAGTAAATAATCTCATTCATACAAACCTCACAGATCACAAGAATGTTTCAAGAATCCTTTCACAGGATGAGAATCTCAGCATCTGTTGCCCCTCCCTAATTGCCCATAAACCAATTGGCTCTCTAGGCCATTTCAGAGGGCATTGCTGAGGGTATGGAGTCACATGTAGGCCGGAGCAGGTAAAAACAGCAGATTTCTATCCCACAAGTGGAAGGTTTGAGTTATCAAAAGAGGCTGAATAGGCTGAGGTTATTTTCCCTGGAGCATCAAAGGTGACTTTATAGTTGTTTATAAAATCATGAGGGGTATGGACAGGGTAAATAGACAAGGTCTTTTCCCTAGGATAGGGGAGTCCAAAATTGGACAGCATAGGTTTAAGGTGAGAGGGGAAAGATTTAAAAGAGATCTAAGAGGTAACTTTTTCACGCAGAGGGTGGTACGTGTATGGAATGAGCTGCCAGAAGAAGTGGTGGAGGCTGGTACAATTACAACATTTAAAAGGCATCTGGATGGGTATGTGAATAGGAAGGGTGTGGAGGGATATGGGCCAAATGCTGGCAAATGGGACTGGATTAGGTTAGCATATCTGATCAGCGTGAATAAGTTGGACTGAATGGTCTGTTTCCGCGCTGTACATCTCTGACTCTAGTGAGCCAGTTGGGTGTTTACAATAATTTGATAGCTTTCAAGACCCCTCTGTCTTTTGCATTCCAGATGTGTGGACTGAATTTTAAATTCTTCCAGCTGCTGTGGTGGAAGTAGCCTGGCCCTCTGGGTCACTAGCCCAGTGACAATGCCACTTGGTTACTGTTTGCTCCAGAGTAGCTGTAGGTTACTGATGACCAACAGGAAATACTGACTAGTCACAGGTTTATCTTCTTCACTCATGGAACGCAGGCCTCACTGGCTGGATCAGCAACTGCCACCCATCCCTAATTGCCCTGGAATTGAGAGGCTGGCTCAGCTTTTTCAGAGGGCATTAACAATCAGCAACATTGCTGTGGGCCAGAAGTCACATGTGATACAGACCAGAGAAAGGATGACATGCTTCCTGTCCTAATGGCCATTGGTGAACCAGATGGGACTTCAGTGACAAACAATGACAGCTCTCATCATCTTTCTCACTGAAACTAGATGTATAATCAGAATGGAAATGCTGTATGCTGCTATGATAGGAGCTGTTCCACGGCATTAACTCAGGCCTCTGGATTTCAAACCCAGTGACATCGCCAGTTAACTACATCTCTACCTAAATGGATGGGAATGGTTCCTTAGAACAGGCTACTCTACAATGTTCACCTTGAGAGGAAAATTCTCTATAATCTCTTGATAGGCAAAGTCTGTAAGGCCCAAAGGCTTATCTGGGTGGTCAGGGTCTTAGAATCATACAATCCTTACAGGAGACCATTTGCCCTGAGTCCATAGTGCCCATCTGCAGAGCATCCCACCCAGACCCACCACATCCCCATAATCCCTCATGGTTAATCCACTGAACCTGCACATGTCTGGGTACTACAGGGTAATTTCCCATGGCCAATCCAGCGAACCTGCACATCTTTGGACTGTGGGAGGAAACTGGAGCATGCAAAGGAAACCTGTACATACATGGGGACAACATGCAAATGTCACACAGACAGTCGGCCAAGGTCCTTGTGTCTGACTGAGTGAATCACTGGGGCATGTTACAGGCTATCAGCTTAACTGGAAGTATTTAATTAGAATCCCTCATTGTACTCTTTGCTACTTTTATCAGTGACCTTCTGAACTACTTATGGAAGCAAGGCAAGTGTCTGTATCATAAGCGCAGGGAGGGACACGTTAACATAATGATTATACTGCAACATGGATCACGAATTTTGATTTTTTTCAATTAAATACAGGAATGATTACAATTGTTAGCCAGTCAAAGATTCTACTGAACTGACCTGAAGTAGTAACTTATGTTCACCACATGCCATTGACAGCAGCTAACATTTACAAAGTGAATATAATGTAGGGATATGTGCCAAGGTTCTCAGAAATGTACTATAATAAAAAAAAACACTAATTCAGAACATAAACAACCAATGTCTGAAATTTTGGTCAAAGAGTTATCTGTGTTCAGCACATCATGTCTGCGTCAGGTCCTCCTACCTATTCCTTCCCCATAGTCCTGCAAAAATAATCCCTTCAGCTATTTATCCATCTCCCTTTCGAATCCATTACCATGACCCATTCAAGCATCGCATTCTCAACTGCAACAACTCGGTGCTTAAAAGCAATTCTCCTGACTTACAAAAACAATCAAAAGAACTGCAGATGCTGGAAATCTGAAACAAAAGCAGAAAATGCTGGAGAAACTCGGCAGCATCTGTGGAGAGGAAGTAAACATTATCTCTGTTCTCTCTCTCCACAAATGCGGCCAGACCTGCCGAGTTTCTCCAGTACTTTCTGCTTTTGTTTCTCCTTATTTCTTTTGTTCAATTATTTTGTGCTGCTTTAGTTACTGACTCTCCTGCCAGTTGGAAACAGTGTCTCCTTATTAAACTGATCAAACCTTATCAAAAAACCCCATCTAATCTTGTGCGATGCGGTTTAGTATAACTCTGCCTTAAAGGGAGCATTGCTAACAGTTCTAGCCTTTTCATATCCTCCAAAGGAAGCTGCTGACCATCTTGTTGGCCATACCCTGTGGAAAAGTTAGTGGATGATTCTCAATAAAACTTTCTTTCTGTCAGATTATTTCATGACAACCATCACCCTTAAAAGCAGCAGTTGTGTTGCTGATTTCTTCAACTATCTTTAAGAAACTGCCTATTTGTCTTGCTCCCAGTCATGGGGCAGGCAAGAGGTAATCATGGTGCTTACCATCTCTGGCCCATTTACAGCGAAGCAGAGCTTTTGTCATCTATAACAGCGATCACTGCGGGAAAGACCAAAGCCTGGGGATCACTTAAGAGCTTTAAGTGATGGCTCACACCAGAGGAAGTTAAATGACAGGTTTCTTTTTGTGCCTCTGTTTGTGTAATTTTCTAAAATTATAAGCAATCGCTGTAAAATAGCAGTTGGAAAAGCTTCCATTTGTAATGGCAGTGTTAAGGACAGCAGTGAGTTTGGGAATCCATCAGTTGCACCAAACTGTTAAAATGTCACCAGTTTCCTGAGTAATGGGCATCTACGTTTCATAAGGCCAGGTTTCACAATCAACACCGTGGCAATGGTGTGTTACAGCTCACTCAGGGAGTCGGAGCTGCTGAGGCAACGTACACCTTTACGTTTGTGTCTCGAGCCAAGGACAGCGTTGGCAAAGACTCCACTTTTTCCAGTCCATCACACAGCTGATCTCTTCCCTGCTTACTGCCTGCCATCAGCGGGTGGGAATGGAGCCTTGGCATGGGCCTCAAATGCAGAGCTTCAGAATCCAGGCCAGGGACATCACCCACTGCACCCAACTAAACCCCCTCTATGCTCTGCAATGTCTCCCATTGCTAACGCATTGGTGAGAAAGATTCATTGGAAATGAACCTGAAAAATGAAAGGTTGCCCACCATGAGGCTGAAACTATTACTCACTAATGTATGAGTGTGTGTCAGGCCCAGGATAAATTTGTAATCGCCATCAATGTGCCTGAACCTGCCCTAGGACAGGTTTTCTGATCAGGCAGCTGCTCTGTCCCTTATATAAACCTCCAAGTTATCTTCAATTACAGCCTGTCGCCACTCTCCTGAAAATTCTAACACTGGGCATGTGCAGGAGGAAGTGAGGACTGCAGATGCTGGAGATCAGAGCTGGAAAAGTGCAGCATCCAAAGAGCAGGAGAATCGACGTTTTGGGCATGAGCCCTTCTTCAGGAATCTTGAGCATGTGCAAACAAACATTTCAACCGTTCCAACAGTGACGCCTAAACTAGGCTTCTTTTATTTTTGAGAAAAGCTAGCTTATTAATCCTGCTCTCTCCACTTCTTTCCCTATAGCCTTGAAGATATTTTTCCCGATTAACCCAATTCTCCTTTTGAAAGTTACATTTGGTACACTTGCATCCTCACCCCTCCATCCCCTTCAGTCAGCAGCCCGTTCCACATTCTCCTTAGCTCCTCTCTGCTTGATTTACCAGTTATCTTCATTCTGCATCCCTTGGTTTCTTGCTAGTAGGAACAGTTTCTCCCTCTCCGCGCTGTTAAATCCCCTAATCACTCTGAACAGCTTTATTAACTCTCCCAGTGACCTCTTCTGCTTCAAGGGGAACTGGCTAGATGTCTCTTTCTCCTGGTACCACTCCAATAAATCTTGTTGACCTTCCCTCTAGATACAATACTGAAACTGAGGCCTGACAAGTGATGTTTAAAGGTTCAACATCATCTACTTCCCTTGACACACTGTGCCATTATTTATAAAGCTGGTGATTCCACATGATTTATTTTAAAAACATCCTCATCAACCCATCCTCACAGCTTCTAAGGTCTGAGTACATGAAACATTGGATCTCTCAGTTCCTGCACTCCCATCACCACTGCACTATTTCGTTTATATAACACCACCTCAATTTACATTCCAAAATGTATCGCTTCATACTCCACAATGTTAAATGTCAGCTGCAATCCAACAAAAAGCAAATGCAGGGATCTGTGAATCTTTCAAACATTCCCAGTTAATCTCCTGATGGGATCTGTTTTCACTTACTTCAGTGTCCCTTTCAACCCCTTGGCATTGCTGCCTTGTGTCTATGTGAATGTATCGCTCTTCAGAACAAACATTACAAACTCAAAGGGCCAAATGGTCTCGCACTGCACTAAAGTGTTCTGTGGTTCTCAGTACTGGATGCTAAGTGGTTCTCACTATTCTAGCCTTCTCCCCATAACCATCTGTCCTCCCTTATCTCCTGGATATGAGCACATGCGTGCCTCATCCCTGCATGAAACTAACACACTTAATGCCTGGTTTTACACATTCCCTCTAACATGACGTCAGGGTTTGACTTTGAGAAGTTGCACTCCAGTGTTCCTACTCTGAACTAAGAAACGCTGGGGCACAAGTGCTGTGCTGTCATGTAAGAAAAGCTAACACAGAGGTCATGGACCACACTTCAGAAACATCTGTACAAAATGACACTCCAGCGCAGTACTGAGTGGGTGCTGCACTGTCAGAGATGGCACCTTTCAGATGAAATGTTAAACTGACGCCCAGCCTGCCCTCTCGTCTCTGGTGAGGATAAAAGGTTCCATGGCTATTATTTGGAAAAACAGCTAGGAAGTTCTCCACGGGGACATTTATTGCTTATAAATGTCAGCAAGGTCTCAGTATATTGTGGATATTTCACTCTGCAGTCTCGGCAGTGACTGTTCCTCAAAGTTACTTTGCTGAATTGGGAACCCAGGGAGGCCAGGGGAGACAATGTGAAAATGCAAGTTCTTTAATTAGTTAATGGGAGCAAGCTACAGGAGATACAATCAGTACCCCAGGGCATCTCCATGATCAGGACTTGCAGGAGATCTAATTGTTCCTGATGGAATGGAACTAGATGTTTAATAGATGCAGTATCTCTCTGAAGGGAGACTTGAATCCTCAAGTTCTTGACTCAGAAGCAAGTTTACTAGCTCATCAAATTGACCAGTCCTCACTACTGTTACCCACTTAACCTGTCAGATATGATCTGGGTAAACCCACTGCCACCATTTCATTTATATATTCATTCATGGGGTGTGGGTGTCATGGGCTGGCCAAGGTTTATTGGCCGTCCCTAGTTGCCCCTTGAGAAGGTAGCAGTGAGCTGCCTTCTTGAACCGCTGCAGTCCACGTGCTGTAGGTAGACCCTTAGAAAGGAAATTTGATCCAGCGACAGTGAAGGAACATTGATATATTTGCAAGTCAGGATGGTGAGTGGCTCAGAGAGGAACTTGCAGGGGGTAGTGTTCCCATGTATCTGCTGCCCTTGTCCTTCTGGATGGAAGTGGTCATGGGTTTGGAAGGTGCTGTCTGAGGATCTCTGGTGAATTTCTGCAGTGATCCTGAGTGTTGGGGATGCAGGGAGTGAATGTTGGATGTGGTGTCAATCAAGTCGCTGCTTTGTCCTAATGGTGTTGAGCTTCTTGAGTGTTGTTGGAGCTGCCCCCATCCAGGCAAGTGGGGAGTATTCCATCACACTCCTGACTTAGTGCCTTGTAGAAAGTGATCAGGCTTTGGGGGACAGGAGGTGAGTTCCTCGCCACTGTATCCCTCGAGTCTGACCTGCTCCTGCAGCCAGTGTGTTGTGTAATGCGTCCAGTTCAGTTTCTGGTCAGTGGCAACACCCAAGAAGTTGATAGTGGGCTATTCAGTGATTATCCAGCCATTAAATGTCCAGGGAAAATGGTTAGATTCTCTCTCACTGGAGATAGTCATTGTCTGGCTTGAATGTAACTGCTTGGGATTAGTTTAAGCCACTTGTACCATGTTGGGGGAGGATACCCACATCACTACTTGGGCACAAGATAGACCTGATCTTGGTGAACAATGAGTAGTTTTATGACATATTACTTAATCGCGAACTACATTCCATCTGAGATACACGTTGTCACACATTAGATTCAAACTAAGAGTAAGTTGACATAACAGCTACTGAAATATTCACGCACAACATTGATAATAAGCACGGAACTAGAAGTGCAACCAGTGGGCTCCACTGTGAAACTATCCTTTGTAGATATGTTCCCGGTGGCATGGTCAGAGATGTTTTTGCAGGCTCCGAAGAAGGGACAATGTTGCTGCACCACAGAAGCCCCAGTCCCTCGGATTAATTTCTAATCAACCTGTGCCAAGGTGTTGTTATACACCTCTGGAGCAGGTGGGATTGGAGTCCAAATTTTCTAGCTCAAAGGTAGGGACACAACCACTGTCCCACTTGAGGCCTTGGAACCATTCCTTAGATTCTGATGGGCAGATCTTATCTCATGAAGCCAGGTAACCCTGTCTGCTCCTGCCTGTTCTCTGCTCACTGAGCCACGGCTGGTGTTGATTATGCAAGTCACGATTAGAGTGGTGCTGGAAAAGCACAGCTGGTCAGGCAGCATCCGAGGAGCAGGAAAAATCGACGTTTCGGGCAAAAAGCCTCATTCTTGATGAAGGGCTTTCTTCCGAAAAGTTGATTTCCCTGTTCCTCGGATGCTGCCTGACCTGCTGTGCTTTTCCAGCACCACTCTAATCATGACTCTAATCTCCAGCATCTGCAGTATCCACCTCTGCCGACTTGATTATGCAAGTGTCTATTGGCCATTACTGGCTGGTTTGAGGATGTTCTAACCTGCACTCTACACCTGTCTGAATCTAAACCTAAACCCAAACCAGTTCACACTGGGTGAGGCAGGTTGGGCTTCGTTAATGAAGCTCCATCCAATCCCTTCCATAGGCTGGGTTTTCTTTACACATGTAAACAGACCATGGTACAAAACACAACAGTGTGCAGAAGTTGTTAATTTGTCCAGAATTTCCAATATCTTCACTGTTCTGACAAACAGATTGCTTTGGCTGCTGCAGCATGACTATCATTTCAGAGAGAAAGTGTGAAACAAAGTGTGCAGATTTACTCCATCTGGATTAGTCTGTTGGTTGTAACTAACCTGTAGTGTCTTTGGGGAGAACAGGGAATCTATCATTCCTATCCTCTCCACCTCTGAGGAGGGGTGGTGGTTCTCCAGTAACTGGGTGCGTTGTGGATTGACTGACCGCTGTAAACAGCAGGATGGGAGGGGACATCCTCATGGTCTTCCTTTCTCCAGCTGGTCCTACATTTGGATGGAACACAAGTGTTTTCTCATCTTTGATTCAAATCAGGTTAGAGTCAAAAAAAAACTGCAGATGCTGGAATCCAAGGTAGACAGGCAGGAGGTTGGAAGAACACAGCCAGCCAGGCAGCATCAGGAGCTGGAGAAGTCAACACTTCGGCTGTAACCCTTCTTCCAGCCTTCTGCTTGTCTACCTTCGATTCGAATCAGGCAGTTCCCGTGGGGCTGGGCTGTGAGTTTCTAACATATAGGAACTGGAGAGGAACATTTCCACGGCTGATAGGTGCGACTGAATGCTCACCCAGCAATACAGGTTTATAAAATTAATCTTCCCCCACGTGGGAGGCTCTGAGGTTGGGACTGAATCTGATTTTGGGTGGCTACATAAAATGGGTGATTGCAAATCGTTAGCCCACTACGATATCATTCCACTTTCAGTAAGCTGAAAAGTCAGCTGTGGGCTGCAATCACCCAAAACCAATTCAACCCTAAAAACAATCATAGAGAAAGGAGCAGCAGACCATTCAGCCCTTCACTCCTGGTTCACCATTTGACAAGACCGTAGGTTATTCTCTACGTTGACTCTAACTTGTTGCACTATCCTCATATCACCTCAATTCCTTCAGTAACCAAACATTTGTTTGATACCCTGTTTGAAAACACTCAAAGGCTGATCATTCACTGCCATCTGGGATCAAGAAATCCAAAGATTCACCAGCCTCTGAGTCATTCCCACCTCATCCAAAAAGGTTAACCTATCATTTTGTGACCCTCTGTTCTAGATCTACAAACACAGGAGAAACTGTTCCTCACCATCAAATGTGAAAAATCTCTGAAGAAATCTATCAGTTTCAATGAGATCACTTCTTATTCTTCTAAACTCCATGGAAGGCTCAGACCACTCAAAAATAATTTTTAAAAATGGCTTGCTATTATCCATCCTTTTGTCGACAATGTCCTTCTCTCTCTGGGCTCCATTTCCACCTACACACTAACTCCTTTACGCTAGCCCACTCTGGTCATCAGCACCTGATCCAAAGACCGCCTTTTCCAGCTCCTATCAATTCCGAGGAAGGGTCACTGGACTCAAAACATTAACTCTGTTTCTCTCTCCACAGAGACTGCCAGACCTGCTGAGTCTCACCAGCGAATTCGGTTTTATTCCAGACCACTTGAGCTCTCTTCACTGGTTCACCCTTTACCCCAGAACTATCCCATAAGTCGTTGCTGCTCTCAGTTGTGAGGTAAGGAGACCAAAACTGTCGCTCGGAATTATGCTTGAGGCTCGGTCAACAACAAAAAGCTGACCGCCAAAGATTTAGAGAAATCCGATCTATGTACCTGAGGCCCTTCAGGAAGGTGAGCCTGCCCTCCCTAACCAATCTGACCCATGACAAAATGGGTAATACAGGTCCTTCTGTTCTATTGACTCTTAATATCCTTGGAAGAGGGTGAAGCTGCCAGATGATAAAGAGGGTCTCCTTTCAGATCAGTCTAGCCGGATAGTGAGCGTGGGCTTGTTCACGGCAGACATATCATGAGAGTGAAACAAAATTCCTGAAGAAATGTTATTACTGACAATGCAATCATGCAGTCAGCATCTCCCAGCCATTTACAACACGTCTCTGCACTTCAGAGAGCATTGGCACCCTACATTGCCAGGATGCTCTGAGGAGCAGGAGAGTCAACGTTTCGGGCCGAAACCCTTTATCAAGACTCAATGTCACACCTAAACTGCAAGTGCTTCAACCAAATGGCCAGGTCTCCAATCAGAAGGTGAGTCAGGCCAGGGGGCTGTCATCACTCAGAGGGTCCTGCTACAATCAGTCATGGGACATGGTCAGCTCGGGAATTTGGACAGGTCCATCTGCTTCCTCCCAAAGCTCGAACTCCTCATCTGAACCCACAGCCTGTGTGACAGCAGGAGAATGGGAGGAACCAATGGAGCATGAACATTAACCCCCCTCCCCAGAACCAATACATTCTACAACATACGATATACACCTGGAACTCAGGAGAGCAATCAAAGGGCTAAATGGGGTTATAATGACACGAAAGAAAGCTATTGCAACTGAAAGTGAGAAAGAGAACAGAGTTAGAGGTGAGGCAGAATTCTATATCACCATGGTTCCCTCGGACACAATGCTCTTAACTTTGTAAACATAGCATTGACAAGAACTTTGATATTCCTGAAGTGGAGACCTTTGAAGCTCTTCCCACCAGCTCTGAAATAAAGAGAATGTCAGCTACACTTCTGTGAATGAACACTGTAATTCACATGCACCCCGTGGGCTTTGTGAGTTATGGACTGTTCATAATCAATGACAAACTGCCAAGTCTCCACATGGCTGGTGAGACAGGCTCTATTTATTGTGAAAATGTGAGTTCAGAGGCATTACTTCCAACACATTTATCTGTCCTGTTTCATCAGGTGCTGACTGGCAGACACGGACCTGATCCTTATTTTGATCAAAAGGAAAGGGGCTATTGTTGTATTGCTGTTGTAATAGCTATACATCCCCCTGTCGTCCCTCGGGGGGGGTGGAATAGAACAGTGGCTGTGCTTCTTAACTCATACTGCTTGCTGAAACTATCTCCAGTCACGTATACAAAGGGTTCTGAACTATTCCACTCCTGATACAGAGGTGCCGGAATGGGACTGGGGTGGACAAGGTCAGAGGTCATACGACACCAGGCAACTGTCATAGAACATAGAACGTTACAGCGCAGTACAGGCCCTTCTGCCCTCGATGTTGCGCCAACCTGTGGAACCAATCTGAACCCCATCTATCCTGCACTATTCCAATTTCATCCATATGTTTATCCAATGACCATTAAATGCCCTTAAAGTTGGTGAGTCTACTAATATTGCAGGCAGTGCATTCCACGTCCCTACTACTCTCTAAGTAAAGAAACTATCTCTGACATCTGTCCTATATCTTTCACTCCTCAACTTAAAGCTATGTCCCCTTGTGCGAGCCATCACCATCCGAGGAAAAAGGCTCTCCCTGTCCACCCTATCTAACCCTCTGATTATCTTTTATGTCTCAATTAAGTCACCTCTCAACGTTCCTCTTTCTCTATCGAAAACAGCCTCAAATCCCTCAGCCTTTCCTCATTAGACCTTCCCTCCAGACCAGGCAACATCCCAGTAAATCTCCTCTGAACCCTTTCCAAAGCTTTCACATCCTTCCTATAATGTGGTGACCAGAACTGTACATAACACTCCAAGTGTGGCCACACCAGAGTTTTGTACACCTGCAGCATGATCTCGTAGCTCTGAAACTCAATTCTTCCACCAATAAAAGCTAACACACCATATGCCTTCTTAACAACTCTATCAACCTGGGTGGCAACTTTTAGGGATCTATGTACATGGACACCAAGATCTCTCTGCTCATCTACACTACCAAGAATCTTACCATTAGCCCAGTACTCTTTGTTCCTGTTACTCATTCCAAAGTGAATCACCTCACACTTTTTCGCATTAATCTACATTTACCACCTCTCAGCCCAGCTCTGCATCTTACCTATGTCCCTCTGTAACCTGCAACATCCTTCAGCACTATCCACAACTCCACCGACCTTAGTGTCATTTGCAAATTTACTAACCCACCTATCTACACTCTCTTCCAGGTCATTTATAAAATGATCAGTGGCCCCAAAACAGATCCTTGTGGTACACCACTAATAACTGAACTCCAGGGAACATTTCCCATTAACCACCACCTTCTTTCAGCTAGCCAATTTCTGATCCAAACCGCTAAATCACCTTCTATCCCATGCCTCTGTATTTTTGCAGCCTACCATGGGGAACCTTATCAAATACTTCACTGAAATCCACATACACCACATCAATGGCTTTACCCTTATCCACCTGTTTGGTCACCATCTCAAAGAACTCAATAAGGTTTGGGCAGTACAACCTACCGTACACAAAACCATGTTTACTGTCCCTAATCAACTTATTCCGCTCTAGATGATTATGAATCCTATCTCTTATAATCCTTTCCAACACTTCACCCATGACCGAAGTAAGGCTCACTGGTCTATACAATGCTCCAAAACTTGTAATTTCAAATAAATCTGTTGGACTATAACCTGGTGTCATTCAATTTCTGACCCCGTTCCACTAATGGCAGAGATTTGGTTCAACAGTTTGCACTTTAAAGGTGAGGAAATGGGTATGTAGAGGCACAGAATGATCCTTTCAGGAGTTGGCACAGCACAGAGCCGTTACAACTCTTCAATCACCACTCTAAACCTAAGAAAGCACATAAGTACCTTGGGAACAACTCAGAGAAGGTTCTGTTGACTGATTCCTGGGATGTAGGGATCATCACACAAAGAAAAATTGGACTAATGTCCATTGGAGATGAGAATAATGAGAGGTGATCTTAATGAATCATGTAAGATCCTGAGGGAGCTTGATTAGATTAGATTACTTTTTAGATTAGATTAGATTACTTACAGTGTGGAAACAGGCCCTTCGGCCCAACAAGTCCACACCGACCCGCCGAAGCGCAACCCACCCATACCCCTACATATACCCCTTACCTAACACTACGGGCAATTTAGCATGGCCAATTCACCTGACCCGCACATCTTTGGATTGTGGGAGGAAACCGGAGCACCCGGAGGAAACCCACACAGACACGGGGAGAACGTGCAAACTCCACACAGTCAGTCGCCTGAGGCAGGAATTGAACCCAGGTCCCTGGTGCTGTGAGGCAGCAGTGCTAACCACCGTGCCACCGTGACGGGGGTGGATGCTGATGCATCTCATTGTGGGGGTGACTGTAAAATTAGAGAGCACTTTTTAAATTATAGGGATCTCCTGTTTAAGATTGGGATGAGGAGAATAGTCTTCTCTCAGATGGTCGCTGGTCTGTAGGAACACTGAGTGGAAGGGGGTCGCTAAATTCTAACTGAGCTAGACAGATGTTTGATAGTCAAGGATTATGGAGGACAGACCCGAAAGTGCAACAGAGGTCACATGTCACTGACCTGAGTGAGTAGGAATACTGCAGTGAGAGAGTCACCTCCTGCCTCCCAAAAGCCTGTCCACCTTCTACAAGGCATAAGTCAGGAATGTGATGGAATACTCCTGACTTGCCTGGAAGGGGGCAGCTCCAACAACACTCAAGAAGCTCAATCCCATCCAGGACACAATCTGAGTGAAGAGCAGTGCAGGCTTGAGGGGCAGAGGGACCTGCTCTTGCCGCTAATTCTTGTGATGAATGTTCCTGAAGGATGCACGTGATTGAAATGCTCTTTGAGATCCTGGTGAATGGTGGTCTGTTATGGCTGTTAAAGGAAGACCACAGCAGGTCAGGCAACATCTGAGGGGCAAGACAGTCAATGTTTCAGGCAGAACCCTTCATCAGGAAAACGTCGACTCTCTCGCTCCTCAGATGTTGCCTGACCTGCTGTGTTCTCTTCAGTTCCACAATTTATTGACTCTGCGTTCTCCACCATGTGCGGTCCTCACTGTCACTTAGTTGTTGGGGTCTGTTACACCCCAGTGATCCACCAGGTGAGTGTATTCTTAGAGTGTGTAACCACTCCGGGAGGATTTTTGTCACTAACACTGTTAGAGACAGCACCTGCTCGCAAGTAGTTTTTCTGCAGACTATGTGGATGCTGAAAGCTACGCCGAAGGCCCCTTGAATATTGATCATTGCAATCTGTCACAATGATTTGTACACCTCTGGTATATTGCACTAAATTATCTAAAACATTATTTTGTTCCCTATTTGAGTGTAGTATTCCCTGTCAGTATACTGGTTTATTTTATTAATCACATTGAAGCTCAGTGTATCTCTGTGACATGTCTGGCATTTAGTCCATTGCGTTAATAGACTGCTGCCAGAAAGCATTGAAGTAACGATTTATTTGCCGGTCATGGTCAAATACCACAAATAAAAGGTGGGTGAATGGCTGGCAAAAGAACCAGATGTCCCATAGTATTTTTGAAAGGTTGATCTGATGTACGAAATTTACAGCTGTACTCTAAATTAAACAAAATGGGCCTGCAGTTAAATTATTGACAAGTAAAACATTTTTTTTTCATAATGTAGTTAATGAAAATCCCTGGAATAAAATGATAGCCTCCTCCGTTATTGACATTAAGGTGATTGATCTCTTATTTAGTCTATAGAGGGGACATTCCTAAATGGGGGCAGCTCCAACAACACTCAAGAAGCTCAAAACCGTCCAGGTCAAAGCAACCACAAACATCACCTCCCTGACCACTGACGCTCACTAGCAGCAGTGTGTACTCACTACAATTCACTCCAAAGAAATTCACCAAAGGCCCTCAGACAGCATCTTCCAAAACCCACAACCATTTCCATCCAGAAGGACAAGGGTCAACAGATACATGGGAACACCACCCCCTGCAAGTTCCCCTCTGAGCCATTTACAATCCTGACCTGGAAATACATCACCGTTCCTTCACAGTCACTGGGTCAGAATCCTGGAATTCCCTCCCTATGGGCATTGTGGGTCTACCCACAGCACATGGACTACAGTGGCTCAAGAAGACAGCTCACCCCCACCTTCTCAAGGGGCAACTAGGGACAGGCAATAAATATTGGGTACAGCAAGCAATGCCCAGTCTCACAAGTGAGTGAATGTGAAATCTTCCTAACGTGCAGCATTGTCTGTTACTCTCCAGAAGTGCATAAGGGGGTTCGTACAGAGGCCGCAGTGGTATGATCAGATTCACATATATTGAAGGAATGTAACAGATCACATGAACCTTAGGAGAGACGATCGAGAATGTGCAGAGGGAGGTCTCAGGCGCTACGCTAGAGAGTGGTACTTGACAATCTGTGTGCAGATGTCAATTCAGGACTGTTGTGGTACAAAAGGAACTGAAAGGCTTGACTTAGTGAGAAGGAGCAACCCTCCACAGGGTCACATTTATGTTCACACACTCCCTGCTGAGATCCTGCAGACAAGTATCTCAATGTGCAGGGAGCTAAAGCTCAATGTGTAGGCTTAAAGCTCAGTGATGGAAGCTGCCTGAGCAGCTCTGGCCTATCCTGAACCAGTCCAACAAGGAGCACTCTCACTAGGCATAGTTCAAAGCCTGCCATTTGACCAATGGGGTATGAGGAAATTGGGTTATGGAGCAGAGGCTCAGTGATATAGGTCAGGCTGACGATAGGTGATTAATTGTGGGTGACCTTTGGACTGCTCCAAAGGGGGCAAATTAGGCTCCAGCCCCTGAGACTGGGGTGAATGGAACTGAACCATTGAGTGATTTCCTCCATTCAAGTGTGGCATGCAGCAGGGAGAGACTTGGTGAAGGGGTCAACGATATTAGAATCGCCAGGTGAGTGACTCTTTCAGAGTGCTGCACTCTCTGTATCAAGGCCTGGGGTGGAGATAAACTGATAGCTCTGAGGGAGGATGCATTCGTGTTAATCCAGCTCCGTATCAGTACACTGGCACCACCCCCACCCCCCAGCTGAGGAAAATGATCCTGACAGCGGACTGAACTCCAAGATCGCGCAGGGCTGCGGACCATACACAATGAGGCACCAAATCTGGCCGCCTGAACCCTTTATCAAGCCCAGCCCTGGAACATGCTCAGATCCCTCCCTAACTGACTGTTCCTATGTTGCCTCCCTCCTCCTCCTCCTCCCCATTGGCCACAGCCATGAAATTTGACACCAGGTCCTCAGTCCCACTCCTTAAATCTATAACACCCTTGCAGTGGTAATGTCTCTTCCTCTGAGCCAGGATGCCCAGGATCAAGCCCCACTTGTGGCAGTAATATGTAATAATATCACTGAAAGGATGTACAAACATCTATAACACCCTCTTTAAAACCTTTCTCACTCAGTACACTTTTGTTCATTTGTCTTAAACTCACCTCATTGATTCCCATTCATTTCCTGATGCCTTTTGCAAAGGGCAATAAGACTGTTATAGGGTTAAGTGTAAAAATGTGGCTTTGTAGCAAAGTGACATAGATACATGGTCAATTAACCCAACAGATGATAACAGGAACAAGGAACAGGATATACAAATAGATCATTCAGCTCCATAAGTTTGTTCAGCGTCAATTCTAAAGACAGGTCCGTCTCAACGGTCGCTTCTTGATTCAATCCATTTTATTGCTTTCATTTCAAATAGTTAGCCCTTCCTTTAACAAGGAAAAAGCAAAATTGCTAGAAAAAACTCAACCGTGGAGAGAAATCAGAAATCTTCTCTGGTCAACTGTGTCCAATCTAGGATATTGGGAAGGTGTTGGAGGAGGTGCAGAGGAGATTGACTGGAACAGTACACAGAGAGGAATGAGTGACATCAGATACGTGGAGGAACTGGAGGTTGGCCCCCATACACTGGAGGTCAAGGTGACAGAGAGAGATGAGATTAGATTAGATTAAATTACTTACAGTGATGTTGAAGATGATGAAAGGTTTTGATAGAGTTAGTATTGAGAAATGTCCCCCACAGGTCAGAGGCTTGTTAGTGGAAGGGGCACAGAGGGAAGATAATTGAGAAAAGTTGAGAGGTGATGAGGGGGAGGTGAGATAAGGAGAAATGTTTATGCAACATTTTCTGGTGTATGCTCCCTGAAAGGATGGTGGAAACTATCAAAACGGAATTGTATAAATACTGTAAATAAATGTTAAAATTTACAGGGCTGTGGGGAAGAAGCAGGTACGGAGGATGGTAGGGTGAACTGGAGCTAACACATGGTGAAGGGCCGAGTGGACTCCTGCTGCATGGTGCAATTTGACATTGGTGCATGTCCAGCATTGGACTTCTGCTTGGTGGACAATGATGCCTGGTTGGATGTACTGCTCAGAGCATGGAGATGGCCTCCTCTGACAGTATCCTCCTTAGCCAGGTCTGGATGGGTTCCCCGGTAGTGCTGCCCACAGCTCACAGTGCCCTGTTGAAATGGAGGACACCCGTTGTGTTTAGAAACAGAATATCGCAGAGGAAGCGGCCAGCAGCAGAACTCATGGTGCGTGTTACCCTCAATATGATCCAGTCAAATATCTCAGAGTTGGAGAATATTGTGGTTCAGATACTCACAGAGGTATGCGTAACACTCTCATACGGTAACCTGAATAGCTACAAGTTTTATTCAACACAGACTATCAGGACTTGTTCGATCCCTAACCTGACCTCCATTAAAGTTATACATTATTATGACTAACCAGGAGGTCAACATAGAGCAATCGATGTACAGACAAATGGACAGAAAAGCTGATCTCTCTGGATAGCAACACATGATGGGAATGACTGGCTGGATAATGAGAACCTGGGCAGAATCCTTCAGAGAATCACCAGGGTGCAGTAATCCTTGCAAAGTGGGAGAAAAAGCTTTTAAAAAAAAATCAATTCACTCCGAACTCTGGTACCCAACTGTGAGAGAGAGTACTGCTCGATCTCTATTACTGTCTGATACAGAAGTATGTGTTTTTTTCTTTAAGACAGTACAAGGAACCGTTCTGGGGCAGTGAGGATTAGGGATGGGGTCCTCTGCTCTTACAGCAGGGGTTAAGTAATTAATCTGGTGGGGTCAAACCCCAACTCCTCCTCAGTTGACTTCTGGATGGGAGGATCAATTTGCAAGGAATTATAGGCCTCAGCATAGAACATAGCACATTACAGCACAGTACAGGCCCTTCGGCCCTCGATGTTGTGCCGACCTGTCATACCAATCTGAAGCCCATCTAACCTACACTATTCCATGTACGTCCATATGCCTGTCCAATGACGACTTAAATGTACTTAAAGTTGGCGAATCTACTACCGTTGCAGGCAAAGCATTCCTTATCCTTACTACTCTCTGAGTAAAGAAACGACCTCTGACATCTGTCCTATATCTATCACCCCTCAATTTAAAGCTATGCCCCCTTGTGCTCGCCATCACCATACTTGGAAAAAGGCTCTTCCTATCCACCCTATCTAACCCTCTGATTATCTTCTATGTCTCTATTAAGTCACCTCTCAATCTTCTTCTCTCTAACGAAAACAGCCTCAAGTCCCTCAGCCTTTCCTCGTAAGACCTTTCCTCCATACCAGGCAACATCCGAGTAAATCTCTTCTGCACCCTTTCCAAAGCTTCCACATCCTCCTTATAATGCGGTGACCAGAACTGTACACAATACTCCAAGTGCAGCCACATCAGAGTTTTGTACAGCTGCAGCATAACCTCATGGTTCCAGAACTCGATCCCTCTATTAATAAAAGCTAAAACAACCCTGTCAACCTGGGTGGCAACTTTCAAGGATCTGTGTACATGGACACTGAGATCTCTCTGCTCATCTACACTACCAAGAATCTTACCATTAACCCAGTACTTTGCATTCGGTTACTCCGACCAAAGTGAATCACCTCACACTTGTCCACATTAAACTCCATTTGCCACCTCTCAGTCCAGCTCTGCAGCTTATCTATGTCTCTCTGTAACCCACAACATCCTTTGTCACTAACCACAACTCCACCGATCTTAGTATCATCTGCAAATTTACTAACCCACACTTCCAAGCCCTCATCCAGGTCGTTTATAAAAATGACGAACAGCAGTGGGCCCAACACCGACCCTTGCGGTACACCACTGGTAACTGGACTCCAGGATGAACATTTCCCATCCACCACCACCCTCTGACTTCTTTCAGCAAGCCAATTACTGATCCAAACTGCTACATCTCCCACAATCCCATTCCTCCACATTTTGTAGCCTACTGTGGGGAACCTTATCGAACGCCTTGCTGAAATCCATACACACCACATCAACCGGTTCACCCCCATTCACCTGTTTGGTCACCTTCCCAAAGAATCCTTTGGATGAACCCAAGATGTGGAGGAGCCGGTGTTGGATTGGGGTGGAAAATGTCAGAAGTCACTCAACACCAGGTCATAGTCCAACAGATATATTTGATCAGAAAAGATTCACAAGGACGTTGCCAGGGTCGGAGGATTTGAGCTATACGGAGAGGTTGAATAAGCTGGGGCTGTTTTCCCTGGAGCGTCGGAAGCTGAGGGGTGACCTTATAAAATTAAGAGGGGCATGGATAGGATAAATAGACAAAGTCTTTTCCCTTGAGGTGGGGGAGTCCAGAACTAGAGGGCATAGGTTTAGGGTGAGAGGGAAAGATATAAAAGGGACCTAAGGGGCAACTTTTTCACACAGAGGGTGATGTGGTGTATAGAATGAGCTGCCAGAGGAAGTGGTGGAGGCTGGTACAATTGCAACATTTGAAAGGCATCTGGATGGGTATATGAATAGGAAGGGTTTGGAGGGATATGGGCCGGGTGCTGGCAGGTGGGACTAGATTGGGTTGGGATATCTGGTCGGCATGGACAGGTTAGACCAAGGGTCTGCTTCCACTCTGTACATCTCTATGACTATGAAATCACAAGCTTTTGGAGCACTGGCCCTTGGTCAGGTAGAGTGATTAACCCAGTTCACCCTCACTTCAGTTGCCAGGCAATGTGCAGGGGCAGCTGGTTAGCGCATGGAGAGGATCTTTACAAAAGCGCTCTGTAGTGACTGTTAACAAAGGCAGCCAGGTGGACACCTCTGCCCTGATTGGGACTGGTAATCTGCTCCAATCAGGGAGCCCTGGCTGACAAACAAAAAGAGGAGTCCTCTTTTCAGTTATTTCATAATAAATCTAAACCTACGACTGTGCTCACATTTGTTCTTAAATAAGGTTATCACATTTGCCAGTCTCCAATCCAGTGGTGCCTCTCCCTTATCTAGGCCTACTGTGGTTTATGATGACTTGGAGCTTAGGACTCTGGTGAGAATGTTAGTGTGTGAAAACACGATGTGTGTCAGATGGTCTGCTCACTCTCGGAGCTGGCTCTGAGGCAGCTGGGTCAGTGTCCTGTGCTCTACACATGTACATAAAGGGTGACCTGGTGATGGGAAACTGGCCTCTTTGGCATTATTTCATATTTAGTACCTGATTAGGAGTCTGGATGTCCAGCCAAATTAGAGCACCACCCCGACCGATCTCAAGATGTGCCTATTAGATGGATTGGCCGTGCTAAATTGCCCCATAGCATTCAGGGATGTGTTGGTTACATGCATTAATCCAGGGAAATGTAGAGGAATAGGGTAGGGGTATGGGTCTGGGTGGGTTACTCTTCAGAGGGTCGGTGTGGGCTTGTTGGGCCAAATGGCCTGTTTCCACATGCAGGGATTCTAATTCTGACCCACTTCCTGCCCCTCTCCACCCCACAGACGCACCCCTTAACCCACCCACCACAATGCATACCTGGGACCCTGGGGCACTCGCCCACGTGGGGTCTCCAGTGGCTATTCTGCTGTGGTCTCCATGGTAACACAGCTGATAGTGGGGTCTCCACAGTAACATTGCTGAGTGTGGGAGTTGCCAGACCCGATTGGGTCCAGCATAAGACACTGCCAAGGATCTCACTGCTACCTGATTGACCTTTGTCTGGGTGGGACCTCCCAAACACAGGGGGCACTGCTATCCCTCCAGATTTTCAGCCCGCAGGTGAGACCACTAATTCCACAATAAAATCCCGTGCTCTGTGTTAAAACGTTTTTCTCCGTTGACACCTCAACCACGTCTGGAATTACAAAAATGATTGCAGCTCCCAATCTCAAGTATGCCCTCAGAGAATCTTCCAACAGCAATTTGTATTGAAGTAACGTCTACAGTGTGATAAAACACCACTGCTGCACAGAAACATTTCATAGTGAGCTACATTAGGAATTTTTTTTCTTTAAATGGGGCATGGGCATCGCTGGCTGGGCTAGAATTTATTGCCCATCCCTAGTTGCCCCTTGAGAAGGTGGGGGTGAGCTGCCTTCTTGAACCGCTGCAGTCCATGTGCTGTAGATAGACCCACAATGCCCTGAGGGAGGGAATTCCAGGACTTTGACCCAGTGACAGTGAAGGAACAGCGATATATTTCCAAGTCAGGATGGTGAGGGGAATTTGTAGGGGGTGGTGTTCCCATTTATCTGCTGCCCTTGTCCTTCTAGATGGATGCGGTCATGGGTTTGGAAGGTGCTGTCTGAGGAATCTTTGATGAATTTCTGCAGTGCATCTTGTAAATGGCACACACTTCTGTTCCTGAGTGTCGGTGGTGGAGGGAGCGGATGTTTGTGGATGTGATAGCAACCAAACGACTGCTTTGTCCTGGATGGTGTCAAGCTTCAATAGTGTTGTTGGAGCTGCCCCCATCCAGGCAAGTGGGGAGTATTCCATCACCCTCCTGACTTGTGTCTTGTATATATAGACAGGCTTTGGGGAGTCAGGAGGGGAGTTACTCACTCTAGAGTTCCCTTATTCTGCCAAGTGGGTTTTACGAAGTACGTTAGGAGGTGGAGAAGCTCAGTGAGGTGAGGAGATATTTCCAGAATGAATCGGCTGAAGGTAGGAGCTACTGATAGTGACAACTAAAGTCAGGAAGGCTGAAGACGCCAGGATTTGTGGAATGCAGACATGTCAAAGTGTTGTGGAGCAAAGAAAGGGAAAAGGATGAGGTAGGAGAGGGAATGAGAAACCAGAATGAGAATTGTAAGTTTAACTCATTGCAAGGCTGGGAGACAGTGAGAGCAGAGAGGTGAGAGTGCAATGGAATTTGGTGCTTGTTCAGATGTTGGAGACCCAGTGTCAGCTTTGTGGAGGATCTGAAGTGGGACAGGGACCAATGGAATAATCAAATATACAATTAACAAAAATGAATGAGGGTTCCAGCAGAAATCAATTGAAGCAGTTTTTTTGAGGTAAGAAGGGTTCGCTACAGTTTGAGGCCATTCAGCTCATTGTGTGTGTGCTAGTTCTATCAAAAGGCTAGCCAATCAGCCCAAAAGAATCCCACTCAGACTTTTGCAATAGCCCAGCACATTATTTCTTCTTTGTCTATGCATCCTGTTGACAATTACCATAAATTGTGGTCTATAGGTTGACCTGGTTAATAAGCTGAAAATGTATTGCTGGTTAAAGCACAGCAGGTTAGGCAGCATCCAAGGAACAGGAAATTCGACGTTTCGGGCACAAGCCCTTCATCAGGAATGATTGATGAAGGGCTTGTGCCCGAAACGTCGAATTTCCTGTTCCTTGGATGCTGCCTGACCTGCTGTGCTTTAACCAGCAACACATTTTCAGCTGTGATCTCCAGCATCTGCAGACCTCATTTTTTACCTTTTTGACCTGGTTAATAAGCCAATCCCTATTTTCAGCCATCATATGCTGTACCCACATTAAGGTCAGCCTGAATTCTCAAACCACAAATGCATGCTTTCTTCACTGGCATCCTCTCACACGCAGAGGGGATTGAAGAGGCCACATCCAGACTTCAGACTGGGAAGGCAGGCAGCTGTTGAAGGCAAACCCACTCAATGCATCAAATGCTGATGACGTTAGAATGTCAATCTACACTGTCAGGCCAGCAGTTCCCTTTTACACTCAGCAAATAAAGCAACCCCAAGAACAGCACAGTATAGAAAAAGCCCTTCGGCCCATCAAGTCCATGCTGCCAGAAGTACACTGCTCCCAACACTAGTCCCACTTTCCTGCACTGGACCCATACCCACGAATGTTACAACACTTGTTCATCCAAGTACTATTTAAAGTTTACAAGATTATATTACTTACAGTGTGGAAACAGGCCCTTCGGCCCAACAAGTCCACACCGACCCGCCGAAGCGCAACCCACCCATACCCCTACATTTACCCCTTACCTAACACTACGGGCAATTTAGCATGGCCAATTCACCTGACCCGCACATCTTTGGACTGTGGGAGGAAACCGGAGCACCCGGAGGAACCCCACACAGACACGGGGAGAACGTGCAAACTCCACACAGTCAGTCACCTGAGGCGGGAATTGAACCCGGGTCTCTGGTGCTGTGAGGCAGCAGTGCTAACCACTGTGCCACCGTACTGCCCACGGTGTCAACTTCCTTCCCAGGCAGTGCATTCCAGACCACCACCACCCTCTGGGTGAAAATGCTGTTCCTCAAATCCCCTCTAAACCTCCCGCCTGTCACTTGAAAACCATGCCTCCTTGTTCTTGACCCTTCAAACAAGTGAGACAATTGCTGCCTAACATTGCCCCTCATAAACCTGCACGCTTTCATCAGGCTCCCCCTGCCCCCAGGAGCCTGCTCTGCTCCAGAGAAAACAACCAGAGTTTACCCAAGCTCTATCCATCGCTGAAATGTTCCATCCCAGGCAGCATCCTGTTTACAGACATGTTTCTGAGGCTTCAAAGATCGGTTTACAGGCCAACATCTACAGCACTATTGATTGGTAATGTCTGATCGTGGTTACATTTATGTTTGTGGGATATTGCTGTGCACATTGCAGTAATCCCAGCTGACAATAATACCAGGCCAGACAGATCCCGGAATTAAATCTGACTCTTTCTTGTGTGAAACACGGCATTCTTTCACTGATACATCAATGCACCAGGTTTCAGATTTATTTTTGGCTGAGCAAAAAAGCAGAAATTTGTTACACAAAACAAATAAAAATGGAATAATAACAAACTAAGCTATCTAAATATAACGATTTGAAATATTTCAAAGGAAAGCTGGTTAGCACTGCTGCCTCACAGCGCCTGAGACCCGGGTTCAATTCCCGACTCAGGCGACTGACTGTGTGGAGTTTGCACGTTCTCCCCGTGTCTGCGTGGGTTTCCTCCGGGTGCTCCGGTTTCCTCCCACAGTCCAAAGATGTGCGGGTCAGGTGAATTGGCCATGCTAAATTGCCCGTAGTGTTAGGTTAGGGGTATGGGTGGGTTGCGCTTCAGCGGGTCGGTGTGGACTTGTTGGGCCGAAAGGCCTGTTTCCACACTGTAAGTCTAGTCTAATCTAATATCTTTACAGCTACTCAAAATCCAGAGAAAGTTTCCTTTCCTGACCAAAGTCCTGTTACGTGGAGGTGCCCGTGTTGGAATGGGCTGAACAAGGTTTGAAGTCAGATAACACCAGGTTATGGTCCAACAGATTTATTTGAAGAGATTTACCTGATGAAGGGGCAGCACTCCAAAAGCTTGTGATTTCAAATAAACCTGTTGTACTATAACCTGGTGTCACCTGACTTCTGACTCAGTTCCTGTCCTGGGAGCTGTGTAGACTTCTATGTGAATCCTTTAAACAAGTGAAAGCTTCGACTTTCTCAATCTTTTGATCATCTGCAGAACTCTAACAATCATAAACTCTTTTACTGAGATAACTTGTACTGTTGTAAACAATTTCCTTTTTCAGGAGAGATTATATTTGTTTCTGAGCTCAGTAAATTCTTCTTCAAACCCAAAAGCTTTCAAATTATGTTTTTTTTGAAAGAGTTCTCATTCTAGATCCAATGCCTAATGTGATTATTCAAGGCTGACGTAAACAATTTTTTAATCAGTGAGGGAATTAAGGGTTATGGGGAAAGGCAGAAAAATTGTGGTATCCCGAGAGTGTGGAAACAGACCCTTCGGCCCAACAAGTCCACACTGACCTTCCAAACAGTGACCCACCCAGACCCATTCCCCTATATTTACTCCTGACTAATGCACATCCTTGAAAACTACAGGCAATGTTGCATGGCCAATTCACCCTAACCTGCACATCTTTGGACTGTGGAAGGGAACCCACACAGACACAGGGAGAATGTGCAAACTCCACACAGACAGTCACTAGAGGCTGGAACTGAACCCAAATCCCTGGCGCTGTGAGGCAGCTGTGCTAACCACTGAGCCACCCCAAGAACAAAGGATTATCAGATTGGCCATCATCTCATTGAACGGTGGAGCAGGTTTGCTTGAGTGAATGGCCAATTTCTGCATGTATATCTTATGGTTTAAAGTTTTCTTTCTGCTTATAAACTCCTACGATTTAGACAAACTTTCTATTAACACTCTGGGGGATTTGCAGTCACCTGCTCTCCCTGCCACATACTCGTTGTAAATTAAGATTCCAGAAAGACTGACCCCATTAAATTCTCGACCCCTTTACAAAAATAAACACGCAACCATATGCCAGTGGTTTAAAATGCAAATGCTGAAGGAAAAAATTAGACCTTTCTGCATGATATAACAGATGCCATTTCCCTTTCTTGAACAGCGATTTCACTTTGAGATTCCTTTGTTGGCTGTAAAACATTTTGTGATGTCCTGAGGCACTAATGAAATGCAAGTTTAGCTCTTTCTCTCATTGTTTAAAATACCCACAGCTACTCTTTGCCAATTTAGCCACGGAATGAGCTGGTGGGGGTCAGGGAGGTGGGGTGGGGGAGGGGAGATGGTTGGGGAGGAAGTCAAAAGATTGAGGATGTGTGGGATTGACGTTACTTGTTCTGTTGAAGGGCTTTTGCCCGAAACGTCAATTTTCCTGCTCCTCGAATGCTGCCTGAGCTGCTGTGCTTTTCCAGCACCACTCTAATCCAGTTACTCATAATTGTGACTGGAAATCTATCTTCCAAAAATGTTAAACGAGGCTGAGAGTTACCTGTGTGTATATCTAATGGGAAAAACCATGGAAAACACATGGTGAAATTACCGGAACACAGTGCAATCCGAGTTATTCTGTCAAGTACCTGCAGCCAAACTGATCACAGAAAGCTCCAACATATCATAGCAGATCAAAAAAAAGTATACATTTAGAGAATGACCAGAGTGCAGAGGAAGCCATTCTGCCCATCGTTTTTATAGTAGCCCTCTGAAGGAGCAATTTATACCAGTTCTCTGTCATTTCCCCACTGACCTTCAAATAGTTCCTTTTCAGATGACGATCCAATTCCCTTTCTAAGTCTCAGTTAATCCTACCTCAACCACACTGCAGCAACATGATGGCTCAGTGGTTAGCACTACTGCCTCACAGCACCAGGGACCCGGGTTTGATTCCAGCCTCGGGCGACTGTCTGTGTGGGGAGTTTGCAAGTTTGCCTTGTGTCTGTGTGCGTTTCCTCCCACAACCTAAAAGATGTGCAGGTTAGGTGATATTGGTCATATCAAAATTGCCAATACTGTTAGATGCATTAGTCAGGGGTAAATATAAGGTGGGTTGTTCTGGACTTGTTGGGTTGAATGGCCTGTTTAAAAAAAAGTATAAGATAATCAGAGGGTTAGATAGGGTGGACAGTGAGAGCCTTTTATTCCTTGGATGGCAAAGGCTAACACAAGGGGACATAGCTTTAAATTGAGGGGTGATAGATTTAGGACAGATATTAGGGGTAGTTTCTTTACTCAGGGAGTAGTAGGGGTGTGGAACAGTCTGCCTGCAATAGCAGTAAAATCATCAACGTTAAGAGCATTTAAATGGGCATTGGACATACAAATGGATAATAATGGAACAGTGTGTGTTAGATGGGCATCAGATTAATTTCCCAGGTCAGCCCAACATCAAGGGCCAAAGGGCCTGTATTACACTGTAATGTTCTATGTTCTATGTCCACTGTCAGGCAGTCTGTTCCAGATCCTAACTGCGTGAGAAAGGATTTTCATCTCTGCATTTTGCTAATTACCTTAAGTCTGAGCACCCCTTTCTCACTATTTTGAACACCTCTATCAAATCTCCTCTAAGCCTTTTCTGGCCACAGGAAACCGATGCAAATTTTCCCCAATCTTTCCACAACACTGAAAATCCTCCTCCCTGTCAATTCTTGTCCATCCTCTGCACTGTCTCTAACAGAACAGGACACAATGCTCACATTGAGGCTGAACACAAGTTTACAATGACCTCCTGGCTTTTGTACTCTATACCTCTATTAATAATGCCTTGGTTATGGTGAAGAGTGTTAGAGTCATACAGCATGGAAACAGACCTTTCGGTCCAAATCATCCATTCTGAACAGGTTTCCCAAACTAAATTAGTCCCATTTGCCTGCAGTTGGCCCATATCCCTCTAAACCTTTCCTATTCATGTACCTGTCCAATTACCTTTTCAATGTTGTAACTGTACCAGTCTTTACCCTTCCTCTCACAGTTCAATCCATATATGCACCACCCTCTGCATCAAAATGTTGCCCCTTTTAAATCTTTCGCCTCTCACCTTAAACCTATACCCTCTAGTTTTGAATTCCCCAATCCTAGAGAAAAGACCTTGGCTATCCACTTTATCTATGTTCCCTCATGATGTTATAGATCTCAAAATGCACCCCCACCGCCACCCCCTCAACTTCCTGTGCTGCAGAGAAAAACTCCCAGCCTCACCAGCCTCTCCTTATAGCTTAAACCCTCTAATCCCGGTAACATCCTGGTAAATCCTTTCCGATTTAATGATATCCTTCCTATGGCAAGGTGACCAGAACTGTCTCAATCTGCAACTTTTACCAGTTTATTCACCCAATCCTCCTGCTCCTGCACACTCTTTCACAACCCACCCTCCTGTTTTTGTTGTGTCTTTGCATCCTTCCAAAATAAATCACTTCTCACTTTCTGCATCCGAAAGTTGTCCATCAATCTGTCGACATTCTGACATTACACACAATCCTCCTCGTGGTTCACAATGTTCACAGGTTTTGTACCTTCTGCAGTTTTTGAAACTGTTGTGTGCACAGCAAGGAATGTATTTTGCAGATTGAGAGATGGATATTGGTCAGGACACTGGGGGAAAGCGCACCCATCGCCCCTCCTCCCCCAACCCCACCCACCCCCATTCCACTCTGAGATTGTGTCCTGGTATCTTTAATTCCCACCTGAGAAGGCAGATGGGAATGTTTGAACTGAAAGGAAAGTCAGCTCTGGCCTCGGACATGGCAGACTGGAGTGAGATTTGAACACACCACACTCCAATTCCAGAGGGGAGTGTGTGATCCATTGAGTGCTGACGGCCAACGTAACCAATATTGACTCCAAGGTGGTTAGTTTCAGAAATGAGTATATGCCCTGTGGGAGCTGAAGGGAAGCTCAGGGAAGGATTCCCCTGGGACTTTTGAGCCATTGTCTGTTTGTAAGCTACTTCCAGCTGCTCCCTATTCCTGCTGGACCTCTCCTTCGCTCCAAAATTATCCTCCACCTCAAAACCCAGGATGGCCCATTCAGAATAAGCCACAGAACAAAGAGAAATTTGTCAGCAATTTGTTCTGAAGGTTCTGTTACTGTGGAGATGCTGATGCTTCTTCCTGTCAGTCCAGGCTGTAGTCAGTGCAGCTTGATTGAGTTATGGCATTCCAATATTGTGCCAGACATTTATTATTTCATTTATATATTGATGCAAAACTGTTCCCATTGGGTCAGCAGATACACGAGATTGATAGAGCAGTGCTCAATTGTCAGCCTAACCTTGGACATTCTCAGCTGCTTGGTCAAAGTGGGTTTTCATTGTGCATTAATAAATTGCTCATAGTTCTTACTCATGCAGAGGTCCCAGGGCATGTGCAAGTTTAGATGAGTAGATCCCAGTTGATCAGCTTAGCTATTTGCAGTGAGGAGGAGAAAGTGAGGAGTGCAGATGCTGGAAATCAGAGTCGGGAGTGTGGTGCTGGAAAAGCACAGCAGGTCAGGCAGCATCTGAGAAGCAGGAGAGTCGATGTTTCGGGCAAAAGTTCCTCATCAGGAATCACATCGATTCTCCTGCTGCCTGACCTGCTGCACTTTTCCAGCGCCACACTCCCGACTATTTGCAGTGAGTGCCCATCCCTGATCTAAGTTCCACCAGCATCCTATTATCAGAGGGGCATCAGTGTACACTCAGTGTGTGCTCACCTGAAGTGTACAAAGGAGGCATATTCTGGCACCAAAACTTGCCTGAGGCATTGCTCTGATGGCAGTGATATCATTGCAGAGCCATTTGAACCATCCTTCTGGATTAGTGGCGCTGGAAGAGCACAGTAGTTCAGGCAGCATCCGAGGAGATTTTCCTGCTCCTCAATTGCTTCCTGAACTGCTGTGCTCTTCCAGTACCACTAATCCAGAATCTGGTTTCCAGCATCTGCAGTCATTGCTTTTATGCATTTGAACCATCCAGCTATCATGTGACTAATCACAGCCAGCGGAAAGTACTAGACCATGAAGGATACCTTTCTGTTCCTCATCAGTGGCCCAGGTACCCCATCACGGGCAAACAGTTTCTACATTCACACGCAACATTCATCTGAATCACTTTCGATCAGTCACCCCTTAATCCTCATGTTCAAGGGAATGCAAACTTATTTGTGTGATAAAACCTCTGAATTTAACCCTTTAAGCCCTGGCAGAATTCTGGTGAATCTCCATAGTGTTCTCCTCAAGGTCAGTACACACTTCCCTGAGCATGGTGCCCAGGACAGAGCACAAGGTCTACTCCAAGGAGCCGAATCAGAACTCTCACCTTCATTCTATCTTTCAGAATCCTTTGGATGAAAGCCAGTGCTCCGTGGATCAGTTTCAATTGTGTCGAGGCAGCTATCAATGAGCTTCTTATAGAGTCACAGGGTCACACAGCATAGAAACTTGCAGAGAGTGAAGTGAACAGTGAACGCCAAGTAATTAATATAGGAGACCAAATAAAAGACTGAAGGTGTACAATCAGAGTAGAAAGTTAGCCAATATCAGTGTGGTTACAAGAATTTAAATCTAGCTGAATTGATTATAGAAGACCCTAAAACGTGGGAACCAAAGTGGGCCATTCAATGATCTCTGACAATCCTCACCTCCACTTTCTAGCCTTTTCCCCACAACCCTCGATTCCCTTACTGATTAAAAATCTAGCCATCCCAGCCGTGAATATACTTAACAGCCTCACGCTCAACAGCCTTCTGCATTAAACAAGTCCACAGATTCAGACCCTTTCTCACTCCACCTCATCTCTGAGCTGATGGGGTGGGGGTGGGGGGGGGGGGCGGTGGGTGACTCCTTATTCTGAGATTATGTCTTCTGGAGTTAGACTCTCCTAAAAAGGGTAACAACTTTTTTGTATCTACCCTGTCAGGTCTCCTAAAAAACCTGTATACTACAATGAAGACACCTGTCATTTTTCTCAACTGCAGTGAATGCAGACACAACCTATCCATCCTCTCCTAGTAGACAGTCCCTTCATACCCAGTATTAGCTGAGTGAACTGCTTCCAATGCTAGTCCAATTTCCTTAGAAACTGGGACTAAAATTATTCACAGTATTCCAGCTTTGGTATGACTTATCTTTCCTGCAGGACCTCCCTACTTCTATACTCTATTCCCTCTGAAATAAAGGCCAGTATTTGATTTGCCTTCCCTCTTAGCCGCTGAACTTGGAGGCTAGCTATTTGTAAATCATGCAGAAGGATTCTCAAATCCCTCTGTTCAGTCACTTTCTGTAGCCTGAACACATTTAACTAATATTCAGCTTCTCCATTCTTCCTGCCAAAGTGCACAACCTGACATTTTCCCACATTATATTCCATCTGCCACATCTTTATCCATTCACTTAATACAAAAAAAATGACCAATTAATACAAGAGCAACAGGGAGAGACATTTAAACATGTTATGGATAAGGACTGGGCCAAAAGACTTCTGACGTCAAGTAAATGGCTTATAAAAATGCAATGATTGAGAGGTTAGGAGAAAATTTCAGATTAAAAGGAAAAAAATGTAGTAAGTACAATAGAAAAAAATACCATGGGAATTATACAGCAGCTCAGAAGAGAAAAGAGATTAGGAACACTGAGGCAGAGAATGAAAGAAGCTGCCCGTGAGTAGCAATAGAAATCGTGATGAGAGTGAAAGGTTAGTTAAAGACATGGAACCACTCGGTGCTGTAGAAGGAAGTTGATAATTGAGGGACTGGAACAGACATTTAAGTATTTTGCATTGGTTTGAATGAGCAGCAAGCAGCAGTACAATATAGCAACAGAGCCAGAGGATGTGAAAGGGCAATACAAGATAACTGAGAGATGTCAGCTACAACGAGAGACTGGAGGAACACAGTTAGTCTCCATAAGACCATCAAACATAGGAGCAGAAATCAGGCCATTTGGCCCATCAGGTCTGCTCTGCCATTCAACCATGGCTGATAGGTTTTTCAATCCCATTTTCGCACTTTCTCCCTGTAACCTTTGATCCCCGTGGAAATCAAGAACTTACAGTGAGGACATTGAAGTGGAGATTCAGTGGAAGGGTTCAATGTTTTCTTGGGATAGTTATTAAGATAACTAGGGGAACCCTATTTCCACTGGTGGGAAGGGGGGGCAAGTAAAGGATATAGATCTCAAATGGCAACTGCAAAAATCACAGGGTGGGGACGAGGAGACTTGTTTAAACACAATGAGCCTTGTTCTGATTGTCGATGCCTGAAAGAATGATAAAAGACTGTTCAGTAGTAACTTTCAAAAGGAAAACATCCTACCAATTGTCTTGAAGACTTGTGTTCCAGAACTTGCCACCCCCCCTAGCCAAGCTGTTCCAGTACACTTACAACACTGAGATCTACCCAACAATGTGGAAAACTGCCCAGGTATGTCCTGTACATAAAAAGCAGGACAAATCCAACCTGGCCAATTACCACCCCATCAGTCTACTCCCCATCATCAGTAAAGTGATGGAAGGGGTCAGTGACAGGGCTACCAAGCAGCACCTGCTCAGCAATAACCTGCTCAGTGGCACCCAGTTTGGGATCCCCCCGGGGTCACTCAGCTCCTGACCTCATTACAGCCTTGGGTCAAACATGGACAAAAGAGCTGAATTCCAGAGGGGAGGGGAGAGAGACAGCCCTTAACATCAAGGCTGCAATCGACCGAGTGTGGCATTAAGGAGCCCGAGCAATGGGTATCAGGGACAAACTCTCTGCTGGTTGGAGTTATACCTGATGGAAAGAAAGACGGATATTGCACAATGTTCAGCACTATTCACAACTCCTCAGGTGCTGAAGTATCTGTGCACCAATGCAGCAAGCTCTTGACAATATCTAGGTTTGGATTGATAAGTGGTAAGTGACACACTCATCACATATGCGAGGCAATGACATCTCCAACAAGAAAGAATCTAACCATTGCCAGTTATTCATTCTCCACTTAAAAAACCTGACTGATTATATCCATTTGCAAATAGGACAAATTCTAGACCCCAAATTTGCTACATTGTTCACTTTGGTTAAAATATAATAAAATATATTAAACATTAGCTCTGAGTACATCAATTCCAAATACTGATTTGATGACAGGAGACCTTACTTTATTTTTTTATCATTGATCAATGATTAAGGTGACTCATTGCACAGCACAAATACCGTACAGAAGAAGAAAGACAGCTCCCTCATACGTATACCTTCTAAGCTGGAACAATGAAATTTATAAGTAACCACCCACCTATAAATTTCCCTCATCAGCAGCACTGCATTCTAATTAACCTCACAATATTTAATTCGCAACAATTAGACTCTGCAGCCTTAGTGAAACAGTTCTAGTTAAAGGCAAATATTGAGTAAAGTGGTATATTTTATGTTGTACAATCAACTCTAGTCTTTAGGAAAATCAGGATCATCTGTCGAATGGTGAGCAATGCCACAGGAGATCTGCTAATAACGTAGAAAAGTGCTTGTTGCAATATTGGTTCCGTTAATGAGATGACAGCATGTACCTCTGATATCATATCCCTCCAACTCAGTAACCACATTTTTTTTATTCCTCTTTGTCCCTTCATGGGATATGGGCATTGCTGGCAAGGGCAGCACTTTATTGCCCATCCCTAATTGCCCCTGAACTAAGGGATTTCCTGGGCCATTTCAAAGGGCTGTGGATCTGGATCCACATAGAGGCCAGATCACGTGAAAATGGAAGAGTTCTTTCACTAAAGGGCATTAGTGAACAGGATGGGCTTTTACAATAAGCAACAATAGCTTCCTGGTCACTATTACTGAGGCTGGTTCCAATTTCTGATCATAATCCACTGAATTTAAATTCCCCTCCAGCTGCTGTGGTGGGCTTTGAACCCCAGAACCTAGAGCATTAGCCTGGGTCTCTGTCCTTTGGTCCAGTCACATCAGCAGTAAATCACCAACATCCCTAATAAAGAGCCAATTGTTATTCTACAGAGTCCTGGCATCAGCATTGTGCCTGAGCTTTTTTATTCACTCATGGGATGTGAATGTCACTGGCTGGGCCCAGTATTTACTGCCCATCCCTAGTTGCCCCTTGAGAAAGTGGGGGTGAGCTGTCTTCTTGAACCTTTGCAGTCCATGTGCTGTAGATAGACCCACAATGCCCTGAGGGAGGGAATTCCAGGATTCTGACCCAGTGACAATGAAGGAACGGCGATATATTTCCAAGTCAGGATGGGGAGTGGCTTAGAGGGGAACTTGCAAGGGGTGGTGTTCTCATACATCTGCTTCCTTTCTCCTTGTAGATGGAAGCGGTCGTGGGTTTGGAAGGTGCTGTCTGAGGATCTTTGGTGAATTTCTGCAGAATATCTTGTAGATGGTACACACCTCTGCTACTGAGTGTTGGTGGTGGAGGGAATGGATGCTTGTGGGTGTGGTACCAATTGAGCAGGCTGCTTTGTCTTGGATGGTGTTGGGGTTCTCGAGTGTTGGAGCTGCTCCCATCCATGCAAGTGAGGAGTATTCCATCACCCTCCTGACTTGTGCCTTGTGGATGGTTTTGAGATGTCAAGAGGTGAGTTTCTTACTGCAGTAATCCTAGCCTCTGACCTGCTCTTACCACCACCAATGTTGAGTTTCTGGTCAATGGTAACCCTCAGCATGTTGATAGTGGGGGATTCAGTGATGGTAATGCTGATGCATATCAAGGAGCAGGGTTTAGATTTCTCTTATTGGAGATGGTCATTGCCTGGCATTTATGTGATGCGAATGTTATCTGCCCAAAGCCAGGATATTGTCCAGTTCATGTTGCATTTGAATTATTTTGAATATTTTGCAGTACTTTGGGATAAGGGTGAATGCAATTCCTGATAAATAAGCAGCACTATTTATTTTAAAAATTGTGAATATGCAAGCATGATTACAAAGTTCACAACTGGATTGTTGTAGAGTGATAATTAGATCTCTGACACTACTTCTAATAAGATGCATTTAAAGGGAAGATGCATTGACAGGGGATGAGAAAATAATGGGATATGTTGAGAGAGTGACAAGAACAGGAGGGGGAGGGGCAGTAGAAATGCCAGAGCCTTTCTCGGCTGTTAATTCTCCGCGATGTACATTCTGGGTCATTCTGTCTTCGATGTGTTTCATTTTACTCAAATTAACGGGAGGGCAAAGCACAGAACCCACCCCTCACTATCACCTTTAATTGAATCCACCCTTTATGGAAATGCACATTACAGGCCTTTATTGTCCCCCCCGGACCTTCAAAACGAAAGGTTTCTCCTCCATTTATCAGAAAAATGGAAGGATCCTGAAACAACAGCAACATCCCTGGCAAAATGATTTACCTGAAAATGTTAACTTTAGTGTAAACAAATAATCAACTGGGGGTGATGAAAGGAGCTGAGGTGAGGGAAAATCAAAACTTTCAGGAAACATTAACGAGGTAAATGTGAACTTCAGGGGGGGAGAGAAACGGGTATGCTGGAGTGAAAATCATTAAAAATGCATGGCTTCATCCTGCATAAGGAGCGTTCTTATTTTTATCCCATGTCCCAATTCTCATTCTCTACAACATCATATCTTTGTGTTCAGATGAATTGCACTAGGATGGGGACTAGGTACTGTATTAGCTCACTGCCCAATGTAAGTCCGTAGAAAAGTGGACTCAAACACCAATATTTCTGCTTATCCTGCTCATAATCCAATTTTTTTTTTGCTTTAATTACTTTGTAGAACTTCCAAACAGGAGAAAGCATGTCAAAACCATTTCATGAACAGTTCTGTACTGTACTTCCCATTGTAATTTCACTGTTAAATAGGAAATATTCTAACAGAGGTCTAACAGACCATCACCAAGAGATGTTGTGGAACACAGGCAAGCAGTGGCTTATTTCAACGATTGACGATTCATATTGGCAGGCACGGCAGGATGTCATCAGTACCAACGAGCTGAACAATGAGGCAGATCTGTTAATCGGTGAGGTTTGTTGAGTGACAGTTGTGGGCTAGCATGAATGCACAATAATGCAACACAGCATCCACACAAACCTGCAAAACTGTGCACAGCAGCACTGACAGGGCTGCATTCCCTCCGTACCACAGAGGAATTGACAGACTACAGATTATGGGCATAGAATGCAGAAATTGCAGTGGACCTGAAACATTAACACTGTTTTCACTCCACAGATGCTGCCAGACCTGCTGAGCTTTTCCAGCAACTTCTGGTTTTATTTCTGATTTACAGCATCCACAGTTCTTTTGGTTTTTATTTTCAGATTATGGGTTTATTTCAACAACAGGGTTTTGCCCTACAACCTTCTGACTCATAGGTTGGAGTTAAGTCATTGTATTTTGCAAGTCGGTGTACGCTACAACAACAACTTGTAGCAGTATAATACCTTTACTCTAATACAACACTGCACAGGAGACACTGCCCAACGAAGTTTAACATTAAAACCCACAAGAAGGTATTCATGATGGCAACCAAATACTTGGTCCAGAAGCTAGGTTTTAAGGAGTACCTTAAAGGAGGGGAGAGAGAGAGAGAGAGAGACAAAGAGAGAGATGGGGGGGGAAAGAGAGAGACAGGGTCGGGGGGAAAAGTGAGAAGGAGGGGGGAGCGAGAGAGAGAAAAAACACACAGAGAGAAACAGAGGGAGAGAAAGACAGAGAGAGAAAGGGTTCGAGAGAGACAGATCGGGGAGAGAGGGGGACAGAAATATGCAGAGAGAGATAGGGAGAGAGAAAGAAAGAGGGGGAGAGAGAGAAAAATGCAGAGAGAGAGAGAGACAAAGACAGATAGGGAGACAGAGGGAGGGGGAGAGTGTGTGACAGAGAGGCAGAGAAAGAAAGAGAGCGAGGGGACTGGAGAGATGTCAGAAGGTAATTCCCAACATTCGGGTCCAGGCAATGAAAGGCATGGCTACCAATGTTGGAATGATTAAAATCAGGGATGTGTAAGAGGTCAGATTTGTAGGGGCAAAGTTCTCAGATGTTTGTCACTGGAGGAGTTTACAATGATAGGGAGGGATGAGACTGTGGAAGGATAAAACCCAAGTTTAAAATCAAGACACTATCAGCCTGGCAGCCACGGTAGGCCAGTGTGCACAGGGAGTACAGGGCTTTGTTTGGGGGAGGGAGTTTGGGATTGTATGATCACCTAAACCCAATCTGCTTGTTATTGAATACTTCCAAGAGGTAACTGCCAGTCATTAAGAAACATAAGGTCCAATGCTCTGATACAATACAGATCACACGAGTTCAGTTGAGATTCTGACATTAAACTGCGGTAAGAATCACACAGCGCAGCTTTCAAACATGGAATATCCATCTCAAAGTTTACAGGTGTGTGAGGATAGGATGCAAAAATAAAACAAGTAAATCCGGGGAACAGGTTCCAAAATTGAGGAGCATTTTAAATGCCCAACTGGCCAAAGCTAAGTCCTGTGTTCTCAAAAAAGTTCAAAGTCTTTGCCTGCTTTGGTAATATACTGCTGTTTCCATAGTAACCCATACACCACAACCATTGAGAGAGACAGGGATTAAAATCCCCGGACTGAGAAAAATTGCCTCAACTCCCTCTTACACCCAGCTCCATGCCTCATGTGAGGCTCATGGAGGGGTTTAACGCATTCTCACACCGGGGATGATCAGATGGTGTGTTCAAATCCCAATGCAGCGATGTGGGAATGGCAAATACAGACCAATACTGTTCTGTGTGAGCTCACTGCCAGACGAGATGGTAAACTCGGGATCCCAGCTGGGCATAGATGGTGAAACCTCAAAAGCAAAATCTGGCAACAGCTGGAGAGACATTTGTCTCTCAACATCATCACTTAGGAAGCCAAAATCCTGAATGATCTGGTCCCTATCCGCTTGTTTTTTTTGTGGGATCTTGCTGTGCATAGCTGGCGCCCACCAATGACTGCTGAGAGCACACCATTGGATGCCATGCTAGCTGGAGTGTCGTGAGAGGCGCTAAAGCAATGCACGTTCCTCAGTAAAAACCAAAAGAACTGTGGATGCTGTGAATCAGAAACAGAAACATAAATTACTGGAAAAACTCAGCAGGTCTGACAGCATCTGCAGAGAGAAATCCAAGTTAAACATTTCGGGTCGATGACCCTGTCTCAGAAATGCAAATTCCTGCCTGCTCATTTCAAACCCAGTTTTGAGTTTGGAACAGTGATGGTTCAAGAAGGGATAGTAATAAATGCTACCCAAGGGGTCATTCTGATAGTGTATTGTCCCTACCTCTGAGTCAGGGGATCTGAAGTTGACAATCCCACATTTGTGCTAGAAGTGTGTTAGAACATCTCTAACAGCCCACTTGGAAAGCATCTGCAGCCCTGGGTCAACATGCAATGGGGTTGGGAAATTACTGAGGGAGGGCTGTGTGCCCTCACTGAGCAAAGTTATTGGGAGTTTGCTCAGGTCCTTCTGAGCTGCTGGATAATTGACAGCACAAGTCACTGAAAATAATCACACCATTCTTACTTACCATTGAGCTGGCTGTACACCACATCTTCCAGATGGTCCAGGCGCTGCAGGATATTATCCCGGTCCTTCAGTAGTTGCTGGGAGGAACCCCAGGTCCGGAGCCGGCGATCTGAGACCTGAACCAGTTCCTCGGAACGCTCGGAAATCCGGCAGTAGACCGAAAACAGCACAATGCCCAGGAAAAACAAAATGTTGACGGTGAGCAAAGTTTTGATCCTTCGTGCAGGAGCCATGTAAGTGCAGAGGCTGCAGGTGAGAGCACATCTGGCTAGTGCAATGCAACACTTTGAGGGATGGTTCACATCAGAGAGAGAGAGAGAGGGAGAGGATGCAGAGTGCCCAGCAGCGAGGCAAAGAGCAAAGAGTTAAAAGTATTCACAGCAATTGCTGCAGAATTGTCCCAAAGCAGCCTTTCTGCTGTCGGTGATCACAGTTTTGATTTCGGTCTCATTGTGGCTGGGTTTTTGCTGCTGATGATGAGGGAGGCTGGTTCTAGCTGGGGACTGCGTTATCCTTCACTGTGAGCCGACAGACACACTGTGCCCGCTTTCCATTGAACTGAGACCCTGCTCCACACACACACACACACAGGGAAAGGGAGAGAAACACGCAAAGCTAGCGAGGATTACGGTGACGTAAAATCATCACATTCACTCTGCTCTTAAAGCGACAACATCCCAAAGCTGAAAAATAAATCTTCCTGCCATTCACACAGAGCAGGTTGCAAGGTGGCATTGCAAACTCATAAATGCACAGAAACCCTGCCACATCTCTACAAGGGCTCGAGTTATTTATTTATTTATTTATTATTTCACCTATTGTTCTAATCAATGGATGCAGAGAGATGTCATTACACACCTCGACATCTGTACCAGGGCTTGACTGATTTATTTTAATTTATTTTGAAAGAATTAACATATTTTTTCTAATCAGAGAGATGTTATTAGACACTTCTGGAGCAATGCCAGAAGGCACACAGCACCAGGTTATAGTCCAAAAGGTTTATTTGAAATCACAAGCTTTCAGAGCGCTGCTCCGTCCTCAGGTGATAGGTTAAGGGCCAGCGCTCCAAAAGCTTGTGATTTTAAATAAACCTGTTGGACTATAACCTGGTGTTGTGTGACTCCTGTCCTTGTCTATCCCAGTCCGACACCGTTGGAGCGGGTGGGACCTGAACTCGGGCTCCCCAGTCCAAAGGTAGGGCCAACATGGATGAGTTGGGACAAAGTGTCTGTTTCCATGCTTTATGACTTGTATAACTATCAATGCACCACAAGAGGGTTAAAGCCATTCTTGGTGAGGTTATTCTTTCGTGGGATGTGGGTGTCAGTGGCTGGGTCCAGCATTTATTGCCTGTCCCTAATCACCCCTTGAGAAGGCGGGGGTGAGCTGCTTTCTTGAACCGCTGCAGTCCATGTGCTGTGGGTAGACCCACAATGCTCTTCGGGAGGAACTTCCAGGATTCTGACCCAGCGACACTGAAGGAACGGTGATATATTTGTAAGTCAGGATAGTGAGTGACTTGAAGGGGAACTTTCAGGGGGTGGTGTTCCCATGGATCTGCTGTCCCTGTTCTTCTGGATAGAAGTGGCCGTGTGTCTGGAAGGGGATACTGGAGGAGGTTTGAGAAATTGCTGCAGTGTGTCCAATCGAAGTAGACATGAAGAATGTGTCTTCATGTATTGGACTCTGGTGAACATTTATCCATCAGCTCACATCAGTAATCACCTTCACATCTTGTGAAATGCCCCAAAAGGACTATGAGAGGACAACGTTCAACACCATCTATCAGGTGGCCAATTTTTGATAAAATGAAAAGGTTTTTATATTTTCTTTGTTATTTACTTATAAACTGTTGAGGAAATTGTAGACAGGAAGATACACTTTGAGGTAAATCATCACCGATTGCAGAAAGGCTCTTACCAAGTAGATTACTCCTTTGGCTGTTCAACAAGAGCTGATTCGAACCAACTGGCCCGAGCTTGTAAACCTCAAACCAGAGTCCAGCATTAGAAATGTTTCTGCAGGTGGACATTTATCAAGTAATTCTGAATGTGTGAGGAATTAAACTGAGAACTGGTTTGGGATTGTCAGGATCAGAGTAGGCGAGATACATTAAAACAATGGCTTTAGGAGACAACAAGAACTGCAGATGCTGGAAGCCAGAGTAGGTATATCTGAAGGTGGAAGAACACAGGTGGTCAGACAGCATCTGAGGAGCAGGAAAACAAAGGCTTTGTTCTTTGTTGACAGAAAGAATATGTCCACTCATTGTGCCTAAATCAAGCTGAACAAATTAGGGGACAGCCATTCTCTGACTAAAAGGCAATGTCTTAACCAATCACAATCAACTTGCCTGGCTTAAAGTTTAAACAATGCATGACAGTTCACTGTCAGTCATCTTCATCTGGTGCATCCTCCATTGGCAACATCTCCCACTCATCCCTCTCCTCTCAGATAGTATAAATATTACATTTCTGCTTTTTTTCCTTCTTGTGAATTGTCCTGATGAGTACAAAATCAAAACCTTTTGACAAAATATATTTTCTTTTCAACAATCTTCAAGTTCTGCTACCAAATAACATTCTGATTTAAAATGAAGTCTTCTTCATGATGACTTAATATTTCAAAGTATTTAATAGTCGATTAATTTCTAAAGTGCAGCCTGTGTTGTAGCATGGGAAAGGCAGTATCTGATTTGTCCTTAGCCAGCTCCCACAAACAATGTGATAATAGCTAGGGTAGTCTGTACATTGATTAGTGGATAAATATGGGCCAGAACTCCAGGAAGAGCTTGCCTGAACCTCTTCAAAAATGCCCAGGGATCCTTTGCAAAACCAACAAAGTCAGATGGGGCCTCAGTTTATTGTCTCATTGTTTGCTTTCTGTAGTTTAACCCTCCTCAACGCAAGTATCTGCCTAGATTTCGTACTGATGTAGCAGCAGTGGGAGGAAGAACCTTCAACCTTCAGTCTCAGAGAAAAAGTGCTCCCCTCTGAGCTAGGTAGGACTGCAGGTATGTGGGACAAATGCTCCTCCCAGGAGGCTGCCAACAGACATCTTTAGTTTGGCATTCAGAAATCAATTCACAACTCACAGTATAACTTCTGTCCCACTATCTAACTGTGAGTATCACAGTTTCAGTGCAGGTCTGCTTTGAGTCTGAAGATCCCAAGCGTGAGAAAGGTATCGCTGAACAAAAATCAAGATAGATGTGTTTAATTATTTACTCCACTGGTCCCGTTATCAGATATGTTATCATAAGGAGCCTCAGGTAACTGATCTTCTTGCAGCTTAGACATAAATCAGCACATGGGCAAATCACACACCATGGAGGAGAAAGTGAGGACTGCAGACGCTGGAGATCAGAGCTGAAAATGTGTTGCTGGAAAAGCGCAGCAGGTCAGGCAGCATCCAAGGAACAGGAGAATCGACGTTTCGGGCATAAGCCCTTCTTCAGGAATTCCTGAAGAAGGGCTTATGCCCGAAACGTCGATTCTCCTGTTCCTTGGATGCTGCCTGACCTGCTGCGCTTTTCCAGCAACACATTTTCAGCAAATCACACACCATACCAAATACTCAAAAGGCCAAATGTAATGTGTTAGCAAACTGCATTTATCTGCTGCATTGAACACAGAGAAAGTGTATTCTAAAATGATTCAGACAGATGTGAAATAAAGGTTAGGTCCTGAGTCACTTAAGCAGATATTAGGTCAGGTGCCTATCTGGAACAGGGGCCATTGTTTCAAATTAAAGAATCAACCATTTGAGACAAAGGTATTTTTCTCACAAAGGTTCCTGGAACTCTATTGCCTAAATGTGGTGGAAGTACACTATTTAAGGCAGAGGGAACTCGACCCCAGATAAGCCACAGGAGGGAGGGATGGGTGTAAGGAGCATTGGGAGCTGACAGGAGGGTGGAGTAATCAGATTAGTAATGCTCCTTTTGTTGGACTGTACTGGAAGGGTCAAGTGACCTACCTCACTCTGACTTTATATGTTCAAGACCAAACATTGGCCAATGATGAACGTTTCTAAAATCATCCCAAAGGAAGAGAGAAAATGTTGCAGAGATTCAGGAAGTAAAGGGACTCAACAACTGAACGTATAGCTACTCATTTGATGGAAGTCAGTGATGTCCAAGAGGCCAGAATGGGAGATGGGGAGATGAGGCAGGAGAATAGGGCCCCTCAAAGATCAGCAAGGCGGCCTTTGTGTGGAGCCGCAGAAAATGGGGGAGACACTAAATGAGTATTTTGCATCAGTATTTACTGTGGAAAAGGACAGGAAAGAGGTAGAATGTGGGGAAATAGATGGTGACATCTTGCAAAATGTCCAGATTACAGAAGAGGAAGTGCTGGATGTCTTGAAATGCATAAAGGTGGATAAATCCCCAGGACCTGATCAGGTGTACCCGAGAACTCTGTGGGAAGTTAGGGAAGTGATTGCTGGGCCTCTTGCTGAGATATTTGTATGATCAATAGTCACAGGTGAGGTGCTGGAAGACTGGAAGTTGGCAAACGTGGTGCCAGTGTTTAAGAAGGGTGGTAAGGACAAGCCAGGGAACTATAGACCAGTGAGCAGGTTGTTGAAGGGAATCCTGAGGGATAGGATGTACATGTATTTGGAAAGACAAGGACTGATTAGGGATAGTCAACGTGACTTTGTGTGTGGGAAATCATGTCTCACAAACTTGATTGAGTTTTTTGAAGAAGTAACAAAGAGGATTGAAGAGCAGTAGATGTGATCTATATGGACAGATTAGATTACTTACAGTGTGGAAACAGGCCATTTGACCCAACAAGTCCACACCGACCCGCCGAAGCGAAACCCACCCATACATTTGCCCCTTGCCTAACACTACGGGCAATGTAGAATGGCCAATTCACCTGACCTGCACATCTTTAGAGTGTGGGAGGAAACCAGATCACCCGCAGGAAACCCACGCAGACACGGGGAGAACGTGCAAACTCCACACAGTCGCTTGAGGCGGGAGTTGAACCCGGGTCTCTGGCGCTGTGAGGCAGCAGTGCTAACCACTGTGCCACCGTGCCGTGGACTTCAGTAAAGCGATTTGACAAGGTTCTCCATAAGAGACTGGTTAGCAAGGATAGATCTCTCAGAATACAGGGAGAACTAGCCATTTGGATACAGAACTGGCTCAAAGGTAGAAGACAGAGGGTGGTGGTAGAGGGTTGTTTTTCAGACTGGAGGCCTGTGACCAGTGGAATGCCACAAAGATCGGTGCTGGGTCCTCTACTTTTTGTCATTTACACAAATAATTTGGGTGCAAGCATCAGAGGTACAGTTAGTAAGTTTGCAAATGACACCAAAATTGGAGGTGTAGTGCACAGCGAAGAGCGTTACCTCAGATTACAACAGGATCTGGACCAGATGGGCCAATGGGCTGAGAAGTGGCAGATGGAGTTTAATTCAGATAAATGTGAGGTGCTGCATATTGGGAAAGCAAATCTTAGCAGGACTTATACACTTAATAGTAAGGTCCTAGGGAGTGTTGCTGAACAAAGAGACCTTGGAGTGCAAGTTCATAGCTCCTTGAAAATGGAGTCACAGGTAGATAGGATAGTGAAGAAGGCGCTTGGTATGCTTTCCTTTATTGGTCAGAGTATTGAGTACAGGAGTCGGGAGGTCATGTTGCAGCTGTACAGGACATTGGTTAGGGCACTTTTGGAATATTGCGTGCAATTCTGGTCTCCTTTATATAAAAAGGATGTTGTGAAACTTGAAAGGGTTCGGAAGAGATATCATAAGGATATTACCAGGGTTGGAGGGTTTGAGTTATCGGGAGGGGCTGAACAAGCTGGGGCTGTTTTCCTTGGAGTGTCGGAGGCTGAGGGGTGACCTTATAGAGGTTTACAAAATGATGAGGGGCATGGATAGGATAAATAGACAAGGTCTTTTCCCTGGGGTTGGGAGTCCAGAACTAAAGGGCGTAAGTTTAGGGTGAGAGGGGAAAGATATAAAAGGGGCCTATGGGGCAACTTTTTCATGCAGAGGGTGGTATGTGTATGGAATGAGCTGCCAGAGGAAGTGGTGGAGGCTGGTACAATTGCAACATTTAAGAGGCATGTGGATGGGTATGTGAATAGGAAGGGTTTGGAGGGATATGGCAGATGGGACTAGATTGGGTTGGGATATCTGGTCGGCATGGATGTTTTGAAGCGTCTGTTTCCGTGCTGTACATCTCTATGAGCCTGTTGCTCCATTCAATGTGATCATGGATGATCAGCCAACTTCATCCCCTGTTCCTGCTTCCTCACTCCCCCATACTCTCTGGTCCCTTTAGCCCTGAGAACTCTATCTAACTCCCTCTTGACAATATTCAGTATTTTGGCTTCATCTCTTTTCTGGCAAAGAATTGCATAGGCTCCCCACTCTCTGAATGAAGATATATCTCCACATTTCAGTCCTAAATGGCCTATACCATATCTTTAACCTACGCACCTGCCTTTAGGCTCTCTGGTCGTTAGGAACGTCGTTATTGTGTTCATCCGGTCTCGGCCTGTTGAATTTTATAGGTTTCTATGAGAATCTGCCCCATCCTCTAAATTCCAATAAATATAGTTCTAACCGATCCAGTCTCTCTTCAGTTGTCAGTCCTGCCATCTCAGGAATCAGTCTGGTACCCCTTCACTGCATTCCCTCCATCACCAGAACATCCTTCCTCAGGTACGGAGACTAAAACCACACACAATGCTCTAGGTGTGGTCCCACCAAGGTCCTGTACAATTACAGCAAGACATCCCTTCCCCTAACCTCCAATCCTTGTGCTCTTAAGGCCAATATAACACTTACCTTGTTCAACACCAGCTGCACCTGCTTGCTAACCTTGAGCAACAAGAATATCCAGGTTCTATTGCACTTCCACTCTCCCAGTCTGTCACAATTCAAATAGTAATCTGCCTCCCTGTTTTTGCTGCCAAAGTGGATGACTTCACATTTATCCACATACTTCATCTGCCATGCATGTGCCACTTGTTCAAAGGCCCACACCTGTGCACAGTTGAACTTACATGCAAGTCTTTTTTCTTCTCACCTCGATCTATAGGTTGCCTTTGAGGGACCATGGGATATTAAACTGTCCTTACTCACTATCCTGCCACAATTATTCCTTCATGGGCTGTGAGTGGCACTGCCAAGGACTGACATTTGTTGCCCTTGTACTGAAAGGCTTGCTTTGCCATTTCAGAGGGCAATTGCTTGTGATCAGGAGTTGCACATGGGCCAAACCTATTGTTGAACTTATATCGATCTAGACCATTCGCTTGCCCCTCCAGGTTACTAGATTACAATATCACCTTCTTGCCATGTGTACACCATGAACAGGGGCTGCATTATGCAAACTGGCTGCCATATTTTTGTATATAGCAACATTTCAATATAATGGATTATGCATAAAGCACCAGCAGGTATCTACAATCACATGATAATGCTATATCCTTTTGCAAATAATAATTGATGGTGATCATTGTCAATTGACACTTTTTCATTTATCTTGAATAAAAGGTTCAATCATATTCTTATTTTATATAATGTTCAAAATAAATTATATGAACAGGGAGATAAGCAGTTCAGATGTAGGCCATTTGGCCCATTGTTGTGTGTGATATTTGAAAGAGCTAGCCAATTTGACTCATTTTCCTGCTTCGTCCACATTGTCCTGTAAAACTTTCCCCTTCAAGTATTTATGGAAATTACCTTTTGGAGGTTCCATTGAATTGGTTTTCCCCACCCTTTAAGATAGTGCCCTGTAAATCACATGTTAATGTTGTCACTTGTTCTTTTGCTAATTATCCATGCACATGTGGACTTACAGTTACAGTTATTGGTATCAATGTCAATATGGGTATTAATATCTGTTGAGATCAAGATTCATAATACATAATTATAATACATTATTGTTGTTTGGAAACTTAGCTTTTAGAGTGGAAGAAAGATGGGTCTTAGTTAATATTTCTGTGAAAGACAGACTTTTATTTTAAAAGGTCAAAAGTCACTTTGGATAGTAAATTAATAAAGAACATTTCTAAAAGATCATGTGATTTTATTGAAATGACCACCTTGACACCAGGAAGGTAATTGATAAGACCTTTTTTGACTTGAGTTTTACAATCCAGAGAGAGAGAGAGAGAGAGAAAGAGAGAGAGAGAGAGATAAAGTGTTTTTTCATGGAGAAAAAGGTCTATAGCAGTAACGTTGCTGTTAGTAACATCTCCAAACACTCAGATCACGGATAGGTGAAGTCTTGAGTTGCTTAGAAGATATCTTCTGCTTCTGGAGCTATCAGGGGAAAGGTATCTTATAGGATTGTTACAGGCTTGAGTTGAAGAAACCCGAGGTCAGCAGTAATAGTGAGCTGAGTTAACAGGTTATTTAAAAGTCCCAGCGATAAACATTAATGAAGAAAATTGTACTAAATGAGTGCAGTAACTTGCTGGAAAGAAAACCAATTGCATCCATCCAAACTGAACAAGGATTTAGCATGATAGGAGCGACCCTTCAGTGAAGGTGGAGGATCTGTAAAGTTATTGCTAGAGTTAAAGAGTTGAATCTAACATTTGTAATGAGTTTGTTTTAAATGTCTATTGTGCGGTGTAATATAACTTTTGTGTACTAAGTCCCTATATTATTTTGTTAAAAGTTCATTCACAGCCTCTTGTGACTGACCTCTAAGAAACTAAAAAAAGAACAAAATGTGTGGTCTATCAAGCTGGGTTTCAGTCAGGGAGCTGATGTATCTAGTATTACTATCAGTTGGGATGGGAATAATACATTTGTATGGTGCAGATACTCAGCCTGTTAATCAAGTTGTATTTTCAATTTAACAATACCATCAAGCCACAGTGCCAATAACATTGATTCTGAAGCCTTGTTATACAAAGTCTATTATTCTCTGAGCCATGATATATTGTCAATATTAGATGTTGTTTCTTTATCTGGATTGAAGCTAATCAAGGTTCAGAATTGCAACCCAGTATTAGATTGAGGTTGACATGATATTAGTGTATTGTAAACGTCCTGGTGTGTTCAGTCAGAGGCTTCGTTGAGAATAGAAATTGCTCCCTTCTCACTCACCACCCCTTCTGGTGTGATTGTGAGGTTGTTTTGAGTCCAGTTGATGTTCATTAATGTTAACATTGTAACTTGTGATGGTTAAGGTAGCACAATGCTCAATAACAGCAGTGAGATCAGTCATCCTTCAGAGTTATTCATCAGAATTTCGTAGAACAGGGATTCTCCCAAACTTTCCATGGCCTCAATGGTAATCTTGGTGAGGGGGATTTATGCTGAAGTTTGCCCGCACTGGGGAGTTAAAATATAGTGTAACACAGATAAGACAAAGTTATCATATTCCCAAAGGACAACAGGGCTACTTTCTTATTAGACACAGGTGGACTGGTGGAGGCTTAATCTTTAGGTCACCATCTGTCAAGTGAGGGGAGAGGTTGGGATCTTCATGGTAATCTCAGCCAACCTGGGAATTGAACCCATGCTGTTGGCATGACTCTGCCTTAGCAGCCAGCCATCCAAGATGATCAACGTCTAACAGGTGCTATAGTAGTGAGCCACCTCATTCTCAGGGTATCCTAACTCTGCTTCTGCTTTTCCTTTATAACTATGCAAAACAGGACCATCTGCACTGGAATCCCTGCTTCAGAAAGATATACCATGCATTCAGACTGAAGGTAAGACCCTAGTCGTCCTTGTTAAGGACCAGGTCAGATCCCCTCAAAACATTTCAAGAAAGTAGCCCGGACCTAACCTTTTTAGTTGTGTTAAGCAGGTGTACAGTGGATATCCCAGGAGGGATGTAGCTGGCCCAACCACTCAGTTTTAAACAAAGCAAAATTTATTAGCAAGCTTACCAAATGAAACACAAACAAAAGAGAACAGAATATAGAATGACTTAACTATTTAAAAACTCAGCTTTGACAAAGGGTCGAAACGTCAGCTCCTTTCTCTCCTTACAGTTGCTGCTCGACCTGCTGAGATTTTCCAGCATTTTCTCTTTTGGTTTCAGATTCCAGCATCCGCAGTAATTTGCTTTTGTTTAAAAACCCAATTGACTCTATTGCAACTTAATGATGCTGTTCCAAATTCCTGCAACAATCCCCATAAACACCCCTCAGAAAAAGGTAAAATCAATCACTGGGTCTTTCAGGAGAGCGAGAGAGAGATGGCAGTGTGGAACACCCTCTTCCACTAGCTGTTTATTTTGGATTTCCAGCTAACAACAGACCAACAACTCTGAACACCCAGACTGCTAAAATCAAACTGAACCAAACCAGAGAAAAGCTGAGCTGGGAGAACTGGCTACTCCCCTCTCATTGTACAAGTGTTTTTTTTTAAAAAAGTGAAAAGCTTTTTCCTGAGGCAGTATCTGTTAGCCATAATCAAACTGGCCCTAAAACCCATTTAAGCCAGACAGCGTAGAATCTCTGCATTTATAACCTCTCTGAAAAAATCCCAAGGATGCATAATCTTGTTAAAGGAGCTGCATCATCACACCCTTAATGAGAAAAGTACAAAGATATCACCATATTCATCTTCACTGAACCTGGGTCAAAATCCTGGAGCTTGCATCTACACCTCATGGACTGCAGAGAGAGACAAGAAGGCAGCTGAATGCCATCTACTCTGTGGTATTGCAAATGGGCAATGCCTACTGGCCTAGCCACACTTACAGATAAAAATGAACGTTTCAGAACACTCAGTCACAACTTATAGAATCCCTACAGTGTGGAAGCAGACCATTCGGACCATCAAATCTACTGTGACACTTTGACGAGAATCCTACCCAAACCCACTCCCCTTTCCTCTGCAACCCTGCATTTCCCATGGCTAACCCACCTAGCCTGCAGGACAGTGTGGGCAATTTAACATGGGCAATTCACCTGACCTGCACATCTTTGGACTGTGGGAGGAAACCAGAGCATCCAGAGGAAATCCACGCAGACACAGGAAGAATGTGCAAACTCCACATGGACAATCGCCCGAGGCTTGAATCGAACCCGGGTCCCTGGTGCTGTGAGGCAGCAGTGCTAACCACTGAGGCACTGTGCCACCCACAGATATCAGGTAACCTCAAAATATGCTGTCCCCAAATTCTGGAGCATACATCTGTACAAAAACATTGCTGCTGTAACATCTGGAAGCTCAGGAATGAACAGCAGAGGACTTCAGTGGATTGATCTCCAAAGAGGCACAAACAATTGAAGAACTACATGCACTATAAAAACCAAGAACAAAGCCAGAAAATGCTGCAGAAACACAGCAGGTCTGGCAGCATCTGTGGAGAGAAAGCAAAGTTAACATTTTGGGTCCAGTAACACTTCTTCAAACTGAAAAACCCCACCAAGTTTGATTACTGCAGCATATTTTGAAGTCCCAACTGTTGTGCAGCCAACAAAGTATTTCTCCTGTATTGGATCACAGTCAACATTGCAGTCAATGTTCACACAGCAAGGTGACCACAAGCAGCATTATGGTCATGCTGACTGAAGGATAAATAATTGGCCTGAGGACATGGAGGAGAAATCCTCTATCCTTCTTCATGATACATCTGGATTTCCTTGGTATAGCACCGTTCTCAGGCCTTAGTTAAGACAAAAAATCTTCAAACATTCCCACTTTACTCCACATCAAAATGTTAGACAAAATTTGCTGCTAACAGTTTTGAAGGTTGACTAAATGAGAGTGTACAAAATTATTCCGAATCACTTACTCATAGTAAATATTTGTTTTTATGCACACCATCATTTTTCGTGAATGATTCAGGCGGTAATGTTTCACGAACTGTCTTAATTGGTAATTAGAAATTACTGCAGGGTTCAGTCAAACCATAGCACACAGATTTAGCATCACCAAGAAACCATTTCTGCTACACAATGATTAAGAGTCTATAATAGTTGACTGCCTTTCAATTGAAATTAGTGTAGAGTCAAATATATTAAACAATGATGGGAATAATTGAAGAAGAAGAGGCCATTCAGCCCCTTAAGCCTGTTTCACTATGCTGTTCAGTTAGGGCTGATCTAAATGCCATTTAAACATTTTGAGTTCACTAACGTTTTTGCTTGTCAAAAAAAACTACCCCTTCTGTCTCCCCACAAGGCCATAAAAGAGTGCAAGACTGCAAGTTTGAAGAAGTGTCAGAATTTATTCTCAGTGTCCTGGCCCATATTTATTCTTAAAACAACATCACAAAGGAAGAGCTATTAATTATTCGAGGGGTTGATTAGCTTAGGTGGCTGGATGGCTGACTTGCAATGCAGCCACTCACCACCAGGTTGTGCTCAACTCTTCCACAGACTGATGTTACCAGGAAGGTCCTTCACTGAAGTTTGTGCTGACCCTCAGGTTGAACCCACCACCAGTTAACTGTCAATGTGGGATGATGGGAACTTTACCTCTCCGTTTATTTGACCAACATCCCACTCACTGCGGTATTTGGGTATGGTCCATTTGGCGGGACACATCGTTGGCATACCTGACACAGCACAATGTTCTCTACATTGAGCTCTGTCACGGCCAGGGAAAGAAAATACTTCAGGTCCATCCTTAAAGCCCCATGGAGAAACAATATCTCTCCACCAGTTCATGGGACTCTCTAGCCCAAGACCACTCTGACTGGAGAGGAAGCATCAGTGAAAATAACAACCGTCTTAAACATCTCCAGTGGAGTTCAGGTGGAGGTGATAAGCCACCACCAGCAACAGCCTGGCCCACGCTGTGACAGCCCTCTTGATCTGTCCTACCTGTCCATCTTCCTTCCCACTTATCTGCTCTCGACCTATCACCATTACCTCCCACCTGCATCTATCTACCGCCTTCCCAGCTACCTCACCCCCACCCCCACCCTCCTATTTGTCTCTCAGCCCCCTTCACAACCCCAAACATTGTTGATGACGGGCTTATGCTCCTGTTCCTCAGATGCTGCCTGACCTGCTGTGCTTTTCCAGCACCACACTCTTCGAATCTGATGGTTCAAGAATCTGCAGTCCTAACTTTCTCCCAGCATCGGACTGTCCATTCACCATAATGACCACATCCCTAACTGGAAAAAATTCACCCTCTGACTCACAGATTAAAGCAAGATACTGCAGATGCTGGAATTCTGAAACAAGGATTGAGAAGGCTGGAGAACCTCAGCAGATCTGAACAGAGTCAGTTCAGAAGAAGAGCCATATAAGTTCCGAATCATCAACTGTGTTTCTCACTCCACAGACACTGATCAATCTGAGGAACTACCTTAGAGGAAGAAAAGCTAGTTGTGGGAGCTATTGTGTGTAAATTGACTGCCAAGTTTCCCATGTTACAGCAATGATTCAAAAATGCTTCATTAGGACTTTGGGAGTTTGTTACAGTTTGTGGCCTTGCCGGTGCTATATAAAGGCAAATCTTTCCTTTTATCGTCTTACTAAGCTAACTGAGCCTCCATCAGTTGGGAATTCCCTCAGCATTTGGCTGATAGTCCAATTAAAAGGAACCAGCACTGGTTTGACCACAGGAGGGCTGATGATGAAGACGTTGCCAGCACAGTTGGACATTGGAGAAGATCATTCTGGTCATTGGTAGGTCTCAGTAGCTAACAGTAGAAAGAGTTGACAGATACATTTGCTTCATTGTCAAAACATAGGAATATTAATAATGGATAGTCACCATGAGTTGGTTACACTCTAACCTGTAAACCCCCAGAAAGACTTAAGGTGACAAAAATAGAACATATTTTTTTTGTGTTTCTTTTCCAATTTTTGATTCACTAATTTAATTATTTTTTTTATCTCATTGTTTCACATGCCAATATAGCACAATTAAATGTGATATTTCCATCCAATAATGATTTATTTTGTCGAAATGGAATTAATTTCCCTTAGCTTGTTTGCAAAATGTATCACTGTCTCTTCTGGAATACACATTGGTCTGACTAATGGGACAGCTCAAAATGCTATTTTCTGGAGATGCAGTAAAATTAATTTCAAATTAAACTGCTTCATTATGTGACGGATCGCCCCAATGTGTTACTTAATCAACTTGCAATTTGGACCTTGGGCATAGAAATGTACCACCCAGGTCATAATTCTGGCCTCTCATACCCACTGCACCTCTCCACCTTCTTATGCCTGGGCCCCAAGCTCTAGAATTTTCTTCCTTAAACCCTTCCGTCTCTCCACCCTTCACTCCTCCCTCAAGGAACACCTCAAACGTCACATTTCTGAAGGACCTTTAGGTCACCTGCTGGAATAGGTTGCTTGTTGTTAAATTTTCTCTGACAAAACATCACTCTGAGAACATCAACGAGCAATCGTTGGGGAGGTTTGGGGAGTATCTTCGGGTCAGGAAACAGGCTTGGGTCACCTTAAAGCACATATGAGGAAGAAAGCTAACAGGAGACCATTGTATAGATTTTATTTCTCCCAGCTGGAGATTTTGCATGTTGTAGCTGCAAATAGGAGTCTCATATGAGAAGCTGAAGAGGACAATGAAGGAACACGAAGTATAGAGAGCTCAGCAGAAGAGAGTCATAGAGATGGACAGCACAGAAACAGACCCTTCGGTCCAACTCGTGTTGGCCAACCAGATATCCTAAATTAATTTAGTCCCATTTGTCAGCATTTGACTCATATCCCTCCTATTCATGTACCCTGCCAGATGCCTTTTCAATGTACCTCCATACTTCTGTAATCAGCCTCCAATGCTCCAGGGAAAACAGCCCCAGCCTATTCAGCCTCTCCCGATAGCTCAAACTCTCCAAACCCAGCAACATCCTTGTAAGTCTTTTTTGAACAATTTCAAGTTTCACAATATCCTTCTGAGAGCAGGAAGACTAGAATTTCACAGTATTCCATACATGGCCCTGCCAAGATGACCTACTCTGAAGGGGATTTTTAGGACAGTTTCTCCCTGCGCCTCACAGCATCAGAGACCCGGGTTCAATTCCCGCCTCAGGCAACTGTCTGTGTGGAGTTTGCACATTCTCCCCGTGTCTGCGTGGGTTTCCTCCGGGTGCTCCGGTTTCCTCCCACAGTCCAAAAAAAATGTGCAGGTCAGGTGAATTGGCCATACTAAATTGCCCCTCATGTTAGGTGAAGGGGTAAATTTGGGGCGGCACTGTGGCACAGTGGTTAGCACTGATGCCTCACAGCGCCTGAGACCCGGGTTCAATTCCCGACTCAGGCAACTGACTGTGTGGAGTTTGCACGTTCTCCCCGTGTCTGCGTGGGTTTCCACTGGGTGCTCCAGTTTCCTCCCACAGTCCAAAGATGTGCGGGTCAGGTGAATTGGCCATGCTAAATTGCCCGTAGTGTTAGGTAAGGGGTAAATGTAGGGGTATGGGTGGGTTGTGCTTCGGCGGGTTGGTGTGGACTTGTTAGGCCGAAGGGCCTGTTTTCACACTGTAAGTAATATAATCTAAAATATTGTAAGGTGAACATCCCCACCCGCATCCTGTCTCCACCACCATGTACTCATCATGTTCTTTTTTTAACAGTCCATTCTCAGTCTGAGCCAAGCATGGAAAGTCTATCTCGACGTGTTTTGGGAAGATGGCAGGGAATCTTCTACTTTCTGTATTTGTCAGTATTTGATATAAATACAATCCCAGCAACACACGACGGTTACCAAGGAGTTGGAGAAAGAACCTGAAATTGAGGTGTGTGTGTTTAACACGCACTGTTCCATTACAGTACCTGGCATGCAACTTACAAATTACCGAACTAAAGCAACTGCAAGCCCCAGCATCATGAAGCAGTTTAATTCTTGTTTCATTTTATAGTTTATTAAAAATAGCCCTTTCAGCTCTCTCCATTGGTCAGGTCAATTTAGCCCAAATATTGACATGATGATGGTGTAGTGCCTTTGAGCTAATGATCCCTACCCCTACAGTCATACAGCGTGGAAACAGTCCCCTAACCTACAGAAAAGACTTTCGCTATTCACCTTATCTTTGCCTCTCATATAAACCTCTATAAGGTCACCGTCAACCTCCTACTCAAACCCTCCAGTCCCGGTAACATCCTTGTAAATCTTTTCTGCACCCTTTCCAATTTAATAAAATCCTACCATTGGAAGGTGACCAGAACTGCACACACTACTCCAGAGGTGGAATGTTCTGGGCATATGGGTTTAAGTCTCATTTTGAGGAAGGGTCACCAGATCTGAAAAATAACTCTGATTTCTCTCCACAGATGCTGCCAGACCTGCTGAGCTTTTCCAGCAATTTTTGTTTTTGTTTCTGATTTACAGCCTCCGCAGTTCTTCTGAGTTTTACTGAGTCCCATCAAGGCAGATATACCGACATTTCAAGTTAGTAAAATCTAGAATTAAAAATATCTGGTCTTAGAGATGGTGGCCATGTAACCACAGTTATAAAAATTTATCTGATTCACTAATGTCCTTTGGGGAAGGAAATCTGCCATCCTTACCCATGTGACTCCTACATGTGACTCCAGACCCACAGGAAAGTGGTTGACTATTAACTCTAGTTCAGAGTCAAAAAGTGTGGTGCTGGAAAAGCACAGCCGGTCAGGCAGCATCCGAGGAGCAGGAGAGTTGATGTTTCGAGCATAAGCTCTTCATCAGGACATTCCTCATCTGCAGCCCTCACTTTCTCCTTTTAATAGTAGCTCTCTATCTCTCTTGATCAACTAGATCAAGGGTGACAAACAGCAACATCCCCTGCCAATGATACCCACATCCCTTACAAACATAATGAAGACAAACAGCATGGGTACATAATGCCTTGTCTGAATTAATTGGGCTTTTATGGCAATCTATAAAATATAGTTATCAGTTTTACTGATCCCATATTTCCCAAAATGGATTGAATTTTTTTTGCTGTCACAAATGGTGATGCAGTTTGAGCCTTATTAATCAAGGAGAGCTGAATGACAAATCCAACATTTCCAAGAAACTGAAACAACCAAAAGCAAAAATTGCTGAAGAAACTCAGCAGGTATGGCAGCATCTGTGGACAGAGGGCAGCGTTGATGTTCTGAAGAAGGTTCACTGGACTGGAAATGTTGACTCAGTTTCTCTGTCCACTGCCAGACCTGCAGAGTTTCTCCAGCAATTCCTGTTTTTGTTTGTTTAAGATCTTCAGCATCTGCATTTCCCTGTTTTACACTACCACACACTGTTGTACCTCAGGTATACACCTATATTCACACAGAAAGGCTTACCTTGGAGTTTTCTAAAACTTGACCCAAATCATTGTAATTAATCTCAATAGCTCTTGCAAGGTGTCAATTAAATTAAATGTAACCAGAGCTAATTTTGTGAAAACTCAGGAGGAGGTGACTGCTTTTTCTTTTTGCCAACTCCTCATTTGACTGCAAAAGGTCATAGAGTCATCGAGTCAGAGTCATAGAGATGTACAGCACGGAAACAGACCTTTCGGTCCAACTCGTCCATGCTGACTAGATATCCCAACCTAATCTAGTCTCAGTTGCCAGCACCCGGCCCATATCCCTCCAAACCCTTCCTATTCACATACCCATCCAGATGCCTTTTAAATGTTACAATTATACCAGCCTCCATCACTTCCTCTGGCAGCTCATTCCACACATATGCCACCTACTGCATGAAAAAGTTGCCCCTTCGGTCTCTATTAAATCTTTCCCCTCTCACCCTAAACCTATGCCCTCTAGTCCTGGACTTCCCTGCCCCAGGGAAAAGACCTTGTCTATTTACCCTATCCATGCCCCTCATAATTTTTTAAATCTCTATAAGGTCACCCCTCAGCCTCCGACGCTCCAGGGAAAACAGCCCCAGCCTGTTCAGCCTCTCCCTGTAGCTCAAATCCTCCAACCCTGGCAACATCTTTATAAATATTTTCTGAACCCTTTCAAGTTTCACAACATATTTCCGATAGGAAGGAGACTAGAATTGCATGTAGTATTCCAAAAGTGGCCTTCCCAATGTCCTGTACAACTGTAACATGACCTCCCAACTCCTGTACGCAATGCTCTGACCAATAAAGGAAAGCATACCAAAAGCCTTCTTCACTATCCTAACTACCTGCGACTCCACTTTCAAGGAGCTATGAACCTGCATTCCAAGGTCTCTTTGTTCAGCAACACTCCCTAGGACCTTACCATTAAGTGTATAAGTCCTGCTCGGATTTGCCTTTCCAAAATGCAGCACCTCACCTTTATCTGAATTAAACTCCATCTGCCACTTCTCAGCCCAATGGCCAGTCTCATGTTTTTGGATGTTTTTATATAAAGGATACTGGATTGCCATTTCATTTTGTACTTAACTATGTGCAGTTTGCAAGAAATAAACCAGATGGGTATTCCTGAATTTAACTTGTAAGGTATTCACCTTAATGCTAAAAATGTTAAAAATGCACAAATATGCCCCACTTATCACTCCTATGTACAAACCTACAGAAAAGGAATAGAACTTTGCAGAGTATCAGACTTTAACCTTAATGAGGTGAGAAGCAAATAAAAAGGCAAAATCAGCAGAGAGTCACTGGTTTTGTTCTCATTGATTCAATTGTCTTTGGGTCATGTCTCATTAATTCCCTTTCCCAATAAGGACATTTAAGTGGTCATTGGATAAACATATGGAGTAGTGAAGGTTAGGTGGTCTTCAGATTGGTTCCACAGGTTGGTTTAACATCGAGGGCCAAAGGGCCTGTACTGCGCTGTAATGTTTTATGTTCTAAATTGAAACCAAACTCTAATGATTGCAGGCACCTTAAAAATATCAGAGATTGCTGGAGAAGCTCTGCAGGTCTGGCAGAGGGAGGCAGAGTTACCATTTCCAGTCCAATATCAGTCTTCTTCAGAACTCAGTTAGGAGTCATAAGAGTGATGAGACAAGTCTTGTGTCTCTTTCATCTCAAAGATTAATGGGTAACTTCATTATGATATTTCAGATGATTAAAAGATTTCATAGGCTGGATCTTCCAGGGGATTTGAGTTACCAGAGTAGTTCAGGGATTGGCTGGGGAATCAGCTGATCAGAAGTCTCAGTTTGGGTGGCTGTGCTGGGATTGGTGGGAGAATCATCTGACAGGATGTTTCAGTGGTGGAGGGGTGGCTGTGCTGGAACTGGTGGGAGAATCAGCTGACAGGAAGTCTCAATGGGAGTCACCTTGTAATGAGGAGCATCTTACATGATCCTTTCTGGTTTTGCTGAGAGGTGGGGGGAGTTTCTCACTGGGCGGCAGAGAGTTGACGGTTAAGGAGGATGAGTGTTTGTTAAACAACTGATTATTGCCACAACTCACCTCGTTAATATTCCTTATTTCACCAACACGCCAAAACAAGCCAGACACCGAGAATTCCCAACATGTTAATCCGGGCGGGAACCTAGTGACTTGATCTAATCCCTGGCTACAAGGAGCCTTCTCAGTGGACACACTCACTGGCACCAGCCACATGCACCCTGTGTCCATAGACATTGGCATTAGACATATGCCAGTCTCGAGGAACCTGCATGGTCTTTCTCCGATCCACTTAAGATCACTCTGCCCTTCAATGCTGCCCTTGGGGTTGCCCCGGTAACTCTCGATGTCACGCTGCAGTAAGGCCACTGTGTGCTCAGGGACTCATCCCTAGCTCAGGGACTGCCCCAGGCTGTATCTCCGGGCTCTCCTCTCACTGTCAGAGCATTCACTTACCCTGAGCCTGCCCCCAATGCTAGCAATATCCCTGCCTTGCCTTGTCCTCTCAGTCTGAGACACCAGACTCACATCAGGGCAGACACAAAATCAGAGCGATTGTGATGACGGTTGTCCACCGTCCACACGACAAAAAAATAGCCTCTGGTCAGGGGCTCCGGGCAGACAGTCAAATGCAGCCTCCGCTCCCAGTCCAGGGACTTGGACATAACCAGGCAGCCGTTTGGAGTGGTCAGAGTCTGGATGCTCTCCACATAAGGGGCCGGTGGGGGGGGTCAGGAGCTGGATATTGGGCAGTTCACCAACCGGCTCGATCCTTTCTGACCCAGTGGGGGCTGCTGTCCTCCTGGAACGAGAGAGACGCTGGTACCACTGGGGATGAAAGTGAGCTGCAGAGCTGCTTCTTTTGGTGACATATCCTGTGTGAGTGAGTGGGCAGCACTGAGGGTGTTTGTCGGAGTTTGGGCTGGGTGAGGGTGAGTGAGGGAAGATGTTACAGGCAGCAGTGAGAGTGGTACAGCACACGTCTCGGTGGAAGGTGGGAACAGCCACAAAGAGCCAGCATGAGGGTGAGGTAGCAGAGAGAAGATTGTGGCTTTTACCCTGTCAGAGTGGAGACGGTCATTGACCTTTTGCATTCAGCAGTGGGCATTCTTCTAGATGGCTAAATCTACACTGACCTAGGCAGTACCCTCAGACCAGCCTGGACCTTATCTGGTATCGAGACCTCCACTGCTGGCTCTGGGGAAGTGGGCATCTTGCTGATATACCACCTTGACCACCAGGATCTCCAGACCCTCTCTGTAAAGGGGATGCATATTTCTGCTATGCGTGAGGCAATTATTAGGGACATGCAGGGCAGCTCCACATCAATAGTGTTTGTCCACAGAAGTAATGACCTTTTAAAGATAGAGCAGGTTAGAGGGATGCTGGTCTTTTGGTGGATATCCAGTGAGTGGTGAGTTATTGCAATGACACGTGATATGATAGGGATGGGATCAGACAAGAACGATGCCATCAGGGTGGGGTAGGTAGCTCATGTGGCCGAAAATAGCGAGAAATCTCACCGACCCTCTTGGCCAAAAAAAAAGACTCAGTGCAACTTACGCTTAGTCAAAAAGGAAGTAAGATCTGGCCTAAAGTGTTCCTGTGTGGATGAGTCCAGGCCAATCTTGGAGCCAAGCCTTTCTGGGTGAAACTCATACGCATGTGGAAACCTGGAAAACTCCGTTCTTAATGTCTGCCACAAGTGGGAGGCAAGTTTCAAACAGGTCGATAGATTTTTAATGGGGAAAGACATTGAGGATTATTCAAGTCAGAGAAGTAGATGGAGTTCAGATACTACTCAAGCCATGATCTCAATGAATGGCAGGATGCTTTGAATGGATTCCTTCAGTTGCTGTGTCCTCATGAGAAACCTAAAGATTGAAATTGACGGGATGTAGTCATTACTGGAAAGTTTGAAACTGTATGACAAATAAATGTTTGAGAAACCTGCTAAATCTTCAATTATGCTGAAGTGGGAAATCAATGAAGAAGGTGATAGAATTGCAACACAGGGGCAGCAGTAAACCATTCAGCCCATCGAGCCTGTCCTGCCATTTAATATGATCATATCTGATCAAACATTTCAATGCCTTTTGGAATATTGAACATGTTTATATTTTGAAGCAGAGTGGCTGACCAATAAAATGAGCAATGTGTGATTCTGAATCTTCTCGCTGTAACATTAACTATTTACTAATGGCTACTCAATGATTAGTAATAGACCTTCAAAGTATTAGAGTTAGACATTGACTGTACTGTTGAAATAATGAGGATATTGGGCTAGATCAGGACCAATAATTACATCAAACATAAAACGACAACAAAAGTAATTAAGCTTAACAAGCTACAAGGTGGTTGATATTTCAAAAGTGTTTCAGGAGTGTAAGACTGCATGTAGAGTGGTATGAAATGAAAGCCACGATCTAACCTTGTTTATGCATAGGAACATGTGAGGGCAGGCTTGATTTATGATAAAACCAATTAAATTTTACAAGTCTGGGGTTCTGAGATACAAAGAATAATTAAGAAGAGTAATGAAAACTCTAACTTGCAATAAATCAACACTTTGAAGTGAAGTAATAAATAAAAGGGAACATGAAACATGGACTGAGTTAATTGTTCACTAATTATTCTTGGGGTAAGGCATTATTGAGAACTGAATGGTTTTACCCATCTCTGAAGACTGAGGACCTTTACTGTGGCAAAGGAAACACCGAGACATTACCCATGGGGTTATATGATGATGATTCAATTGTATCTGAGTTATTCACCTCAAACATTCCTGTGGGAGCAGTAACGTATTTTCATCATTCTATGTGTGACGAGGCTTATCCCAAATTCTGTCTTGGATTTAACGAGTGACCACCTCATATTTACAGCCTCTGTGGACTCATTAAGTGGCAAATGGAAACAGCTTCTCCATGCCAGCCTTTAACAACTCATTTCAGGTCTCTTCTCAACCCTCTGCTTTCTGTAGCCTTGAGCTCAAAGCTGTTCAATTCTTTCTGGGACATGCAACCTCTCAGTACAATTACCATCCTATTATCAAGTTGCAAACCATCTCAAGCCTCTGTATCCTTTTTATAATATGGAGACCAGAACCACACACTGAGATCCAAGTGCAGTCTGGCCATAGGTGGATTGGCCATGCTAAATTACCCACAGTGTTCAGGGATGTGCAGGCTAGGGGAGGGTTAACCATGGGAAATGCAGGGTTACATGGATAGGGTTGACGAGTGGATCTGGGTGGACTGCTCTTTGAAGGGTCAGGATGGACTTGAAGCTTCCACACTGTAGGGATTCCTTGATTATTCAACTAGTAGTTGTAATTGAAGAGAGTAAATCTCACAACCTTCAAAATGTATTTGGACGAAGACTCGAACTGCTGAAACATCAAGCTATGGGCTTAGTGTGGGAAAGTAGGACTACTGTAGGGAGTAGTGTATTTTCAGCAGCACAGACTTGATGGGCTGAATGGCCTCTTCTGTGCTGTACAATCCCATGATTTATTGCTATCATGCTTGTGATCCAAGTACTGCACCTATCCTGTAGATACTATATGGTAGTGTATCTCTACCACTAGTCACTCAACAGATCCAAGACAAAGGAGGATTGGTGGCAATGAAGTCCCTCAAATACCCCTTACCCAGTGCAACAGATTGGTCAGGGTAACAGGAGTGGTCATCCAGGAAAATACCATGCAGGGCACCTTCAGTATTAATTTGTTGTGTTCATTAAACTCGAAGCTTCAGAAGTGGATGATGAACCCACCACAGGAGTGAGGAGAGTGTCACTCACTGAGCTGCAGCTAACAGTGGTAAACCTACCTCAATGAAAATCAATAATTTCTGGAGAGATTGTTGGCATGTTCTGATGTTTAGAATGATGTTGTTTTTCTTTCTTCAATGTACCATTTGAAAATGTGTTTCTTTCTGAACAAAATACGCACCGCTGGAGTCTTCACAAGATAGCCTGGCTGATCATTCATATCAGTCATGTTATTGTTTGACATTTCAGAGTTATTGAATCTTTTGGAATAAAAAGGAGATCAATCAATCCATCGTGTGATGTGGGCTCTTTGATGGAACTATCAGAATCTCTCCACGGGACGAGATCCTGCAACATCTCAATTCTGTTCTGCTGTTCAATTCTACCTTGGCTGATCTGTTAGCATCACCTTACCCACATTACTTCCATAACCATTAACTACCTTGCCAACCTAAAATGCATCCATAACCCTGCAAATGTTTGAGTATTTAGCAGTTCCCTTCCAATAACACCTACCATTTCAGACAGAGCAGCCCCAGATTATCATTTCCTATACAGGCAGTTTATGCCTGAAAGGTTTAACTGTTATCTGCCCATCAGGAAGTGGAGATCTGCTCCTGAGAGGAGCTAAAGACTTGTAGGGAGTTTGAAGACCCGTATTCCAGTCCAAGCTGCTCCAGTACAAAGTCTATGTGGCTAACAGTAATGTATGTGCACTCTTTTATATGTTGATTAACTTGGATGGCTGGTTTGCGATGCTTATTCTGTGGGTTCGATTCCCGCACCCATGAAGTACTCTCCTTCTCAACCTCCCCCCTCACCTGAAGCGTGGTGACCCTCAGGTTAAACCTGTCATCTCTTTCTGATGAGAAAATGGGATTATATCGATTTTACCTTATTTACTCTTCAGCTGAGCCTGATGCCTCTCAAGACACAATAGGGCATCTCTAATATAACATAACTAGTTATTCAGCACAGGTCGTTCTGTTATAATGCACTGTAAGGCGAGTGATGAATCGGGGCCACTGTTTCTACAGTGTGAACTTTTAAAGCGTGCGTTGGCTATAACATGATTACATCACCAACACTTTAAATGCTGTTTCTAAAGTGCGATTTTTCTATAACATGGGGTTGCGCAAGAAACGCAGCCATCGGGTTATAAAAGAACTGACTGTCTTCCTGTATAATAAAGGTTCACTGCTAATCAATATTGAGCCGATTTTCTGTTGAAGACTTTGTGTGGTCACACTTGCCCACATGATATCAGTAACTCAGGCTCACGCTAATAAGGTGGCACGGTGGCACAGTGGTTAGCACTGCTGCCTCACAGCACCAGAGACCCGGGTTCATTTCCCTCCTCAGGCAATCCACTGTGTGGAGTTTGCACATTCTCCCTGTGTCTGTGTGGGTTTCCTCCGGGTGCTCTGGTTTCCTCCCACAGTCCAAAACTGTTCAGGTTAGGTGAATTGGCCATGCTAAATTGCCCATAGTGTTAGGTGAAGGGGTAAAAGTAGGGGAATGGGTCTGGGTGGGTTGCTGTTTGGAGGGTCGGTGTGGACTTGTTGGGCCGAAGGGCCTGTTTCCACACTGTAAGTAATCTAATCTATGGTTCCAGGGAACATAAGACATGCAGCTACAGCAATCAAACTCTCTGTGTAAATACAATTCCCCTCTCCTCTCTGATTCCACTGGCAATTGTGTTAAATCTGTGCCTTCGGTTACTGATCCTCTACACTTGAAATTATTTTCTTTCCTCATTTACTCCATGGAAACCTTCGTCAATTTGAATGTTTCTGTCAGATGTGCTCATAATCCAATGAAAGAGACATTCGCGATGGAATTACATGATTATCTGGATAAAAAATAGGGGAAAAAGCATGAGATTGGCACACGGGAACGATGCTGTTCCATCGTCTTAACAATTCTGTGTCTGCTCTAAGGTGAACAATTTCAAAGTGGCTTCCATTTATTTCCCAGGAACATAGACTCCTCAGCAGAGCCTTGGGGTTAAAATCAGTAAATCATAAAATCCCCACAGCATGAAGCAGACCATTCGGCCCATTGAATCCACAATTACCCTCTGAAGAGCATCCCCCCACCAAATCCCTGCAGCCCTTTATTTCCCATGGTTAACCCACCAAGCCTGCACATTCCCTGTACACGGTGGGCAATTTATCCAGGCCAATTCATCTAACATGAACATCTTCGGACTGTGGGAGGAAACCAGAGCACCTGGAGGAAACCCACGCAGGCACGGGGAGAATGTCCAAAATCCACACAGGCAGTCACCCAAGGGTGGAATTGAACCCAGGTCCCTGTTGCTGTGAGGCAGCAGCTTTTTGTACCTACCTTTCCCTAGTCTGATGGGGACTGGTTACATTTGGTCAAGACAGGACTGCTCTTGACACACTCCTCTGACTAACCAACCTGACCAGACTGTCTCAGAGAGTACTGGACCTCAGCAGAGTTCAGTATCGTTAACACACAACTGAGGGTACATTTTCTGATTCACAAAGAACTTTCACTGAATTTACCAATAGCATTTTTTCTTAACAATTTAGATTCAATTGATTTCTTTTCAGCAAAACCATCAGATCGGTTTTATATGTAAAGGCTGTTGGAAGTCACAGTAAGTGATGCTGACAAAAATGTTGCTGATGTTTACTGGTGTTTTTGTTTTAATGAGGCAAAAAGGTAATATTTCAGTAAAGTGCTAGAAGCTTGGAAGTGTGCCTCATAAAGTCTACTCTATAAAATCAACTAAAATTACAGCTATTGTGAGTGAAAAATCATTAATCGTGATGGCTTGGTATTCATCAACACTTACTGTCGCTCCTGGCCACTTTACCAATGCAGCCAGCTGTGTATTAATAGACGGTATTCATTCCCACTGGCCAGAATCTCCTCGCTGACTTTAAGCTGCTCTGTTTTATTATCAGCCTTGTCTGTCCTCTCAGGCTAGCTGGCTTTAATGAGTTTATTTAAATGAGGTGGTGGTTGCAGGGAGGTGATACCCTGTAGGCAAATATCACCTTTATTCACAAAGCATTGCAGGTATATTAGCTCAGCCAATGAACTATAACACGCTGTCATTACTGAACGGCTCTGAAGTGATGGAGAGAGGCTGGGGCTGATTTCTCTGGGCAGTGGGAGGCTGAGCGATATAGGAATCAGTACAATGATGAAGGAGTTTGACAGGTTGGGTGAGGAGCACGTATTTCTGCTCAGGTAGAGAGCCCAACTTACAGTTAGGGGCTCCCTCCCTCTCTTTCCAACCTCCCCCATTTGCCTGTTAATATTTAATTGGTTGCATGGGTGATTTTGCTGGTGGAGGGTAATCGTTTTAAAATAAAAAAAGTCTCAGTGATTTTGGTGGTGGGAAAGTCGCTCTGTTGCATGTAATAACACTTCTGAGTCTGAAAAGAAATTAGCAGGTGGGGGCACTTGTGAACTGTGGTAGCTTCTCTATCTCTAAGCCAGGAGGCTTAGGTTCAAGTCCCACCTTGAGTGCAATAAGATATGTCCTCCTGCACACATCAGTTGTCAATGCCATGTTGCTATACTGCAGTGAGACCTGTGTTGTGTATCAGTGACCCGGGGGAATCTCCCCGGCACTGCCTGTGATGTATTCTGTGAACTGAGTGGAAGGGCCGTCATGTCCCCTGGAAGCCAGCACTGCAAGCATTCAGACAGAACTCCTGAAAAATATCCAACCACAACCGCCTGGGCACTGAGTCCATGCATCTCCTTTCCTCACTCCCGTTTTCTCAAACAGTCTGTGTTCCAGGAGATTTAAATTGCTTCCAAGATACTATGAAGGTCTCCTTGAAGCTTGGCAGCATTGACATCCCTGGCTGTGAGGAGCACACTAATAGTCATTCTGTGTGAACAGCTTCTGTCCATCAAACAGCATCACGAGGCCGTGCAGCACCAGAGACAGAAGAAAGGGGAGAATTTCCTGCATCTTGGATCCTGCTGTCTGATGGGACCTCCTACCCTCCCCCCCACCAACTTCATACCCCGTGTGCCCATGACCTGCAAGGTTGGGAATCAGCTGGATTAGCCACACCAGGAACCTTGTGACCTTGAGGAGGTGTCATGACAAGTGTAGTTGGTAAAGATGGTGAGCGATAGAATGGGTGTGTAGTGTAAGGGGATAAAAAGAGAACGTTTAAATGGTTTCAGTGAAATGACAGGGGACACAGAATTTGACAAATTGGAGAAGGTTCCTGTAGGCAGGGAACCCAGTGGAAAACAGGTATGGAGACCCCAGTGTGTGTGGAACACTTCACTGGCTATCTACACAGCAGGGAACCTCAAACCCCCGGTCCCTGACACGTTCCAAATCTCATCTGTCTAATGGGAGCGGAGGAAGAAGGATCACTAAACTTGAAAAGTTAACTCTGTATCTCTCCCTGGGCAGCATGGTGGCTCAGTGGTTAGCACCGCTGCCTCGCAGCCCCAGGGACCCAGGTTCGATTCCACCCTCGGGCGACTGTCTGTGTGAAGTTTATACATTCTCCCCGTGTCTGCGTGGGTTTCCTCCGGGTGCTCCGGTTTCCTCCCACAGTCCAAAGATGTGCAGGTCAGGTGAATTGGCCATGCTAAATTGCCCATAGTGATAGGCGCGTTACGAGGGAGTAGGGGAATGGGTCTGGGTGGCTTACTCTTTGGAGGGTCGGTGTGGACTTGTTGGGCCAAAGGGCCTGTTTCTGCACTGTAGGGGATCTAATCTAATCTAATCGCCCCGTGTCTGGGTGCTCCAGTTTCCTCCCATAGTCCAAAGATGTGCAGGTTAGGGTGGATTGGCTGTGCTAAATTGCCCATAGTGTCCAGTAATGTGTAGACAGTGCATTAGTCAGGGGTAAGTGGAGAGTAGCAGGCAAATGGGTGTGGGTGGGATACTCTTCGGAGGGTTAGTGTGGACTTATTGGCCAGATGGCCTGTTTCCACACTATAGGGGTTCTATGATTCTAGCTCCAGACCCATTGAGTTTCTCCAGCAGTTTCTGTGTTTGTTTCAGATCTCCAGCTCCCACAGTTCTCTGTGTTATTGATGTCTTTAAGGACAGGCTTTGATCTCCCACATGAGAGTGATCCTTGTTAAACAGGTTCAGGATCCCAGGACTTTTGTGGAGCCAATCTCCATCACAGGGCCTAAGCAAAATACCATATATGGTGCAGGAGCAAGAAAAGGTCACTCAGTCCATCAAGTCTGCTGTACCATTGAATGGCTGATCTGCCAATGTTGAGTCACATGGATTAGTGAACATCACCAATGAAGGTCCCCTCAACCCAGTGATGGACTAGTCACCTTCAGCTCAGCAAATGTAAAGGCTGTATTTTGGTTTCAGGGATTTACATTCCCTGAATAAATGAATATCACAACTCAGCCATCCTCTTCAGATGCCACATGTCAAAATGTTACCACTGTCCTCACCAGGCTGGCTAGAAACAGTTCTAGGCTGTGGAGGGGAACATCTCTGCCAACTCTCCACAGTTATGTTGGTGTCTGGGTGTGGAGGGAGCACACAGTGTCCATCAATGCTCTTGATGCCTTTGGAGAGGTAGATGTTGCGGGGGATGCAGTGCTTTATCTCCCCCTAACTCCATACCCCACATTACCCTAAACAGTCTCTGCCTGGAACTACGCAATCAGCTACATGAGAGGTTCCCTCACAGCAGAGGAAATGTTAAAAAAATGTTAAAAAGTCTATTCACAACGGTGAGAAAAAAACAAAGTGCTATTGAAATAACTCCCTAGAGGCCAGTATCCCGTCACCGAGTCCTCCTTTATTTACACGGGGAGAGTCCTTGATGTTGATCCAGCTCCCTCAGAGCCAGCTCTCAGAGTGAACAGAATCTCTGACGTTCTTGCATATTTTTCAAATGATATTTTATTAACCAGTACACATTACAAACAAACAATCAGTTAACATGAACAATCATATTCAAGAAACAACAATTTACAGAGGAAAGCCAGACCCCAAACCCCACCACACCACCGGTCTCCAGGGAAATGAGGACACACTTCAGATCCTACCTTACATCAATCAAGGAAACAGTAAACACAATCACATACACACTGTCCAATAAACTGAACAATAAAACAGTGCATTTATCACAGACGCCCCTGGCAACCCAGCAAACCACCCACCCCTCCCACCTTCCCACCACTCTAAGGCAGCCCATCCCTACACCCCTTCTGGCTCTCGGTCTGCCCTGACACACCTTTCGGCCATCTCGAGCACAGCCTGGCCCGGTACCTGCCTGGGGTGACAGTGCTGAGGGCGGTCTACCCACACTCCGTCTCTTGGCGAGACCGGCATTGGGGTGGCCTACCCATCTTCTGGCTCTCAGGACAGCCTACCCACTGTCAGGTTCACAGGACATCCTACCCACCCTCCGGCTCTTGGGGTGACAGCTTTCAGGACAACCTATGATTCTCCCAGCTCACAGTGAGGCCTGCCAGACCCAGGGACACAAGACAGTGCAGGTGATAACCCCAACAAGCAACAAGACATAGTCAATTACCAACAAACAGAGTCCTTTCTGGAACATAGAGTCCATTAACATTAACAGATCTCTTCAAAATGCAGAGTCCATTCTCAGGAACAGAATTCACTCCAGTATGCAGGATGCATTGTCAGAGATAGAGTCCACTCCAGAAGGCAGCAAATACACACCCCACAGCACACATTTACAGGTGTTCAGTCTCCATAGAGGCCTGGTTTATCCACAGTGACCCAGATACACTCACAGGAACACAGTACATTGTAAAGATGCAGTTAACTCACAGCGTCCACTCCCGGAGGCAGCGATTGCTCACCTCCCAGCACAGACACAGGTGTTCAGTTTTCACAGAGGCCTAGTCCACCCACAAAAGGCCAGGCCTACCCACAGGAACAGCTCATCTAGAAAGGTGTATGTTCTCACAGGGGCTCAGTCCACCCACCACAAACATGAAAACGCATTCAAAAAAAAATGAAAACCAGAGTGCAAGGGCTAAGCTCTGCCCCAAAATCAGCACAGTCTTTTCTCAAAGTAAAAAAGAAAAGAGTGACACACAGACTGTAACCAGCCAGTGAAACAACAATCCCTAATGAGAACTGAATTACATCTGAAGCATATTGACTGTTTAAATCAGTCAGTTGAAAAGTCAGTCCTCAATAACTAGGAATACCAATTAACAAACTGGCTCTGAAATTCAGCCAGTTCAGGAATCAGGTTTCCTCCAAAAAACAAACACAAACCGAGAGCATCAGGAACACACTGACTGTGGCTCAGAGTCAGTCCCCTCCCGGTCACAAATGGAGTATCCCTGACACTGATCCAGCTCCCTCAGGGCCAACTCTCAGAGTCAACAGCGTATCTGACACTTCTGTTTATTTCTTATTTTTTCTTCTTTATTCATTTTTCTTTTTCCCCCCCACACTACCACCTGATAGTGGTAGTGCTTATTTTTCCCCAGCACCCATGTCGTGTGTGTGCAGGTGTGAGACACATTGAAAGGCACAAGGTGCACGAATCTTTATTCAAATTTCCACCACCAGGAAGAAAGGTAACATCCAAGTGGCCAGTGACAAGCAGTGCCCTTCACATCAAAGGGCAAACACTTCTGTTTATATCTGTCAGCCAGGGCTCCCTGATTGCCCATATTAACAGCTCCAATCAGGGAACTCCTATTCTATGAGGTGCACCTAGCTTACCCCATTACAATCAGTACAGATCCTACTAGAGGTTGATTTTGCTGATCCCAGGACGATCTGCTCATCGAGAGGGAAATAATTGACCTCAGGATGTCCATGTTCAGTGACGTTGGATCTTGTGACCTTAAAGGGACAGGCCACATCATCTGCAGAACTAGTTCGCAACAGAATGTTGCTCTCTCCACTGTCTTGCACAAAATTGTGCACCTTTGCACATTCAATGAACAAGCCCACATGCTATTTAAGCTAATATTCTGCAAATGTAAACTATTAAAATATTTTTATTCCATTGAATACAGTTCTTTAAAGTGTTTCCTAATAAATTAAATCAATTGCACGATGAGTGTGGGTCACGAGTGAATCAGGCTGTTTATAAATAAGGATGGGAGCTTTCAACCGAGCTGTAATCCTATTTTAAAATTGGTCTATTTCATTGACTAAATAAAATCACCGGCTAAATTGAATTGGCCTGATCATTTGATTCAAACTAAAAGTAAACATTCATAATGACACAATTTTGCAAATAATAATTCAGTTTCCTTTCAAATGAATCTCCAGAATTTTCTCTGAAAGGTTAAATGGCAATTTATTTACCAATTGTTGCAGCCTTTTTTTTATAGCTCTGACTAAAGGCATCACCGGATTAGAGCAGCAATTCTATACCTTGCTTTGACCCTCGAATGAATATCTATTCAGCTTCCATTTGGGTTTTCTGTGAACATTTTGACCGTGTTTGAGTGTCAACATATAAATTATGCAATCATTCTGCCTTTAATAAACAGGCTTTGAAATAGTAAGTTACAAACAATTCTTTTGCAAAAAAAAAAGTGATTGAGGTGAAAGTCATTCTCCCATTGAAATCGACGCTAACGTTTCATTGCTATTCTCTAAGGGATGCCTGCAGTGTCACACAAACTAAAAAACAGCTAGTGATACACAGTTCGGTGTTCATCTGGGTTACATTGAAGGATCATACACCCCTCTGTTCTCTGGAATGTGACACAGAAAAACACCTTCTAGTTCATAATATGAACAAAAAGTGCTGCAGAAACTCAGCCAGTCTGGCTGCACCACTGGAGAGAGAAACAGAGTCCATGTTTTGTGTCCAATGTGATTCTCCTTCAGTTCTGGAGAGGTGTTTGCAGTTCTGGTCTGGATAAATATCTTCCAGCTCGTCTGCTTCTTCATGGAAATGCTTTAAGAATAAATGGTCGTGATTAAAGTCACATTTCTCCAAGCACCAGGTGAGGCAAGGTTTGTTCTGGTTCGAGACCCTTTGTGATTTTACTGAAATGCAAAGGCCCACGGGCTCTCCGTGTGGAAATATGTCAGTCATTCTGTGAATAGAGGTCAATGATTTCACTGAACCACTCTCACTATGCCCTGTCTTTTGATTTGCACACTGTTAAACTAGACACTTGTAAATTGAACAGTAACAATCAATTGTGTTTATATAGCACCTTTCACGTAGTAAAATGCAGGGTCAATGAGGAATGGTGCAGGATTGTTGGGGGGTGGTGACATCGTGGTAATGCGTCTAAGGGAGCAATCTTGAACCTGTTCCAATGTGCTGGGATATGAGTTTGAATCTGACCATGATAGATAGTGAAATTTGAATTCAATGAAATCTGAAATTGAAGATGTTGGCTTAATAATGGCCATGTAATCATTGATAATTATTGTAAAAGCCCATTTGGTTCACTAATGTCCTTTAGGGAGGGAAATCTGCTGTCCCTGACCTGGTCTGGCCTTCACGCTGCTACAAACCCACAGCAATGTGGTTGACTCTTACCTAGCCCCTCTGGACAATAAGGGCTGGGCTGGTCTAATGTAGATGATGACACTACAGCCCATGAGTAATGTTTTTAAAAAGGGACAGCATGTCAGAAGCAGCAGTGGGAACTTTCAATGTTGAGGTCTCAGCCCAGTGAAGCTACAAAACGAGCAGTCCATGCATTCCAAACAGCAGACATAGCAAGTGTTAGACAGAGCTGGCTGATGGAAGTTTCCTCAAATATCCCCGTCCTCAATGATAGGAGAGTCCAGTGCATCAATGTATAAGGGAAGGCTGCAGCAGTAATACTGAGGACTTGTGCTCCTGAGCTTGCTACTCCCTCAGCCAAGCTGTTCCAGTGCATCTATCCAACAATGTGGAAAATTGCACAGGTATGCCCTGATACAGAAAACAGAGCCAATCCAATCTGGCCAATTACTGCCCCACCATCAATAAAATGATGGAAGGTATCATCAACTGTGCTTCTGAGAGATAGGATTTATGATTATTTGGAAAGCCATAGTTTGATTAGACTTCATCAGCATGGCTTTGAAAGGGGGCAGGTAATCCCTCATAAACCCTATTGAATTCTTTGAGGATGTGACAAAACACATTGATGATGGTAGAGAAGGGGATGTGGCGTATATGGATTTTAACAAGGCATTTGATAAGTTCCCCATGGTAAGCTCATTCAGAAATTAAGGAGGCATGGGATACAGGGAAATCTGTCTGTCAGGATACAGAGTTGGCTGGCCCACAGCAGACAGAGGGTGGTGGTCGATGGAAAGTATTCAGCCTGGAGCTCGATGATCAGTGGTGTTCTGTAGGGGGATCTGTTCTAGGACCTCAGCTCTTTGTGGTTTTTATAAATGACTTGGATGAGGAGGTGAAAGGATAGGTTAGTAAGTTTGCCGATGGTAAGTTTGGTGGAGTTGTGATTATTGTGTGAAGGGCTGTTATAGGTTGCAACATGACATTGACAGGATGCAGAGCTGGGCTGAGAAGTGGCAGACAGAGTTCACCCTGGAAAAGTGTGAAGTCATTCACTTTGGAAATTCGAATTTGAATACAGAATACAGAGTTAAAGGCAGGATTCTTGACAGTGTGGAGGAATATTGTGATCTTGGGGTCCATGTCCACAGGTCCCTCAATTGCCACCCAAGTTGATAGGGTTGTTAAGAAGACATATATTATGTTGGCTTTCATTTGCTCAAATAAACCAGTTGAGTACAAGCTGGTCTTTTGCGATTTTTACCTTTAATTCTGGGACACTGGCATTGCTGGCAAGCCCAGTGTTTAGCATCCACCTCTGCTGCCCCTTGAGAAGGTGGGGGTGAGCTGCCTTCTTGAACCACTGCAGTCCATGTGCTGTGAGTAGACCCACAATGCCCTGAGGGAGGGAGTTCCAGGATTTTGACCCAGCGACATTGAAGGTACAAGGATATTTTTCCAAGTCAGGATGGGGAGTAATTCAGAGGGGAACTTGCAGGGGGTGATGTTCCCAGGTATCTGCTGCCCTTGTCCTTCTAGATAGAAGTGATCGTGGGTTTGGAAGGTGCTATCTGAGGATCTTTGGTGAATTTCTGCAGAGCATCTTGTAGATAGTACACACTGCTGTTCCAGAGTGTTGGTGATGGAGGAAATGGATGCTTATGGATGTGGGGCCAATCAAGCGGGATTGGTGGAGCTGCCCCCACCCAGGCAAGTGGGGAGTATTCCATCACACTCCTGACTTCTGTCTTGTGGATGTTGGACAGGCTTTGGGGAGGTAGGAGGTGAGTTATTCACTGCAGTTAGCCTAGCCTTTCACCTGTTCATGCAATCACAGTATTTAACTGGGTGGTCCAGTTCAATGTCTGGTCAATGGTAACCCCTGGATGTTGATAGTGGGGGATGGTAATGCCATTGAATGTCAAAAGGCACTGGTTATATTATCTCTTGTCAGAGATGGTCATTAGCAGGGACATTGAGTTTAAGAGGTGCAAGGTTATGCTGCAGCTCTACTGAGCCCTGGTTAGACCACACTTGGAATATTGTGTTCAGTTCTGGTCGCCTCGTCATAGGAAAGATGTGGAAGCTTTAGAGAGGGCACGGAGGAGATTTACCAGAACGCTGCCTGGATTGGAGGGCAGGAAGTAAGGTTGAGGGAGCTAGGGGTTTTCTCATTAGAGCGAAGAAGGATACGAGGTGACGTGATAGGGATGTACGAGATGATGGGAGGCATAGATAGAGTGGATAGCCAGAGACTTTTTCCCAGTGTGAAAGCAGCTATCATGAATTTATTTATTTATTCATTTGAAAGCTCAAGCTCCTTAGTCGTGGGAAAGAATCATGAATAAGGTAAAAAAGCAAGATGGGACCCTGACCATGCTAAATATCAACCAAAACACCAAGGGATGTATCACCATTATCCCCACAAGATTGTGACTCCGTGGAATTCACTCTGCCAGAGTGTGGTGGATGCTGGGACATTGAGTAAATATAAAGAGAAGAAAGACAAAATTTTAATTGCTAATGGGTTGAAGGGTTATGGAGAGCAGGTGTGAAAGAAGAGTTGAGGCCGAGATGAGGTCAGCGAAGATGGTATTGAATGGAGGAGCAGGCTTGAGGGGGCTGAATGGCCTCCTTCTTGCTCCTAGTTCTTAGGCTACTATAATTAAAAAACAATTGATGAAATCAGCGTTTTTGCTGGGAGGAGCAACTTAAGGACAAGTCGGACCAAAGGGTCAGTTTCTGTGCTGGATGACTATGACTTTGCTTCCTGTAACATTGTACCAGAAGTTTCATTTTTTTCTGAATGGTCATGTACAGAACATGTGCACTTTGAAGTTATTTCCTTCGATCCAAATCACTTTGGAGCATCCTTTATTCTTTATACTCTTTTACTTCCTTTCACCCATATCTGCTTTTGTCTCCCAGATTTTCCCAATGGCATTATCATCCCTGACAGAAATATATTCCCTGTTACCTTTCACTGTACAGTGGTTAGTGACTCAGTTGACCTGGAGTTGAGACTTAGTGTGTCACTGAGTCATTGCACTGGTCAAAATAAGTTTCATAGCATCTACACAGAACCAACATAACTTCTGTGGAGACTATTTTCTGACGTAGCACTTAGAACCAAATGAGATATCTGCTATTTAGACTTACATTAGCATAATCAATACATAGGAAATGAGACTTTAACAAAGGTTATCAGTATCTCCATTGTTAGATCTCATAATCAAAAGTGCACCACTTCCTCTTGAATAATCAATTCTTGCTCCTTAGAATCTGTGACGAACCAGACAATCGTCCCACTGCTATCAAAGCCAAACCATATTGTGTTTCCGATGACCGGTTCCTCACTTTGGAAGCTCTATGCAGACTGTCAGCTACATTTGAAGGTGATAGCATCACAATCACAGTGCACCTCTGTGTCTTACTGGTGATGAACTAAGTGATCTGAAAGTGAATAGTAATTGTTTGGCTTTTTATTGTATTTCACAAACTGCCATCGAGGTACCCTGAATAATTGATTACCTCATCCTTCTTAATAATGGCCTTATATGTAGAAGAGCTGATAAGTTTGTTTTCTCTTAGAGAGGCAATGTGTCTTGGGGAGAATACTTTATGAACTGTAAGCTTTGTTCTTCTGTGCAGAATTACGATAATCAATGGGAGAGAGGTTGATCGAAAGAAAGAGGTTTAATCTTTGTCACTGATTAACTAATATTTCTGTCAGTAATAATGACGAATACTATTCTGATTAATTTAAGGAGGTGGATTTCTGTCAGTTTGTATTCTCCAGTTTAATTATCATTGAATCCTGATGAATGTCTAGCTGATTTACCAAAGAATGTTAAGCCTGCATTAGGATTTCTGTATTGCAGAGATAAAAATAGCACATTTTCTAACCTCACAACCATGGGGATTAAATTCTTTCATCAGCTGATCAATTCAGAAGCAAAGATTGTCACCTGGCTTCAATCAGACAGGATTGATAGCAACAAGGTGTGTTCAGTCCGAAAGGCTAAAAGCACAATTCTTCAGGAATAGTGATGGATGTAGGAGCCAGACTAGCACCAGCAGTTGTATGTATTTCTAATCTGGCTTTGCTGATGGTGTAGATAATCTTAGTGAACAAAAATCTATTCACCTCCATCTTGAAATCTCAAAGTGACCCCTCCGACCACGTGAAGGAAATCTGAATTTCCCCTACCCTTAGTATGACAAAAGTTTACTCCTGAATGACTTTGAGTTAATTTTAAGATTCTCCTCCTTGTTCTGGACTTGCCCACCTCTCCCCTCCCCCAGTCCCCACCACCACCCTCCTGCCTGCTGATCATAAACATATTTTGTACCTATTCTTTTTACTTTCTTTCACATGTTCAACATTTCATCAGATCATTCCCTCAGCCTTTACTATCCAAGGTAATGGTTTATGCAGCATATCTTCATGATTGAACTCCCTAAACTCTCCTGATGTGCTTACACTGTACAATCTGCAAAGTTGGTGAATCCATCCTGTGGTGTGGTACCCAGCGTTGAAAGCTGTTACACCAATACACTGGATTAATTCAGCAGAGGCAGAAAAAAATGGTTTGGAACAAAGTGTACGTTTTGATCAGTGAGTGTGTTTTGGGGCAGTGGGTATGTTTGGGAAGTGGGGGCGGGCTTTGTAATCTGGGTCTGCATTGCGATAGAAGGAAAAAGGGGTGTTCTTTAAGTCAGAGGGCTTGTTTTTGAAAAGAGGGAGAACAGGGTGTGTGTTTTGCGACAAAGGATTGTGTTTTGGGAACAGGGTATGTGTTTCGGGTTGGAGCGTAAACAGGGATATGTAATGGGACAGTGCGTTCCTTTTTGAACAGTGGTTGTATTTTGGGACAGAGGACTATGTTTTGGGAGATTAGGTGTACTTTGTGACAGGGGTGTAATTTGGGAATGAGAGTTTGTTTTGAAACAGTGGTTGTATTTTGGGACAGTGAGCGTCCCTTTGGAACTGGGCTGTGTTGTAGAACAGGGGACTATGTTTTGGGAATGAGGCTTGTGTTTTGAAATTGAGGGTTCGCTTTTGGGACAGGTGAACATAACATGGGGTATAGAAATGGAATTGGGGCTAGGAACAGGGAAACCTGATTCAGTTTAGCTCCAAAAATAGGATTTGAATTAAAGTGTGGTTGAAGTGAATGAATATCTTTTTTCATTCCTAAGGCATATAGTTTATCTGAAGCACAAATTGGTGTTCTATAACTTGATATGAAACATGAGAAGACTTATTGGCATTCTTTATTCCATTGAGTAGAAATCAGTTTGAGATTTCCTGACATTTTGGCAGGAGCTTGAGAATGTATGTCAGTCTGTTCCCATTGCCTCTCATGAATGGCAATATTCATGTGATAATTCTCACACCTCTCACATTAAATCTATGTCCTCTAGTTTTGAACTCTGCTACCCTGAGAAAAAGACCTTGTCTAGTTACTGTATCCATGTCCCTCATGATTTTGTAAACCTCTATAAGGTCATCCCTCAGCCTCCGACACTCCAGGGAAAACAGCCCCAGCCTGTTCAGCCTCTCCCTTACCCTAACTCTAATTCTAACCTAATCCTAACTCTACCCCTCAAACTCTCCAACCCTGGCAACATCCTTGTGAATCTCTTTTGAACCCTTTCAAGTTTAACAACATCTTTCCTGTAGCAGGGAGTTCAGAATTGGATGCAGTATTCCAAAAGTGAAATATGTGAGGATGAACATATGAGTTTGTTTTTTTTAATCAAAGTCTTGTTGAGAGAGCTCTGTCCATGTAAAACACACAGATAGACTGAATTTCTCTCTAAGCTTTGTGGTGGCCTGTTTCTGCCCCTTGACTTGATGAGATATATATGCAGTGAGTAATAATCCTCAGGAGCAGCTTTACTTTCTGTCAGGGATGATCACTCTGTAGTTATTGTCTCTGAAGCAACTTGAATTCAAGTGGGGTCACACCTACATTGACATTTTAAATAAGATTCAGTCATCCGTTCAGTGACTGATAGAATTCTTGGACATTATTCACAACTCATCATCTCTTGAATGGTGAATGCCATCAGCTTTACAGAATAAGCACTCCGGAAACTTTTTACTTTCTGCTGTCAGGAGCGGGCACTGTGATTGTTGCCTATTGAAATGAATGAGACGTTAAAATGTACATGGTCTTTGTAAACAGTGCAGAAAAAAATGTCAACCATGTCATCACTTCGATCTAAACCATCAGGACACAAGACAAAGAAGGTGCTGTGGCCTTGATTGATATCACAACATTCTGTGCACAAATTGATTTGTGTTTGAAATCATTAGAGAGCACCAGGAGGAAGACTGACAATGAATGAAGGAGCAGTTGGTTCTTACAATGACACATGGCCTGTCCTAATCACTGAGTTGAGAGCATGGTGCTGGAAAAGCACAGCAGGTCAAGCAGCATCTGAGGAGCAAGAGAATTGACGTTTTGGGCATAATCCCTTCATCAGGACCCATTCTGATGAAAGGCTTATGCCCAAAATGTCAATTCTCCCACTTCTCGGATGCTGTCTGACCTGCTGTGCTTTTCCAGCACCACACTCTCAACTCTGATCTCCAGTATCTGCAGTCCTCACTTTCTCCCAATGACTGAGTGCCTCTGTCACATATATATGTACCTTGTCACTGTGTGAAACTGTTGGATTCGGTGAAACAGGGGTTCTGAAAGAAGTTGGCAATGTTTTCCAGAATCTAAGCACTAATTTATATTTTTTTAGCTAAGTCTGGATTGCAGAGAGTTTATTGGAGGGTTTTATAGACTGAGTTTTCTCGCCCCCTTCTTACTGAACTTGCTGCATTAATCACATGCATCACCTACATGTGTCTCTCACGTCTCCTTCCAGCCCTCTCTTACTGCACTCCATTCCCACACCTTGTTAGTCAGGGGATATCAGCTGGAACACTGGCATCCATTGTGCCTGCACCATCTTTGAAAGATTCCTGTACTCCCAGACAAATGTTGGCAATCCAGTATTATCCCTCATCATGACACAGCAGGGACAAAGCCACACTCTCTCTCTTTCACACACACACACATGCAAACACGCACATGTGCACACACACATACATAGACACACACACGTGCAAGCACGCACACGCACACAAATACATACACACCCATACGTACATGCACACACAGGCGCAGCAGGTCAGGCAGCATCCGAGGGGCAGGAGAATCGACGTTTTGGGCACAAGCCCAGGATCTGCAGTCCTCATTATTTTCTCCCATACACACACACACACACACACACACACACACACACACACACACACACACACACACACACATACATACATACATACATACATACATACACACATACACACACACTCTCACACACACACACACACACACACATACATACACACACACACTCACACACACACACACACATACATACACACACACACATACGTACACACACACTCACACACACACACACACAGACACACACATACATATGCACACTCACTCACTCACTGACACACACACACATTCACTCACTCACACATACACACACACTCACTCATTCACACACATACACACACTCACTCACACACACACAAAACTCCGGCCTCTCTCCGTGTGTCAGCACCAACCCACGTAGTCCATAGCCACACCCTGTGTGAACCCCTCTCTAGGTCAGTGCTATTGTGTCCCCAATGGCAGCTGTGAACCAGAAGCTAATCATCATCTGTCGAGGAACATCACTTATAGGTGAGCAAACAGACAAAGAAAAGTACAAATGTGACTTGTGATTTACAGAAAGGGAAGAGAAATTATGCCAACAGTGACTGAATTTCACTCCCACAAAGAAAATCAGATTAGATGCCATGACATAAATAGAGTGAACCACTATCTTCTACATTCAGCTCTCTTCCACAGGAACTGGGTGTCAGTGAGGTTCTGCCTGCCTTGTAGAACCCAACGCAGCTGGTGGGTGTCACATGTATGTCATATCCCCATGGCCAATTGACCCATCACTGTTTATAACATCTACCTTTCTCCTTGAGGATCTTACCTCCCAATGCTGACCACACTCAACAGCTACTTTGTCTGGCATTTGGCTCTCAGGACGGTTGCTAGATCCAACAACAGTGAGGGAAGATCAATTTAATTCCACGTCAAAATGGAGTGTATCTTGGAGGGGAGCTTCAGATATCAAATCCTGTTTGATGATAGTTCCTGTGGAGTGCCTCAGGACATTAAAGACACTATATAAATAAAAATTAATATTTTTATATAAAACAACAAACTACAAGTGCTGGAGACACACACATTGCTGGAGAAACTCAGCAATCTTAGGGGAGAGAAACAGAGTTAACGTTTCAAGACGGGTGTTCCATCTTCAGAACTAGGTCTGCAAAAGTTCAGTTCTGAAGAAAAGTCTATGGGCTCAAATATTAATTCTGTGTCTCTCTCCAAAGATGCTGCCTGACATCCTGAGTTTCTCCAGCAATTTCTGGTTCTGTTTCATGTTTTCATAAATGACTGAAGTTTGTACTGATACACTGACCAACTATTCACACAGGTATCCGGCCTCTCAGGTGGCTGTAAGTGAATAAGTGACAATAAACGATGTCATCAATGTCCGGGTTAATACTTTTGATTTTTAAAAGTTTGACTTATTATTGCCACGTTTACCTCAGTACAGTGAAGCATTTTGTTTTGCGTGCAGTACAGGCAGACCATACCATACAAAATGTACCAGGACAAGGAATACAATGTTAAGGCTGCACGAAGGGACACGGAGAGCGAGATCAACATTAAATTTGAAGTTTGAGAGGTCCGTTCAGAAGTCCGAGGAAGAAGCCGCTGTTGAATCTGTTCCTGCATGTGTTTAAACTTTTATATTTTCTGCCTGACAGAAGAGGTCGGAAGAGATTCTAACCGGGCTGGGAAGGGCCTTTGATGATGTTGGCTGCCTTCCCGGGGCAGTGGAAAGTGTAGATGGAGTCAGTGGGTGGAAGGTTGGCTTGTGTGATGGACTGGGCTCTCTATGGTTTCTAACGGTCCTAGGCAGCTGCCATACCAAACTGTGATCCATCTCAGTTTGCGAGGTTTTGAGATGGACAAATTTGTCCCTGCATTCTCCCTCATTTCTACAGTGACTACCCATCAAGAAGAAGCCTTCAATGAGCAGCGAAACCCTTTGCGATGTCTTGTGGCCACAGGAATGTTGTAGTACAGTGAGTTCTTTACATGAAAGATACTGACATTTTGGTGATCAAATAGGATCCAATGAATATTGTTTCCAAAAGGGATCGGTTAAGGAGTTGTGAGGATGAATGGTGTATGATTACAGGAAGCAGGCAGGGACGGTGGGTAGCTGCTTCATTTCTGCATTCTGCATGTGTGATGGGCTGAGTGGTCTCTCTCTCAGTGCTGTCACCTTGCTCTGATTTTAGGGCAGCAATGTGTCCTTCCCCATTTGATGATGAACTGCTCATTGTTATGTTGATGAAATAACAAAAACTAAATACTTGAAGGACCAAGTGGATGGGTAATCCACGCATTAAACTGAAATTATTTGGTGCCCCATGTTTGTGCTTTATCAGCAGTTTATTGCCAACTAAATGTGTCCCATCTGAAAAGGTATTGAAGCAAATGAGCTTTTATGAAGGAGTCTGTTTGTGGAAATTGATTGGACAATGGAAGCACACTGAAGTAGAGAGAACAGATGATGATGAATAAAAAATGTACAATCAAAGTGAAGCCTGGGGCTATTAGTCAGTACGTCTGAGCCATGCTGGGTAAACGGTTCCTGTGAAATATTTTAACGGTAGTTCACTGGGGAAAAGAGACGAAATGCTATAATCAAATTTTTTTTTATTATCCACAAGCTTGGGATATAATGGAATTCATTATTTAGAATCGGGATAGTATGAGACTGTAAGAAAGAGAGAGTTCTCATCACAGCTCACTGAAACACTGCCAAACCAACCATATCAATTTGTCATGTGTTCAAAACACGCGGTGTTTGTCAGATTAAAGTGGATTCCCCAGGCCCTTTGGTTCACACTGACCCTCTGAAGAATAATTCACCCCGACCTATCTCCCTACATTTATCTCTGACTAATGCACCTAACACAATGGGGAATTTATCACGGCAAATTCATCTGACCTGCACACCTTCTTGGACTGTGGGACGAAACCCAGGCAGACATGGGGAGAATGCGTTGTTAATGTGCCAGTAACTTTGTGGCTCATCTGGACACCCAATACCTCATCACCCGCTCCCCTCCACCCCCGCACCCCCCAACCCCCAGCCCAAAACATCCCCTATATTTTGGAGGAGGTGCTGAATATGCATGATGAGTAGAAAGAGTAGATAGCAATTCTGATTGATAACAAAAACAAGATGGAAAGGGCACAGGTTTAAAGCAATGTGCAAAAAAAAAGCATGAGTGATGTGAGGAAGAGCATTCTCACCCAGCGAGCAGTTAGGATTTGGAGTGTACTGCCTGGGAATGTGATGGAGTCAGGCTCAATGGAGTTTGATTTTGATTTGATGTGAATTATCATTATCAGATGTACTGAGATACAGTGAAAAGTGGTGTTTTGCATGCTGTGCTGGCAGATCATACCATATATAACTACGTCAGGGTAATAGAACAGAATGCAGAATATAGTGTTACAGCTACAGAGGAGGTGCAGAGAAAGATCAACTCAGCTGTATGATTCCTGAAGAAGGGCTTATGCCCGAAACGTCGATTCTCCTGCTCCTTGGATGCTGCCTGACCTGCTGCGCTTTTCCAGCAACACATTTTTCAGCTCTGATCTCCAGTATCTGCAGTCCTCACTTTCTGTCAGCTATATGAGAGGTCTGTTCATCAGTCTGACAACAGCAGGGAAGAAGCTGTTCATGAATCTGATGGCACATGCTTTCAAACTTTTGTACCTTCTGCCCATGGAGGGTGGAAGGAAGTATGACCAGGAATGCTGAATGATTATTTGGTTCGAAATAGTATGGGAGCAAGCATATGGGTGTATTAGAACCCTCTCTGATTTTTCGTTACTTTTTGTTTTGTTTCTTTTAACAGCTTTGCTTTGGCGTTGTGAACTGGGGACTGTGAGCTGGATATGACTTGTGGACTTTGGGACAAGGAAGAGAGTAGAGAAGCAAGCTATCTTGAGTTGTGAGGCCAGGCCCGGAGGACAATTGCGGACTGATTCTTGATCAAAAGGTTCCACCAGTCCCAGTGAGCCTGGGAAGAGCACTGTGTTTAAACAGTTAGCAGAGGTTAGCTGTTAACCAGGTCAGTGGCTGAGAGTTGCTTCTGGCACATTTGGACGAGACCCCCATTTTCAAACAGAAAGCACTTATTGAATGGGAACTCAGTTCTCACGAACATTCAATGTACCACGGTGGAGTCAGATTTCGGTCGTTTTTTTAACAATGTTTTTTTGGGAGATGTGTCTGGGCTGCTGCTGTGACAGTGTGAAGATTTTAAAGCTCCCTGCGTAACCTCCCACACCAGTGTCTGGAGCTCCAAACAGTAAGAGGTGGAATTAGAAATATTACTGCCTTTACCTGGATGAACTGAGATGGTGCCCCCGATCAGCAGTTCCCACAAGCAAAGAGTCCGCACTCATGTCCACATTGATTCCTATGAGACAATGCATTGGGAAAGCGATTTACGTAATCTGGCCTATTCTATTATTTTCGTTTACTTGTCCCTTAACTGTGTTTGAGGAGAAAGTAAGGACTGCAGATGCTGGAGATCAGAGCTGAAAACGTGTTGCTGGAAAAGCGCAGCAGGTCAGGCAGCATCCAAGGAGCAGGAGAATCGACGTTTTGGGCATGAGCCTTACTTCAGCCCTTATTCCTGAAGAAGGGCTCATGCCCGAAACGTCGATTCTCCTGCTCCTTGGATGCTGCCTGACCTGCTGTGCTTTTCCAGCAACACGTTTTCAGCTCTTAACATTGTTTGACTGTCTTTTTGTGTAAATAGGGTCTGAAAGCAAGCATTTCTGGTTTAAAGCATAAATATTAATCAGCTTACCTTGTTATTTTATATTTCCTCTTATGACAATACAATGGCTTTAAAAGGTATAATATCGCCAGGGTTTTTTTATGAAGAAAGGTTGAACAGAGTTGCTGAGTGGACTGCTCAAAGTCAATGTAGTAAACATTGTGAGGCCTTGGTTTTTTTTTTGTAAAGTTGGAACAATAGAAGCAGCCTGAATGGGTGGGGTCAAGCTCCCCTGAACCAAGATTTTTAGTTTTAGCTTTCAGCAGTTGCTGGGGTCTTGAAGCTTGATGTGGAAGCTCTTATTCCTCTCCCTGTTACAGCTAAAAGCTGGGGTTCACATCCTGCTGCTAGACTTGAATGTGAGATAATCTGATTTACTGAATTTACCTTTGCCAAGGGTATGTTTATGGGATGTTACAATGTTGGAATAGTTAGTAGTAGTTAATATATATTATTTTGTTAAGCATTTTGATAGTTATAATTAAGCCAATTCTTTTCTTTTTTTAATTTTGTCTATATTTTAACTTGTGTAAAAAGAAAATGTGTTTTGTTTGAAGTCCGACCAATCAAATATTTTATATTTACCTTTAACACAAGAAAAAAGTTAGAGTCTAGACTATCTTCTTAATATATTTTGAGGGGCTTTGATCTGGTCGAAAACATTCTGCTAAAATTATTGTGGATTTAATAAATAGTTAATTCTTTTGATTGAGATACAAAGCCAGTGTCTTGAATTACTCACTCACAACGTCTAAGATTGGTTATTCAAAAGTCTGGTTAGAAGCCATTGGAGTAATTATTGAGATCTCTGGCAGTTTAATTTTACAGTGTTATGAATACAAAGGCAGAAAGACTGATTTAGTTTTGAATGTAGGGTTGCTCTCTGAGCTGAGAGGTTCATTTCCAGATATTTCGTTACCCTACTAGATAACATCCTCAGTGGGCCTCAGGCGAAGCAATGCTGAAAATTCCTGCTTTCTATTTATATGTTTGGGTTTCTTTGAGTTGATGATGTCATTTGCTGTGGTGATGTTATTTCCTGTGGTGAACTTGAAAGAACTGATGCAGACAACAACTAAAATAATGTCATTTATAAAATACCGTGCAAGAACTATAACAAACACTACATTGGACAAACAGGCAGAAACCTAGCCACCAGGATACATGAACACCAACTAGCCACAAAAAGACATGACCCTCTCTCACTGGTATCCTCACATACAGATGAGGAAGGACACCACTTCGACTGGGACAACACATCCATCCTAGGACAAGCCAAACAAAGACACGCATGAGAATTCCTAGAAGCATGGTATTCCAACCGAAACTCTATCAGCAAACACGTTGAGTTAGACCCCATCTACCACCCCCTGAGAAAAGGAACAGCAAGTGACTTCACCAACGAAACATCTGGAAATGAACCTTCCAGCTCAGCGAGCAAACCTACATCCAAAACCTCAACCTGAGCTACAAATCTTCTCAAAACTTGCTAAGACTGATTTAGTTCCGTTGCCTGTCCCTGTGTCATAACGAGAGAAATGAGAAATTAGCAGTAGGTAATGATAGACACTTGAAGTCCTGCAAAGTGGGAATGGAAGATAATCCCTTTTCATGTGATGTGGAGGCGCCAGTGTTGGACTGAGGTCAGAAGTCACAGGTTATAGTCCAACAGGTTGATTTGAAATCAGCAGAGCTCTGAAAGCTTGTGATTCCAAATAAACCTGTTGGACTATAACTTGGTGTCGTTTGAGTTCCGACTCTTTTCATGTGGACTGTGGGACATCTTACATCCACCCAAGAGGTCAGACAGAAGCTTGGCTTAATTTGTCACATTAAGGAAAAAATACCTCCGTAAGTACCGTCATCCTCAGTTCTTGCTTGTGCTACAGTGGGGGTTTGCACCAAGTATGTTCAGAGATGGCACTGAGTCACAGGAACTGGGGCATTCTGATCTTGTAAGCTTAAAGGGTTGGAAATTCAAAAGCTTGAAATATTTCTCTGTGTGCCTGTTTTCAGACTACCAATGCAAGAAGAATCATTGAGCTCTATATCAATTAACTCAGCAAGACACTGTCACAATCTGTTTTCAATGTACTTTTGATACCTGCTGCACTCAGTTACTGGTTTCCCTGTTTACTGAAGAGACTTAAGTGATTTCCCTAAATTGTACTTAATCTTGTTCACACATCAAGTGACTAACTGCTTCAGTTCAGTATCCAGCCAATAGCATTCCACTAATAAGCTGCTTTCCTTCCCTTTCGTCCTTGGCTCATTCTCTTACTAAATAGGAACCGGAGCTCAGGGACTAACCTACATTGCATGAGTTTCTTATGAAACATGATATGATTAGAACCTTAACAATGGAGCTGAGAGCAATGATGGCTTAACCCTGTTGACAGAGCTCACGAGTAGTCTGTATAAGAGAAAGATCTTGCATTTATGTAGCACCGCCAGGACCACAGTGATTTCAATTGAAAAGCAGGAAGGCTTTTCCCCATGTCCTGGTTAATATCGATAGATATCACAAAAGCAGATAATCCCATTGCTATCTCATGGCTCTTTGTTGGAGTTGACTGTATACCAGTTATGATTTGGAGATGCCGGTATTGGACTGAGGTGGACAAAGTTAAAATCACACAACATCAGGTTATGGTCCGACAGGTTTATTTGGAAGCACTAGCTTTCAGAGCACTGCTCCTTCATCGGATGGTTGTCAATTACCTGATTAAGGGTAGCACTCCGAAAGCTAGTGCTTCCAAATAGATCTGTTGGACTATTATCTGACGCTGTGTGATTTTTTTAACTTTGTTAACCAGTTGGATTCCAAGGTTCCTACATCAAAGCAACCATAACATGATTATACTTCAGAAGTTGTTCACTGGCTATAAAACTCTTTGAAATATCTGATGGTATATGTTTTTTTCCTGGATTGCAACGAAAAGAACAATTGTAGCTGCTTGTTCTGAGCAATATGTTCGAAGAGGGATTAATTTGGAAAAAAATCCATAGCAACAGGCAAGGAGGCAGTTGACTTGAGAATTGATGAGTGCAGGGAAAGTTACAGTTTAACAGCAATCTTAATGATTTGTTCAGGGCTTGTACTGCAATCCTAGCTTGCATGATTTTGGAGTATATATTTCAGGTAAGTAGTTCCTGAGCATGTTTAATTTCTTGTTCTCTGCAGTGTGCATTACTGACCTAGATTTCTGTGCACAATGCATATCCCACAAGTTACAGTTGAGAGCTTAAAGATTCATCATCGTTGTTTGTGTTCCCTATTTTAGGTTCCCATTTCTCCCACTGAGACCAACAACAATTTTTTGATTTGCATCAAGAAATTTGTCATGAATCAATTACCATTGATAGAGCATATCATTCCAAGGTCACTGCTGTGGTGATACTATGGCTTTAAGAGGAGCATTTTGTCCTGTTTTGATTTGAAGAGCAGGTTTAAGGTAGAAGTATTGAGCTGTCTGTTGAAAAGTAAACAGCTTGTGAGGCCTTGTTTTTTTTTAAACATTGGAACAGTAGGAGCAGCCTGAATGGGTGGGGTCTCGCTTCCACAGAATTAGTTTTCAGCAGCTGTGACTGGGGTCTGAGCAGGTTACAAAAACTGCACTACATCTCCCCCTGGAATACTCTCTCCAAGAGTTCTCTTTATGTTTGCCTCCTGGATTGCTAGAAATGCATGTGAGACAATCTATGTTATTGACTCTACCTTTATCAAGGGTGTATTTATAGAATATTGCTATATTGGAGCAGTTAGATAGTAATAGCAATTGCAACTTGTTAAACATTTTGATAGAGTTACCGCTAAGCCTGTTCTTTATTGTATTTTAACTATGGATTCTGGGTAATCCAAGATGGAGGATGGGAAACATTTCTGACTGTCACATGCTGTTCATTTTTTGAGATATTTTAGGTGCTGGAGGTGATTTCCTCAAATTCCAGGAGCAGCAATTATTGTTTCATACGCTGTTGCACAGTTTTAGAACTTTGGGGAAAAAAAAGTCAAAACAACAACACTTTTAAAAGGGAGAGGAACAGACAAAGGCAGCGCATGGTCAGGTCAGTGCAGGGGAGAAAGAGGGAGAAAGAAACCTACACTGCTATCTGACACAGCAGGGAACCTGCACAGATACTGCCTTTGCTGTTGAATTCATGTATCACTGGATATTAGAGTGCGTCTGGGAAAATTAACAAACAGTGAAATTCACAACTGATCTTGGAGGAACCTGTTTGGGAGAGGTCACAGCACAGAAACAGATAAGTGAATAGTTATAAGTGTGGCCTTGGGGCCTTGCTGTAAGTCTACAGTAGTGAGTAGAGTGGGTTCTTTCTTGATTATACATTTTATTGAGATATGTCTCTTAATTAAACTTAAAAATATAAGGCACAAGTATTAAGTGTAACATAATATAATATAAGCCTGAAGCAGTGTTTTCTAGAGGAATGAGACAATGCTATTTTCTGGATCTGCAGACTGGAAGAAGCAAAAATGGCCCTTAGTAGAATGATATGTTCATCTTGTCAGATGTGGGAGTTAAGGGAGAGTTTACAAGTTGCTGAGGATTATATCTGCAATAAATACCATTGTTTGCAAAGCCTATCAGATCAAATGGATCAGTTGGAGTGACAGTTATAGGCAATGAGGAATTTACAAGAGCAAGGGGATGTGATGGATGGCAGTTATAGGAAGGGTGAAAAGTCTCAGATATAGTCACATAGATGGAAAGGTAAGAGAGATAGGCAGATAGTGCAGGAGCCTTCTGTGGCTATCCCCATTTCAAACAAGTATGCTGTTTTGGAAAATGTAGGGGGTGATGGATTCTTGGTTAAATATAGCACAAACAGCCAAGTTTCTGGTATCAAGACAGGCTCTAATGCAATGAGGGGTATGTCGGGTTCCAAGAGATTGATTGTGTTCGAGGACTGTCTAGTCCAAGGCACAGACGGACGTTTCTGTGGCCAGAATGATGTATTGCCTCCCTGGTGCTAGGATTAAGGATGTCTCTGAGAGGGTGCAGAATGCTCTCAAGAAGGAAAGGGTCCAGCAAAAGGTCATTGTCCACATTGGAACCAATGATATAGGTAGGGAAAAGGAAAAGATTCTGAAGGGAGATTACAGAGAGTTAGACATGAATTTAAAAAGGAGGTCCTCGCGAGTAGTAATATCTGGATTACTCCCAGTGCTACGAGCTAGTGAGGGCAGGAATAGGAGGATAGAGCAGATGAATGCATGGCTGAGGAGCTAGTTTGTGGGAGAAGGATTCACATTTTTGGATCATTGGAATCTCTTTTGGGGTAGAAATGACCTGTACAAGAAGGTCACCTAAATTGGAAGGGGACTAATATACTGGCAGGGAAATTTGCTAGAGCTGCTCAGAAAGATTTAAACTAGTAAGGTGGGACCCAGGGAGATAGTGAGGAAAGAGATCAATCTGAGACTGGTACAGTTGGGAAATAGAGCGAGTCAAACAGTCAGGACAAAGCAGAGAATAAGGTAGGACTGAAAAATTAAACTGCATTTATTTCAATGCAAGGAGCCTAACAGGGAAGGCAGATGAACTCAGGGCATGGTTAGGAACATGGGACTGGGATATCATAGCAATTACAGAAACATGGCTGAGGGATGGGCAGGACTGGCAGCTTAATGTTCCAGGATACAGATGCTACAGGAAGGATAGAAAGGGAGGCAAGAGAGAAGGGGGAGTGGCATTTTTGACAAGGGATAGCATTACAGCTGTGCTGAGGGGGGATATTCCCGGAAATACATCAAGGAAGTAATTTGGATGGAACTGAGAAATAAGAAAGGGATGATCACCTTATTGGGATTATATTGTAGACTCCCTAATAGTCAGAGGGAAATTGAGAAACAAATTTGTAAGGAGATCTTCATTATCTGTAAGAATAATAGGGAGGGATTTTAACTTTCCAAACATAGACTGGTACTGCCATACTGTTAAGAGTTTAGATGGAGAGGAATTTGATGAGCATGTACAGGAGAATTTTCTGATTCAGTATGTGGATGTATCTACTAGAGAAGGTGCAAAACTTGACCTACTCTTTGGAAATAAGGCAGGGCAGGTGACTGAGGTATCAGTGGGGGAGCACTTTGGGGCCAGCAACCATAATTCTATTAGTTTTAAAATAATGATGGAAAAGGACAGACCAGATCTAAAAGTTGAAGCTCTAAATTGGAGAAAGACCAATTTTGATGGTATTGGGAAAGAATTTTCAAAACCTGATTGGGGGCAAAAGTTCGCAGGTAAAGGGATGGCTGGAAAATGGGAAGCCTTCAGAAGTGAGGTAATGAGAGTCCAGTGACAATATATTCCTGTTAGGGTGAGAGGAATAGGTATACAGAAAGCTGGATGACTAAAGAAATTGAGGATTTGGTTAAGAAAAAGAAGGAAGCATATGTCAGGATGGATTGAGTGAATCCTTAGAAGAGTATAAAGGCTGCAGGAGCATACGTAAGATCGAAATCAGGAGGGCAAAAAGGGGACAAGATAGCTTTGGCAAGTAGAGTTAAAGAGAATCCAAAGGGTTTTTACAAATACATTAAGGACAAAAGGGTAACAAGGGAGAAAATAGGGGCCGGAAGTGGTCCATGCCCCCCCCCCCCCCCCCACTACGACCCACCCTCCCATCCTGGCACCTTCCCCTGCCACCGCATGAACTGTAAAACCTGTGCCCATACCTCCTCCCTCACCTCTATCCAAGGCCCTAAAGGAGCCTTCCACATCCATCAAAGTTTTACCTGCACATCCATTAATATCATTTATTGCATCCATTGCTCCCAGTGCAGTCTCCTGTACATTGGGGAGACTGGGCGCCTCCTAGCAGAGCGCTTTAGGGAACATCTCCGAGACACCCGCACCAATCAACCACACTGCCCCGTGGCCCAACATTTCAACTCCCCCTCCCACTCTGCCGATGACATGGAGGTTCTGGACCTCCTTCACCGCCACTCCCTCACCACCAGATGCCTGGAGGAAGAATGCCTCATCTTCCGCCTCGGAACACTTCAACCCCAGGGCATCAATGTGGACTTCAACAGCTTCGTCATTTCCCCTTCCCCCACCTCATCCTAGTTTCAAACTTCCAGCTCAGCACTGACCCCATGACTTGTCCGGACTTGTCCAACCGGCTTATCTTCTTTTCCACCTATCCACTCCACCCTCTCCTCCCTGACCTATCACCTTCATCTCCTTCCCCACTCACCCATTGTACTCTATGCTATTCCCTTCCCACCCCCCACCCTCCTCTAGCTTATCTCTCCACGCTTCAGGCTCTCTGCCTTTATTCCTGATGAAGGGCTTTTGCCCGAAACGTCCATTTCGCTGCTCCTTGGATGCTGACTGAACTGCTGTGCTCCTCCAGCACCACTGATCCAGAAAATAGGGGCCCTCAAAGATCAGCAAGGCAGCCTTTGTATGGAACCACAGGAGATGGGGGAGTTATTAAACGACTATTTTGCATCAGTGTTTACTGTGGAAAGGGATGTAGAAGACATAGAATATAGGGAAATAGATGGTGACATCTTGAAAAATGTCCATATTACCGAGGAGGAAGTGCTGATGTCTTGAAACGGATAAAGGTGGATAAATCCCCAGGACCTGATCAGGTGTACCCTAGAACTCTGTTGGAAGCTGGGCCTCTTGCTGAGATATTTGTATCATCGATAGTCATGGGTGGGGGTCTAGAAGACTGGAGGTTGGCTAACGTGGTGCTATTATTTAAGAAAGATGATAAAAACAAGCCAGGGAACTATAGACCAGTGAGCCTGGCCTCAGTGGTGGGCAAGTTGTTGGAGGGAATCCTGAGGGACAGGATGTACATGTATTTGGAGAGGCAAGGACTGATTAGGGATAGTCAACATGGCTTTGTGTGCGGGAAATCATGTCTCACAAACTTGATTGAGTTTTTTGAAGAAGTAACAAAGAGGATTGATGAGGGCAGAGCGGTAGATGTGATCTATATGGACTTCAGTAAGGCATTCGACAGGGTTCCCCATGGGAGACTGATTAGCAAGGTTAGATATCACGGAATACAGGGAGAACTAGCCATTTGGATACAGAACTGGCTGAAAGGTAGAAGACAGAGGGCGGTGGTGGAGGGTTGTTTTTCAGACTGGAGGCCTGTGACCAGTGGAGTGCCACAAGGATCGTTGCTGGGTCCACTACTTTTCATCATTTATTTAAATGATTTGGATGCGAGCATAAGAGGTACAGTTAGTAAGTTTGCAGATGACACCAAAATTGGAGGTGTAGTGGACAGCGAAGAAGGTTACCTCAGATTACAATAGGATCTTGATCGGGTGGGCTAGTGGGCTGAGGAGTGGCAGCTGGAATTTAATTCAGATAAATGCGCAGTGGCTACATTTTGAGAAAGTAAAGTCCTTGGGAGTTTTGCTGGACAAAGAGACCTTGGAGTGCAGACTCATAGCTCCTTGAAAGTAGAGTCGCAAGTGAATAGGATAGTGAAGAAAGCGTTTGGTATGCTTTCCTTTATTGGTCAGTGCATTGAGTATGGGAGTTCGGAGGTCATATTGTGGCTGTACAGGATGTTGGTTTGGCCACTGTTGGAATATTGTGTGCAATTCTGGTCTCCTTCCTATCGGATGGATGTTGTGAAACTTGAAAGGGTTCAGAGAAGATTTACAAGGATGTTGCCAGGATTGGAGGGTTTGAGCTATAGGGAGAGGCTGAACAGGCTGGGGCATTTTCCCCTGGAGTGTCGGAGGCTGAGGGGTGACCTTATAGAGGTTTACAAAATTATGAGGGGCATGGACAGGATAAATAGACAAGGTGCTTTCTCTGGTGTGGTTGAGTTCAAGACCAGTGGGCACAGGTTTAAGGTGAGAGGGGAAAGGTATAGAAGAGACCTAAGGAGCAACGTTTTCATGCAGAGGTTGGTATGTGTATGGAATGAGCTGCCAGAGGAAGTGGTGGAGGCTGATACAATTACAACAGTTAAGAGGCATTTGGATGGGTATATGAATAGGAAGGGTTTGGAGGGAGATGGGCTGGTTGCTGGCAGGTGGGACTAGATTGGGTTGGGATATCTGGTCAGCATGGATGGGTTGGACCAAAGGGTCTGTTTCCATGCTGTACATCTCTATGAGTCTATGACTCTATGGTGTGTTAATATAGCATGTTTTGCCTAACGTCAAATGTGTGACCAAATGAATTGTATCTGGAATGCAAAAGTTCATATTTATTGTTAAAATAAGAGAAGGTTAGTATAGACTATCTTCTGAATATTTTGTGTGTTGAGGGGATGGGTGTGTGTGTGTGTGTGTGTGTGTGTGGGGGGGGGGGGGAGGTGGTCTGGCCTATAACATTACATCACATAACCTGTACATTGTCAATGTTCCCCTTACCTTGACTGGCAAGAATCCATAGTATTCATACCAAACACGACTCACACACAGCAATGTGCTTAGTGAACTGTGTGGAAGTTAAATCCAGGTTATCCCTTCAGCTTTCACATCCTTAGTACTCCAATCATTGCAATATATGGCAGGATGTTGCCTCAGATGAAAAGTCTCCGTTCCAAGGAGAGACTGGATAGTTGTTTATTGGCTGTAAAACTCTTTGGAATATCTGGTGGTATGTGTTTTTTTTTCTGGACTGCAACAAAAAGAATAATTATAGCTGTTTGTTCTCAGCAATGTGTTCGAAGAAGGATTAATTTGGAAAGAGATGCCTGGCAACGGGCAAAGAGGAATCTGTTTTCCCTGGAGCAGAGGAAACTGAGGGGGAATCTGATTGAGGGAGACAAAATTATAAGAGACACAGACCAGGTTAGATCATGAGAGTCTTTTCCCCATAGCAGACGTGTGTAAGACCAGAGGGTATAAGTTTAACATGAGGAGTAATGGTTTAGAGGGGACCTGAGGGAAATGTTTTCTCACCGAGAGGATAGTAGACGTAAGGAACGTGCTGCCTTTGAGGGTAGTGGAGGAGGATACTCTCGCAACATTTAAAAAGCATCTGGATGGGTACTTAAAATGCCAGGGCATTGTGGGCTATGGACCTAAGAATATGTAAATGTGTTGAGTATAGTTTGGTGTTTGTTGGTCAGCATAGACATAGTGGGACGAAGGGCCTGTCTCTGCTGTATGATTCTGCAACTCTAAGATCTTGTTTTAAAATTAAGTACAGGAGATGTACTTCCACAACCAAACCACCACTGCCCCAACAACCCCCACCTCCTCCTCAACTGTAGGTCTGCCCCCCATCCCACACCCCCACAAGGTTCTGCCCACCCACCACCCCACCCCTTTCTCAAAGGTGAGGAAACTACATTCCCTTTCCTAACCGAGGTCCAATTGTCTGATCATTATTGCATTGCTGTTTGTCAACGTTTGTTGTTTACAGTTTGTTATGGACTAGAGTAGACACCCTCAATATATTATAAGAAGGTAGTCTGGACCCTTGCTTTTTCTTATTTTAAAGGTAGATGTGAAATGCTGTGTTGCAGACACAATGCGACCGGTCAAACTACTTGAAATAAAGCAAAACAAATTACATAAAGCACTGTATTTAAAATACAAACAAGAGAAAGAGGAATTTAGAATAACTGAATTGAAAAAAACTATACAGTATCTGTTACTAATTAACTGTTCCAATATAGTAATATCCCATAAACACGCTCCTTGGCAATTCAGATGCAGATCCTCACATGCAGCACTCCCATCCAGGAGGGAAAAACACATTAAGAGAAAATTCAGAGAGTGTAGCTGCCAGGAGACATTCACTGTTGAGACCCCAAGAGCTTCTACTGTTCGTGAAAACAAACACAACCCGTAAACCTGGAGCGGTGAGAGTGGGCCAAACTCAGGCTGTTTCCATTGTTCACTTTCTTACAGACTCTGCCTTACAACCTGCTTCAGAAACAACTAGGACAAAATAACCTCGTCACAGCATCATCACAAAATTAACTGTCACATTTCCTAATTAACTACAATTCAAAAGTATCCCAATGACTGGCAAAAAGTCTCATTGGGTCATGAGGAAGTGGTGGAGGCTGATGCAATTACAACATTGAAAAGGTATCTGGATGGCTATATAAATAGGAAGTGATGAGAGGGATAAGGGCCAAATGCTCGCAAATGGGACTAGATTTATCTGTTCGATGTGGACAAGTTAAACCAAAGGGTGCTGTATATCTCTATTACTCTACAAAGATACTACATAAATTTAAGTGTGTTTTTCTCAACTAGATCCTTAATTCTCCTGAATGGTGGTAGTTCAGATCTTGTGATAGACAGTATAAATCTGTCCTGAATTATGTACATTATCTAAGCAACCTCATAAAAGCAGCTTTTTGTAATCTGGCAACATTATATTAAACATGGGCTGGCTTTTAGCAGATGTTCAATTGCATTCTATTAATGGTTATCAAAATGTAAACCTTGTGGCTGTGTTGAAAACACACACAAGTTTCTGGTGCTTGAGCATTTGCAGGAAACATATTTCCCAACTGTTCAGTAAATAATTAGGCCTCTGTGGAAATGAAAATTTTGCTGCAAGAGAGATTTTTTGCTGAAGTTTTTCATCTTGTACTCATCAGGACAAATGCAAGAATGCCAAATTTCAAAGCGACACAACAATTTAAACAATAGGAGATTAAGGGGGCTGAAATAAATTATTTTAATAATGAGGCCTTCAGCTAATGATGAAGGATATGGTTCTTGAAAGTCCAATTTATTCTAAACTTAGTTTGATACTCAATTGTGCAAACATCCCACTGGCTGACAGATTGGGAATATCGCCAGTAGATTAGAGAAGAGGAACAGGCAATGGATCTTTAACAGACTTGCAGGAATTAAATTAAATTTGATTTGATTTATTATTGTCGAACGTACCTCAATATAGTGAAAAGTTTTGTTTTGTGTGCAGTACTGGCAAATCACAAAATACAAAGACCATAAGGTGATTGAACAGAGTGAGGAGTACAAGGTTACAGCTGCAGGGAAGGTGCACAAAAAGCATTAGGTTTGAAATGTGAGAGGTCCATTCAGCAGTCTAACAACAGCAGGGAAGGAGATGTTCTTGAACTAATGGGTACCTGTGTTTGCATCTTCTGCCTGAAAGAAGGGGTTTGAAGAGATTATAACCAGGATGGGATTGGTCTTTGATAATGTTGGCTCCCTTTCTGTGGCAATGAGAAAAGTAGACGATACGAAGATTGGTGGAGTTGTGGATAGTGAGGAAGTCTGTTGTCAGCTGCAAAGGGACTTAGATATGATGCAGAGCTGGGCTGAGGAGTGGCAGATGGAATTCCAGCCTGTCAAAGGTGAGGTTGTCCATTTTGGAAGGAAAAATAAGAATGCGGAATACAGGGTTAACGGTAGAGTTCTTAGTAAGGTGGAGGAGCAGAGGGATCTTGGGGTTTATGTTTATAGCTCTTTGAAAGTTGCCACTCAGGTGGATAGAGCTTGTAAGAAGGCCTATGGTGTATTAGCGTTCATTAGCAGAGGGATTGAATTCAAAAGTCGTGAGGTGATGTTGCAGCTGTACAGCACCTTGGTAAGGCCACATTTAGAGTACTGTGTGCAGTTCTGGTCGCCTCACTTTAGGCAAGATATGAAGCTTTGGAGAGGGTGCAGAGGAGATTTACAGGATGTTGCCTGGAATGGAGAATAGGTCATACAAAGAAAGGTTGAGAACGCTAGGCCTTTACTCATTGGAACGGCGAAGGATGAGGGGTGACTTGATAAAGGTTTATAAGATGATCAGGGGAATAGATAGAGTAGACAGTCAGAGACTTTTTCCCCGGGTATAACAGAGTGTTACAAGGGGAAATAAATTTAAGGTGAAGGGTGGAAGGTATGGGGGGATGTCAGGGGTAGGTTCTTTACCCAGAGAGTGGTGGGGGCATGGAATGTGCTGCCTGTGGGAGTGGCAGAGTCAGAATCATTGGTGACCTTTAAGCGGCAATTGGATAGGTACATGGATAGGTGTTTAAGCTAGGACAAATGTTCGACACAACATTGTGGGTCGACGGGCCTGTTCTGTGCTGTATTGTTCTATGTTCTATGTTCTATTTGGAGTCAGTGGATAGGAGGTTAGCTTGCATGATGGTCAGGGTTGTGTTCACAACTTTCTGTAGTTTTTGCATGGTCCCTGGGCAAGCAGTTGCCTGACCAAGCTGTGATGCATCCAGATAGAATGCTTTTTATGGAGCATCTGTGAAAGTTGGTGCTCCGGGATTATTCGCTGTTTTCCTTTCATTTGGAGTTTATACTAACTCTCTACTCCAGGAGTAAGAGATATCCAGAGTTGATTTCAATTCCATTTGACACCCAACAATAACGTGCGTTTGTTTAGAAAATAAACAAAAAATACTGGAAGCATTCAGCAGGTTAGATTGAGTCAGGTTTTGCAGAAAAAGATGTGATCATTTTTGTCAATGATCTTTCATCAGGTGTGGTTTTCGAAAGGGGATTGGGAACATCCCTGAAGGACAAAAACTTGCAGGGATATTGGGAAAAACCAGCAAAGTGGGGCAAATTGTATTATGCTTTCAAGTAGCTCCTACAAACTCAATGGGCTGAATGGCTTCCTGCTGTGTTGTACTACTGCGTGATTTTATCTGTATTTTAATTGAAAATATATTTTTGTTGCTGTTTCAAGTTGTTGTCTATTCATATTGAAAGAACCTTATATCAGTTCCATTGTCAATTTTACTCCCCATACACTGAAGAAAGCAGCAGGAAGGGATTAATAACTCCAGTGATATTTCTAAAAATGGAGAAGACAGAATCAGGACAGTGTTTAATCCATGGACCTTTTTTAGTTCCATGCATCTGCTTGTATTTTTTAAAATTTAATTTCAGGATCCAAGTGTTGCTGACTGGCCAGTGTTTATGGCCCGTCCCTAGTTGCCCCTTGAGAAGGTGGGGGTGAGCTGCCTTCTTGATTCGCTGCAGCCCGTGTGCTGTAGGTCGACCCACAATGCCCTGAGGGAGGGAATTCCAGGATATTGACTGAGCAACAGCGAAGGAACAGTGATATATATTTCCAAGTCAGGATGGTGAGTGGCTCAGAGGGGAACTTGCAGGGGGTGGTATCTGCTGCTCCTTGTCCTTCTCAGTGATGGAGGGTTTAGAAAATGCTTTTGGAGAAAAAAATAGAATGATGTGATGTGTTAGAGAGACTGAATGTCCTGCTCCTGTCCCAATGTCCTGAGGTATTAAAGACACTGGATTGATGGAAACTTTGGATTTAACAATCACATTTAACTAAGTCCATGACTTTGTGTGACTAGTGTTTAATATTAATATTTGTGAGTCAGTGAAGGGGAAACACTGACTATGTATTGTTTAGTGGTTTTGCTTTTGGGAGTTGCTGCTAAAGAAGGGTGAGTGTTGGATTATCTTGCCCATTTGCATTATGTATCAATTTGCCTTGGAGTGAGTGGGGATATGTGAGGGCTTATGTTCTGACTTTGTGTTCCCAGTAGGGAGTCTTACCCATCAGCTGCCCAGGCTGGGAAATCAAAGTGGGGTGATGGATGATAAAATCACGAGTAATTCGACCATCAGTTTTCCAATCAATAGACATAGGCTCCCTAGTGGCAGCACATGCTCAGAGAATTGGCACAATAAATGTTTCCATCACTACAAAGGAGCTCTTTTCTGAGATCACGTTTTAATCTTTTACCACCATGATAGTCGGTCAATAAATAAGTGTATAGTGTACCTGACTATGCAGGAACAGTCATGCCTTTAATTTCTCTCGACAACTATATACCTAAGGACAAATCCACAAAGTTCTTAGGGACAGCTAAGAGAAAGGAAAGAGGATTTACTTTAATCCAGCCACAACACTGTTCTGTGGTGAAGGAGCATGCTGCTCACTGGCAGTATTAAATAAGGCTATTCGCATTCACTGTTGCAATACTTCGTCACACGTTGCTTACTTCAGAATTCAAAATCCCAAGCAGCTGCAGAACAAGTCCAAAATAAAATGAGTGTAATTTGCTACGAGGGACTTTAATTTATTTTTAATGGTGTTCACCGCCATTGTCTACAATCTAATGGGGAAACAGGTATGACCTGCCTCTTTAAGACCATTGTTAAAACAGCAGGTTGATGAGATTTGTAGCCACTGGTTAATTGCTGCTGTCCATGAGAGACCAATAGAAATTGCAGATAAACTCCAGGCTCTGGAAGTTGAAGAATCATACACTGCTTTATTTTTAAACAAAGATATTCTGTGAATTATGCATCCAAAAGCCATTTTCAGTTGAATTATTTCTTTCAATAAATAAGGAACATGTAATTTCAGAGTCAAGAGTGTGGTGCTGGAAAAGCGCAGCAGATAGGCAGCATCCGAGGGGCAGGAGAATCAACATTTTGGGCATAAGCCCTTCACTCAGCAGTCTTCACTTTCTCCAACATATAATTTCACCCAAGGAGCAAATAGTTTAGGTTCCAAGACAGCAGGGTCCATCGTTTCAATACATCATTAAATCACTTATTGTGGAGGAGAGAGGGTGGTCATGGCTACCAAAAGAGAGGAATCTTTATTTAAATCTTCATTTCACTTATCAAAGGCAGAAGAAAATGAGAGCATTGCTCATTTTTGTTGAAGTTTCTCATCTTTCACTCATCAGGACAGTTCACAAGAATACCCATTCAATAAGGGAACCAACATTCATGCCACATGAGAGAAGACTGCTGATTGGTTTAGTGGCAGGGCTCTGATTTGCAGAGGCATTGCCACAGAGATGCTCCAGTCCATGGTCATCGAACAACTACAGGAGAAAGTAGAAGTTATCTTATTAATACAGTCCAGATATAGCGTTGTTTCACTTTGTGATTCCCCTTCCTAACATCAAATTATAACAGTTCTGACAAAGGATCACTTGACCTGAATCGTTAACTCTTGATTTCTCTCCACAAATGCTGCCAGACTTGCTGAGCTATTCCAGCAATTTCTGTTTTTGTTGTTGTTTTTAAAGAAATAGATACTCAGTAAATTAGCCATTTGTACATTATTTCAGGGTACAAAATTCTGTAATAGAGTACCCTCCCAAACAGATCTCTCCCTATCAAGTATCTCAAGGTGAAATATTTCTGGAGAAGTCTGATTTCTTCCAGTGAGGGGAATCTGCTCACAATATTTGAATGGAGTTGTAAAGAAAAGCAGAGGACAGTCATTTCAGCTGTTTCTTGGCAATTCTAGTAACTCACGCAGTTTCGTACATGGTGTTTATTTTTCAAACACTGCATCACTAATCAAGTTGCCACTTTCCAGCCCAAATTTTGCTTTTTGATTAGATTAGATTCCCTACAATGTACAGTTTGGCCCAACTAGTTCACACCAACCCTCTGAAGAGTAACCCACCCAGACCCATTCCCCATATTTACCCCTGACTTACGCACCTAACTCTATAGGCAATTTAGCATGGCCACTTCACCTAACCTGCACATCTTTGGACTGTGGGAGGAAACCGGAGCACCCGGAGGAAACCCACGCAGACACGGGGAGAATGTGCAAACTCCACACAGACAGTCGCCCGAGGCTGGAATTGAACCTGGGTCCCTGGTGCTGTGAGGCAGCAGTGCTAACCACTGAGCCACCGTGCTGCCACCACTTGGTTCTTATAATTTGGCTTATTCCAGAAGTGGAAAGTCATATAGTAATGAATTATCCCAATTCCCATGAATATAAATCTAAAAATTCGTGCACCTCCCTATAAATGGTCTCACTTCTCCAGGTTGAACTGACTCAGTTCAGGGACAATCCAAACCAATTTGAGAGATTATTCAGTTAGTTAATGTGGTTTTCATGTTGTAAATGTAGCTTCTTCACTTTCAAGTGCTCTCACAGGGGCAGTTCATACAGTGCAGAAAAAGCCCTTTGGCCCATTGAGTTAGTTCTGGTATAACTACCACAAAAGACCGCTAATCCCAATTTCCTGTTCTTGATGTTATGATATTTCAAGTGCTCAGTGACACTTGGGCATTATTCAGCTACACGGTGACAATGGACTTTTTTTTAACAATTTAAACATTTTAAGGATAACTCAATGGCCTGGGATATTGTCTTCCAGGCTTTAAGGGTCAGCGTGACACAGTTCGTTGACTTTTTACCTCTTGGTGTGGAAAGTCAGATGGTTTCAAGTTTGCCCAAAGAGTTGAGGACAAGATGACCATTTGCAAAACCATGTCTGTGCCCACTTGCTCAGTTGGTGACCACTACATGATGGTGGCTGTCACTAAGGGGAAGGTGCTGGGGAAGCTGATAGGTCTGAATATGGGTACATCAGGCTGTTACACACCCAGGTAGAATGCTTTGTATGGTGCATCTGCAGAAGTTGGTGAGTGTCGTTATGGACATGCTGAATTTCCTAAACTAGGGAAGGAAGTCTGCTGTCTTTTCCCAGTCTGGCTTCTGAGACACTCCTGACACAATACCATGTGGTTGAGTCTAAAGTGGCCCCAGGGACCCAGTCAGTTCAAGAGACAGTCATGGATGCATAATAAATGCCAGCCTTGGTAGTAATACCCACGTGCAATAAATAAAAGGAAAATAGTTTGTTGCTGATGGTGTGTTTGGGAATCTTTTAGATTAGAGTGGTGCTACTCCCCGGATACTGCCTGACCTGCTGTGCTTTTCCAGCAACATTCTAATCTAGACTCTGATTTCCAACATTTGCAGTCCTCACTTTTGCCTTGGGCATCTTTTAGTACACTGAAGACTTTAGCTATACCTCTGATTTATTTATGTTCTTCCAGAAACATTGAATGTGATCTCTTTAGTAATGAGGCAAACACTCCTCAGATGTGACTCAATCCCTTCTCAAGGAAACAGCCTATTCCTGATTGACAAGAGAGTAATACGTTTAATTAGCTTCCACGTTAATAGATTTTAAAATTCTTCTCAATGAGTGATTTGAAATGGATTAGCACTAATCTGCTTTCCCAAATTGAATTTTATCTTCACAAAGAAAATCAACCAGTCTTTTATTAACTCATAGAGCCCCAGTAGGCCAGACATAAACATTGATATTTAAATACTGGTGCGACAGAGACCGTACACTGTTCCAGCCAGTTGGTTACTCCTGTTTACTCCCGGTCACCAGCCTTCTCTAACGAGCAACGTCAGTAACTGGAGGATGTGTTCCCAAAGTAGGAAATGGAACGTGACCATTAAAAACACACGCTGTGATCCATCTCCGCAGCTACACCCCACCACCCACAAAGTGCAGGAGGGCAGCTTTGACATGCGTCAGTCTAAAACTTCAAGATGCGCTTCCTAAAACTTACAAACCATCAAGTAACAGGTGTTGAACAAACTATAAATTAACTAAATGCAACTGGAAATCACAGGCTGAAAATGCCAACCCCTGGATGGAGGTCAGAGCTGGCTAGGCGACAGAGAAGTATCTGGGATCTATTGGAACAAAAATTCCAAACAGTCAGCACATTGAAAGTTATTCCCAAGAGCTCCACCCAGATTGTATTACTTCAACCCTGGTTATCCTGTTTATATTTATTTATAACACATGCTGTATTGCTGCTGGATGTGACCAGAACCCGGGGGTGGTCACAGTTTCAGGAGACAGAGTAGGACATTTCGGACTGGGATGAGAAGGAATGTCTTCATCCAGAGAGTGGCGGAATTCTCTGGGCACTCACTTGTTGAAGGTCATTGATCCTGAGACCCACCTCAGGATCCAGTGCTACCATCCAGCCTGCACTCCCCAGGAGTGAGGGAGTGCTGCGCTGTTAGAGGTACTGCCTTTCAGAATGTGATGTTGCAATCCAGGTTAATCCTTTCACAACTTCAGGATGTCACATAGCACTTTCCAGCCAATGAAGTAAGTTCTGAAGTGGAGCTGCAGTTGTGGTTTGGGAATGCTGCCACAGACAGCAACGTGAAAATGACCAGATAATGATGTTGGTGGAAGCACAAATATTAGCCAAGACACCAGAGGGATCTCCAAAAGAGAGCAAGGAAGTGACAATGCTGGAGCTCTGAAATTAATATGAACTGAAATTTCTGGAGAAACCCAGCAGGTCTGGCAACAACTGTAGAGAGAGAAACATAATTAATGTTTTAAGAACTGGAGAAGGTCACTAGACTCAAAACGTGAACTCTACTTTCTCTCTGCAGATGCTGCCAGATCTGCTGAGTTTCTCCAATAAATTCTGTTTCTTTTTCAGACAACTCCTTATTTTGTTTAAAGGAGGTGTGGTAGCCCCAGTGTTGCACTGGAGAGGACAAAATCAGAAGTCACAAGACATCAGGTTATAGTCCAACAGGTTTATTCAAAATTACAAGCTTTCGGCGCACTGCTCATTCGCCAGGTGAAGTTGGACTATAACCTGGTGTTGTGTGACTTCTGACTTAATTAAAGGGAAGTGTTGGGGCTTGGTTTTAGCCAGGCAGTGCAGTATACCCCCTCGAATGCCCGCCTATATTACATATACCAGCTTTTGAGTCCACAGCCTTGTCATTGGGAGTCAAGAGTGTTAGAGTAAAAAGTGAAGTCTGCAGATGCTGGAGATCAGAGCTGAAAATGTGTTGCTGGTTAGAGCACAGCAGGTCAGGCAGCATCCAAGGAACAGGAAATTCGACACTTCGGGCCAGAGCCCTTCATCAGGAATGAGGAGAGTGTGCCAGGCAGGCTAAGATAAAAGGTAGGGAGGAGGGACTTGGGGGAGGGGTGATGGAGATGTGATAGGTGGAAGGAGGTCACCTTGATTCCTGATGAAGGGCTCTGGCCCGAAACGTCGAATTTCCTGTTCCTTGGATGCTGCCTGACCTGCTGTGCTCTAACCAGTCAAGAGTGTTACCATTGAGATATTATAATAATGAGTGCATCTCTTAAATCTCCTGTTTGCCCGACGTATTGCAGCCATTTGGAAATAAAGGACTCCTTTCCTTGCACAAATCAGAATTGAATTCAGTCTGTTTCTGATCCCAGGGTAAACAGCTCTTGTTTATTCCCTTTCAGTATCTCTCAGAGACCTGCTCACCACAGAAAGCTGATTTGGTGGAAATGGCTGATTTCGATGGAAGATTCAAGGTAATTTTTGGGTGTTTGCCAGAATTTCAAAGACCGTTAAATGATGTTGGAGAAATTGAAGGTTTGGTTGAGAAAAAGAAGGAAGCATATGTCAGGTACAGAAATTGAGGAGAAATCGAGTGAATCCTTAGAAGAGTATGAAAGCAGTAGGAGTATACTTAAGAGGGAAATCAGGAGGGCAAAAAGGGGACATGAGCTAGCTTTGGCAGATAGAATTAAGGAGAATCCAAAGGGTTTTTATAAATACGTTCGGACAAAGGGGTACCTAGGAAGCGAATAGGGCCCCTCAAAAATCAGCAAGGTGGCCTTTGTGTGGAGCCACAGGAGATGGGGAAGATACTAAATTAATATTTTGCATCAGTGTTTACTGTGGAAAAGGACATGGAAGAGATTGATGGGGAAATATATGGTGACTTCTTGAAAAATGTCCATATTATAGAGGAGGAAGTACTGGATGTCTTGAAACACATAACAGTGGATAAATCCCCAGGACCTGATCAGGTGTACCCGAGAACTCTGTGGGAAGCTAGGGAAGTGATTGCTGGGCCTCTTGCTGAGATATTTGTATCATCAATAGTCATAGGTAAGGTGCCAGAAGACTGGAGGTTGGCAAACGTGGTGCCAGTGTTTAAGAAGGGTGGTAAGGACAAGCCAGGGAACTATAGACCAGTGAGCCTGACCTCGCTGGTGGGCAAGTTGTTGGAGGGAATCCTGAGGGACAGGATGTACATGTAATTGGAAAGGCAAGGACTGATTAGAGATAGTCAACATGGCTTTGTCTGTGGGAAATCATGTCTCACAAACTTGACTGAGTTTTTTGAAGAAGTAACAAAGAGGATTGATGAGGGCAAAGCGTGGACATGATCTATATGGACTTCAGTAAGGCGTTCGATAAGGTTCCCCATGGGAGACTGGTGAGCAAGGTTAGGTCTCATGGAATACAGGGAGAACTAGCCATTTGTAGACTGAACTGGCTCAAAAATAGAAGACAGAGAGTGGTGGGGGAGAGTTGTTTTTCAGACTGGAGGCCTGTGACCAGTGGAGTGCCACAAGGATCAGTGCTGGGACCACTACTTTTCCTCAATTATATAAATGATTCGGATGTGAACATAAGAGTATAGTTAGTAAGTTTGCAGATGACACCAAAATTGGAGGTGCAGTGGACAGTGAAGAAGTTTACCTGAGATTACAACAGGATCTTGACCAGATGCCAATGGGCTGAGAAGTGGCAGGTGGAGTTTAATTTACATAAATGTGAGGTGCTGCATTTTGGGAAAGCAAATCTTAGCAGGACTTATACACTTAATGGTAAGGTCCTAGGGAGTGTTGCTGAACAAAGGGACCTTGGAGTGCAGGTTCATAGCTCCTTGAAAGTAGAGTCGCAGGTAGATAGGACAGTGAAGAGGGCGTTTGGTATGCTTTCCTTTATTGGTCAGAGTATTAAGTACAGGAGTTGGGAGGTCATGTTGCAGCTGTACAGGACATTGGTTAGGCCACGTTTGGAATATTGTGTCCAATTCTGACTTCACTCCTATCGGAAGGATGTTGTAAAACTTACCAGTGTTCAGAAAAGATTTACAAGGATGTTGCCAGAGTTGGAGGATCTGAGCTATAAGGAGAGGCTGAACAGGGTGGGGCTGTTTACCTGGAGTGTCAAAGGCTGAGGGGTGACCTTATAGAGGTTTATAAAATCATGAGGGGCATGGATAGGATAAATAGACAAGGTCTTTTCCCTGGGTGGGGGGGGGCGGAGAGTCAAGAACTAGAGGGCATAGGTTTAGGGTGAGAGGGGAAAGATATAAAAGGGACCAAAGGGGCAACATTTTCACACAGAGGGTGGTACGTGTATGGAATGAGCTGCCAGAGGAAGTGGTGGAGGCTGGTACAATTGCAACATTTAAAAGGCATCTGGATGGGTATATGAATAGGAAGGGGTTAGAGGTATACCGGCTTAGTGCTGGCAACTGGGACTAGTTTACGTTGGGGTATCTGGTCGGCATGGATGAGTTGGACCGAAGGGTCTGTTTCCATGCTGTACATCTCTACGACTCTATGTTCTTGGATAAAACCAAAACATTGCAAGACGAAGCGCAAGATTAAAGCCCCAAAAAACAAAATTCTGAGAATAACTATGATGGAATCCATGATAGTATTAATTAAAATTAATCAGATACTTCAGCAGTGACTCAAAATTACACCAACTCTTTGAGAGATATCACATTTTACAGTATAAGGGACAAGCTCTAGGCAATGACTCTCTCTAACAAGAGAGAATCTAACCATTGCCCCTTGTCATTCAATGGTCTACCATCACTGAATCCCCCTCTATCAATGTCCAGAGCATTATTATTGGTCAGAAACTTCAACTGAACTCATTAGATAAATACTGAGGCTCCCAAATTGGGTGTTCTGCAGTGAGTTACTCACTTCCTAATCTCTCTTAATTGTGATGGAACACTCCCCATTTGCCAGGATGAGTAAAGCCTCAATAACACTCAAGGAGCTCAATGCCATTCAGGACAAAACTGCCCATTTATTAACGTAAGGATGCACTCTCTCCAACACCGACAGTAACAGCAGTGTGCACCATTTCCAAGATACACTGCATAAATTCACCAAACCCTTCCAAACCCTCAACTGTTAATATCTAGAAGGACAAGAGCAGCAGACGCATGGGAACACCACCTCCTGCAAGTTTCCCTCCAAACCACTCCTGACTACAAACTCTGTTCTGAAGAAGGGTCACTGAACTTGAAACATTAAGTTTTGTCTCACTCCAGAGACACTACCAAACCTGATAAGTTTCTCCAGCGTTTTCTGTGTTTGTGTCAGATTTCCAGCATGTATTTGTTTTATTTTACCAAACATATTTTATTTTACCAATTAAACTATTGATAGGTTGGGTGTAATCTCTTTAACATTAATTTTCATTTGATTACTTTCAGGTGAAAAACTGCATTCTGTTAGATGTGAGTCTGAAAGGGTTAATACCATAGTCTTCCGTTAGCATACCCATATTGACAATGTCATATGTAGAGGACAGTGTAGGAGCTCTTAGGAGCAAGATCCAACAGCCAGGGTGTCCTGTAATATTGTCAATCATAGCAAAGCTACCTGTAACTAGTTGCTAACACAAAGGTTAACCGGTACATTCGGATTACGACAAGAGTCTCTTCTAACTCAAGCAGGAAGTGTTTTTTGTCAAGTCGTCAGACTGACCAGGCCAGTTGATCTCTACACTTAAAGATGATTGTGTGTGTGTGTGTGTGTGTGTGTGTGTGTGTGTGTGTGTGTGTGTGTGTGTGTGTGTGTGTGTGTGTGTGTGTGTGCAGGGTCGGGGGGGGAGGTTGGTTGGTTGCGGTGGGCGTGTAGAATAGTAAACCTTTAATATGAGCAGCAGCTCAAACAGAGGGATGGCTGGACACACCTATATATCATTTAGTTTGACTTAATTTGCTCAATAAAGGGACCTTGGCGTGCAGGTTTATAGTTCCTTGAAAGTGGAGTCCCAGGTAGACAGCGTAGCACAGAAAATGTTTGCTACACTTACCTTTATTGGTCAGTGCATTGAGTACAGGAGTTGGGAGGTCATGTTGCAGCTGGACAGGACATTGGTTAGACCACGTTTGGAATATTGTGTGCAATTCTGGTCTCCTTCCTATCGGAAGGATGTTGTAAAACTTAAAAGGGTTCAGAAAAGATTTACAAAGATGTTGCCAGAGTTGGAGGGTCTGAGCTACAGGGAGAGGCTGAACAGGCTGGGGCTGTTTACCCTGGAGCGTCGGAGGCTGAGGGGTGACCTTATAGAGGTTTATAAAATCATGAAGGGCATGGATAGGATAAATAGGCAAGGTCTTTTCCCTGGAGTGGGGGAGTCCAAAACTGGAGAGCATAGGTTTAAGGTGAGAGGGGAAAGATTTAAAAGGGGCAGCATTTTCACGCAGTGGGTGGTACATGTTTGGAATGAGCTGCCAGAGGAAGTGGTGAAGGCTGGTACAATTACAACATTTAAAAGACATCTGGCTGGGTATATGAATAGGAAGGTTTAGAGATGCCCACATCACAATGAAAAGTATTAAAAGAATCCTGTTAGAGTGGTGTGGCTGCAATGTGGATTTGGGGATTTGTGTTTCTGTGTGCATCTGTAAGCCTGTGTGTGTTGGAGAGTGAATATGTTTGTAAATGTGAGTGTCAATGGATATGATATAGTGTATGTGTGAGTGAGTGAGTGAAAGTGAAGGCGTGTGTTTAAGTAATTGTGTGTGTGAGCGAGTGTGTGTGTGTGTGCGCAAATGTATTTGAGTGACTGTGTTCGAGTGTGTTGGAATGAGAGAGAGTGAGTGTGTGTGTATGTGAGGGAGTATGTGTTTGAGTGCGTGTGTGTGTCAGTGCGTGTGTGTTTGAGTGAGCGTGTGTGTGAGTGACTGCGTGTTTGTGTGTGTGTGTTTGAGCGAGTGAGTGTGTGTGAGTGACTGCGTGTTTGAGTGTGTGTGTGTGTGTTTGAGTGTGTGTGTGAGTGACTGTGTGTTTGAGTGTGTGTGAGTGACTGCGTGTTTGAGCGGGTGTGTGTGTTTGAGTGCGTGTGTGTATTTGAATGAGTGTGTGAGTGATTGCATGTTTGAGTGTGTGTGTGTGCATTTGAGTGAGTGTGTGTGAGTGACTGCATGTTTGAGTGTGTGCGCGTGTGTTTGAGTGTGTGTGTGTGAGTGACTGCGTGTTTGAGTGTGTGTGAGTGACTGCGTGTTTGAGTGTGTCTGTGTATTTGAGTGCGTGTGTGTATTTGAATGAGTGTGTGAGTGACTGCATGTTTGAGTGTGTGTGTGTGTGTGTGTGTGTGTGTGTGTGAGTGACTGTGTGTTTGAGCATGTGTGTGTGTTTGAGTGCGTGTGTGTATTTGAATGAGTGTGTGAGTGACTGCGTGTTTGAGCCTGTGTGTATGTTTGAGTGCGTGTGTGTATTTGAATGAGTGTGTGAGTGACTGCATGTTTGAGTGTGTGTGTGTGCATTTGAGTGAGTGTGTGTGTGAGTGACTGCGTGTTTGAGTGTGTGTGTGAGTGACTGCATGTTTGTGTGTGTGTGAGTGACTGCATGTTTGAGTGTGTGTGTGTGTTTGAGTGAGTATGTGTGTGTGTGACTGCATGTTTGAGTGTGTGTGAGTGACTGCATGTTTGAGTGTGTGTGTGCGTTTGAGTGACTATGTGTGTGAGTGACTGCCTGTTTGAGTGTGTGTGTGTGACTGCGTGTTTGAGTGTGTGTGTGTGTTTGAGTGAGTGTGTGTGAGTGACTGTGTGTTTGTGTGTGTGTGTTTGAGTGTGTGTGTGAGTGACTGCGTGTTTGAGTGTGTGTGAGTGACTGCATGTTTGAGTGTGTGTGTATGTTTGAGTGAGTGTGTGTGTTTGAGTGTGTGTGAGTGACTGCATGTTCGTGTGTGTGTGTGTTTGAGTGAGTGTGTGTGTGAGTGACTGCGTGTTTGAGTGTGTGTGAGTGACTGTATGTTTGAGTGTGTGTGTGTGTTTGAGTGAGTGTGTGTGAGAGTGACTGCGTGTTTGAGTGTGTGTGTGTGTATGTTTGCGTGAGTGTGTGTGTTTGAGTGTGTGTGAGTGACTGCGTGTTTGTGTGTGTGTGTTTGAGTGTGTGTGTGTGTTTGAGTGAGTGTGTGTGAGTGACTGCGTGTTTGAGTGTGTGTGAGTGACTGCATGTTTGAGTGTGTGTGTGTGTATGTTTGAGTGAGTGTGTGTGTTTGAGTGTGTGTGAGTGACTGCGTGTTTGTGTGTGTGTGTTTGAGTGTGTGTGTGTGTTTGAGTGAGTGTGTGTGTTTTGAGTGAGTGTGTGTGTGAGTGACTGCGTGTTTGAGTGTGTGTGTGTGTTTGAGTGTGTGTGTGTGTGTGTTTGAGTGTGTGTGTGTGTGTGTTTGTTCACATTTGAGGATCCGTGACCAAACTAAAAAGCATGTATTTCCTGAGTGCAGCCTGGTGTACGTGTCTTGCTGAGATACAAGTTACTCACTGGGGTCAGCCTTGTTTCTCTGAATGACGGAAAATTACATTTCTCAGTTGTTGAGCGAGAAAACACAGTCACAGCTTATAGCCAAAATCCCCACCTCAATAAAGGAAGAATGATGGATTATAGCTTTATTTCTTTGTTGCATGTATTGAACAACAATCCTAAAAAAAATCAATTGCTTTAGACTCAGCAATGGAACCAATTGATGTCACTCTAACAGCACACGGGTCCAGGATAAATCAATGAATTGTCAGATCACTGGTAGAAGTTTGCAGAATAAATACAGCTGACAGTATCAACAGGTCACCTATCCGAATCCAGGGCACGTCTCTGTAATACCAAACAGCTTCACCATAAGCAGGCATGATGCTGAGACTGCCCTTGAGTGGGATTAGAAACCATCTGCTAGCCTGTGCAATTCAACAGGAAGCTTTCCCCTGATCGGAGAAATGCCATTGCAGAAGGACTTGTGTCATTATACCTCCCAGAAACCTCAGGATGGTGGTCTTATGGTTAGGGAGAAGTGAATGTGCCTGTGTTGCTTAGCTTAGCTTGGAATGCTACTAATGAAGTGGAGCTAACCCCGCAGCAGGCAGGAGGGAGTCAGTTAGCTCGGTTGGTTGGCCAGCTGGTTTGTGATGCCCAGTGCACTCCAACAGTGTGGGTTTAATTCCCGTACTGGTTGAGGTTTCCCTGAAGGGCTCTCCTTCACAGTGTATCAACTCAGCTAAAGCATGGTGACCTCCAGGTTAAATCATCACCAGCCATCCCTCTACTGAGACTACAGTGACTCCCCTCATCCTTTTGCCAGACTAATCCCTGGAATGAGTGGATTGCCTTTTGAGGAGAGGCTGACCGGACAGACCCATCTCCTCTGGAGTTTACAAGGATCACAGGTGACTGAATTGAAACATCTACGATCCTGAGGGAACTTGACTGGATGCATGTGGCAAGGATGTTCCCTCTTGCGGGAGAGTCTGAAACGAGAGGTCACTGCTTCAAAATAAGGGGGTGTCCTTTTCAGATAGAATTGTGGAAATCTACAGCACAGAAAAAGGCCCTTCCACCCAGTGAGTCTGTGCTAGATATAAATAATCACCTAAATAATTGAATCCAGTCCTTGCCCCATGGTCTTGGTATCGCAAGTGCACACCTAAATCCTTCCTCAATGTGATGAGGGTCTCTGCCTCTCCCACCCTTTCAGGCAGTGAGTTCCAGATTCCCCACCCCCCCTCTGGGTGAGAAATGTTTTCCTCACATCCACTCGAAACGCTCTGCCCCTTACCCTATATCTCTGCCCCTGGTCACTGATCCCTCCATCAAGGGGAAAGGTTTCCTCCTGTCCACCCTCCTCAACAATTTCTCCATTTCAATCATGTCCCCCCTCAGTCTCCTCTGCGCCACAGACAACAACCTCAGTCTTTCCAACCTCTCCTCAGTTCCTTAGAACTGAGGAAGGGTCACTCTGTCGGAAACGTTATCTCTGATTTCTCTGCACAGATGCCGCCAGACCTGCTGAGCTTTTCCAGCTACTTCTGTTTTTGTTTCTAACATCCTGGTGAATCTCCCTCCCCTCCCCCATGCTATCACATCTCTCCTGTGATGTGGATTCCAGAACTGCACACAATAAGGAAACATTTTTTTTCTCACTCAGAGGGCTGTGAGTGTTTGGAATTCTCTTCCTCAAAAGGCAGTGGGTGCAGAATCTTTAAATATTTTTGAGGCAGAGGGAGATAGGTTCTGGATGACCAAGGGGATAAACTTTTTGTCAATTTTTTTAATTCATTCATGGGATAAGGGCATTGCTGGCTACGCCAGCATTTATTACCCATCTTGAGTTACCCAGAGGTGGTTAAGAGTCAACCACATTGTGGGTCTGGAGTCACATGTAGGCCAGACCAGGTAATGATGGCAGTTTCCTTCCCTAAAGGACATCAATGAACCAGATGGGATTTTCCCAACAATGGTTTCATGACCATCAGTAGACTCTTAATTCCAGAAAACACTATATAGGACAAACAGGAAGACAGCTAACAATCCGCATACATGAACATCAACTAGCCACGAAACGACACGACCAGCTATCCCTAGTAGCCACACACGCAGACAACAAGCAACATGAATTCGACTGGGAAAACACTACTATCATAGGGCAAGCCAGACAGAGAACAGCCAGGGAATTCCTAGAGGCATGGCATTCATCCACAAACTCCATCAACAAACACATCGACCTGGACCCAATATACCAACCACTACAGCGGACAGCTGAAACTGACACCCGGAAGCGGCAAGGACAGACCACTATAAATACCAGAAGAAACATCAAAGAAGCGCTTCGCAGGAGGCTCCAGAGCACTGATGATGTCTCCTAGCCAGGGGACGAAACGTTTGCAACAAGAACTTCCAGCTCGGCGAACAGAACCACAACAACGAGCACCCGAGCTACAAATCTTCGCACAAACCTCTTAATTCCAGAGTTTTATTGAATTTAAATACGACTGAGATCCCCAGGAATGCTACGTGGGTCTCTGGATTAATAACTCCAGTAATGATACCACTCCTCAATCATCTCCTCAAATCTAAGCTAGCGGCCAAGAAACCCAATCAGGCGCTGAGGAGAACCCGTGAGAATGTGGAACTCACTCCCACATGGTGTGGTTGAGGTGAACATTACAGAGGAAGAGAGACTAGCAGATGGGGAGGGGAGAGTAAAGAGTCACAGTGATAAATTCAGATGAGGAAAGATGGGAGAAGGCTTGTGAAGAGATATCAGCATGTACTGGTTGGGTTGAATGGCCTGTCTCTGTGCCATATGTCCTACTTAATCCAGTGCAATCTTCCATAGTGAGATCTGCCAACTGAAATGGAATTATCATCTTGTACACGGTTCTTTAAGGAATGCTTTTCGCATTTTGCTAAAAGATCAATTTCCCTGAAGGTTTATTCCTGCAAGAAAATGTCATTAGATGGTTTTCTAAAATTAACTTAATGACATTTAGTGTGCACAAGTACCATTGAGGCAAAAAAATTGCCGACTTTACTCTTCCCAAAGGTCAGTAATGCCCTGGACAACGGTAACTACCCACAGGCCATTATTTCTACAGATTTCCAGAGGCACAAGTTCATTAGCTGCAATTTTTTTAAATTATCTCGACAATGCTGCTCCCAGGCCTCACAGTGACTGACGAAGGAATCACTCAGGTCCTGCTCATAGTGCACAGGCACACACTCGATATCGCCAGAGCAGGATTGTTACTCAGGATCACTGTAAAACCAGGATAGAAACTTAAACATAACCCAGCCAGAACAGCACGGCCTGCACATGACTGAATCCCAAATGGGAGCATTCATATCTTGTACCTTTTATAACCACATGCTTGGAGTTAACCAACTGGTATTACAATGCACCAGACAGTCACTATTCCCTGTGGTTAGTCAGAGATTTGCTGCACACTTGGGACTTCCTTTGAATCTTCTTGAATATTCGGGTGACACAGTGGCTCAGTGGTTAGCACTGCTGCCTCACAGCGCCAAGGACCTGAGTTCGATTCCAGCCTCAGGTGTCTACCTGCGCAGAGTTTGTGCATTCTCCCTGTGTCTACGTGGGTTTCCGCTGGGTGGTCCGTTTCCTCAAACAGCCCAAAGATGGGTGGATTGGCTATGGGAAATTACCCATAGTGTCCAGGGATGTGCAGACTGGGTGGATTGGCCCTGGGAAATGGGGCTTAAACGGATAGAGTGGGATGTTCTTTGTAGGAAGTGGTGCAGACCTAATGGGCCAAATGGCCTCTACCTGCACTGTGGGGATTCTATCATTCACATGGCCTTTCCATTGCTGCGAGATTTCACCCAAACAGTTGCCAGCGAGGATAATACAAAAGAAAAAAATTGAAAACTTGGAAGAGAAGCTACAGGACAATTTCTTCATAGGACAATAGGGACAGGAGTATGCCACACCGCCTCTCTAGCCTGCTCAGCCAGACAGTATATTCATAGCTGATCATCCCTGTTCCTGCTTTCTCCCTATACCCTTTAGCCCTAACAACCAAATCTAACATCTTCTTGAAAACATTCAGCATTTTGGTCCCAATCACTTTCTGTGGCAGAGAATTCCACAGGCTCCCCATTCTCTGAAGGAAGACATTTCTCCCCATCTCAGTTCAAAATGAGCTACCTTACACTTTCTACATTCTCCGAATATTGAGAAGAACATTCCCGTGTTTACCCTGTCTAGCTCTGGTAGAATTTTATACGTTTCTACAAGATTCCAACCCCTCCCCTGATTCTTCTAAATTCCAGTTACTGTGGTTCTGACCAATCCAGTCTCTGTTCATTTGTTGATCCTGCTATCCCAAAATTATCTGAAAGACCAAATGTAAACTCAGGGTACGGTACACCGTGCATCTCAGCTGGGCCCGCAGGGGCTGACTGGACCTCCCAGCCACTGCCCACTTTAATTCTCCTTCCCACTCCCTTTCCAACATGACCATCCTCGGCCTCAATTGCCACAACGAACCAAACCGCAAATTGGAGGGAAAACGTCCCATCTTCTGCCTGGGCAGCTTACAGCCCAGGGGACTCAACATTGAGTTCTCCAATTTCAAATAACCTCCCTTCCCATCCCCTCCCTTCCATTCCTCTGATTGATCCTTCCTTCCAGCTACCAACAGGATCCATCCCTCCCATTGACCAACCAGGCTGGTCCCTCTACCTGTCTTCACCTATCGCCACCTCACCACCTTGTGCACCCCTCCCCAATCCACCCCCCCCCCCCCCCCGCCCCCACCTTAACCCCTATCTGTAGCTCCCCTTACATCCACCTGAAATGTTGACTTCTCCACCTCCTGGTGCTGCCTGGCTTGCTGTGTTCTTTTAGCCTCCTGCTTGTCAGAAATCAGACTGCAGAACCTTCAGTACTTGGCCAGAACATCCTTCCTCAGATGAGGAGACCAAATTACACACAGTGCTCCAGGGGTGCTCTCACCAAGGCCCTGTACATTTGCAGCAAGCCACGCTGGCTCCTGTGCTCGAATCCTCTCACTCTGAAAGCCAACATATCATTTATCCTCCTCACTGCCTCCTACAAGGCTCTGAGAGGGAAGAAAAATCTCCTCATTGTTACAGAAGGCAGTGAGAAACCTCAAAGTTTTCAAACTCCTGAGCAGGCCGCATCGAGTGATAATGGGAAAGTTATTCCTGCTCCGAAAAATAACAAGAACGAGAATGCATAGATTTAAAGTGATGTGTAAACAAAGCAAGGGGAAATAGAGGAAGAGCTTTTTCACATAGCGAGTAGTTTGGTGGTGGAAGGCACTGCCTGGAAATGTGGGGAAGGCAGGTTCAGTTAAGAAATTCAAGAGAGACATTGGATGATCATTTGGAGAGAAATAATGTACAAGGATATAGGGACTTGATAGAGGTGTACAAGATGATTAGGGGTTTAGATAGGGTTGACCATGAGAACCTTTTTCCACGTATGGAGTCAGATATTACAAGGGGGCATAGCTTTAAATTAAGGGGTGGTAGGTATAGGACTCAGCGAGTCGTGAGTTCATGGAATGCCCTACCAGTAACAGTGGTGGACTCTCCCTCTTTATGGGCATTTAAACGGGCATTGGATAGACATATAGAGGATAGTGGGCTAGTGTAGGTTAGGTGGGCTTGGGTCGGCGCAACATCAAGGGCCGAAGGGCCTGTACTGCGCTGTATTTTTCTATGTTCTATGTTCTAAGGTAGGGGTGGGGTCCAGGTAGGGGTGGGGACAAGGTAGGAGTGGGGACAAGGTAGGAGTGGGGACAAGGTAGGAGTGGGGACAAGGTAGGGGTGGGGTCCAGGTAGGGGTGGGGACAAGGTAGGGGTGGGGACAAGGTAGGAGTGGGGACAAGGTAGGAGGTTGGCAGTTGGCAGTAATGCTCATTTGAAGAGCTGGTGCAATATGCAATGGGCTGAATGGCCTCCATCTGTTGTAATAATTCTGTGGTTTAAACCTCATGAGATAATTTCCATCCATCTGGACTGCTTGTATCAGGAGTAAACCTTGTTGTTGGTGTTAACAGTGTGTGTGCTAAGGTCAGAAGGTATATATCCACTTGGATTGTGCCTAATGACTCACAGAGACAATCAGGTATCTTAGGGGACATGCAACTAACTAGAAAGCAATATGCCATAAACCTATTTACTGTTCATCAAGAATAAGTCTATCTTCAGTCAGAGGTATGGTGCGAGCATGCTTTCCTGTACAGGTTGGTTTTGTGGTGGCACATTCACCCAAGACAGATCAGATTGTATTAAAGATATATCTCCTATTATTCTTAAATGACATCCCTTGGTTATGGGTAAAAAAATGAGGTCTGCAGATGCTGGAGATCACAGTTGAAAATGTGTTGCTGGTTAAAGCACAGCAGGTCAGGCAGCATCCAAGGAACAGGAAATTCGACGTTTCGGGCATCAGGAATGAGGAGAGGGTGCCAGGCAGGTTAAGATAAAAGGTAGGGAGGAGGGACTTGGGGGAGGGGCGATGGAGATATGATAGGTAGAGACTCACTGAAATCCTTGTAGAGGGATCCTTGGTTATGGTCTCCTCAAAAAGAGGGGTCATCTTTCAATTCAGTTAGCTTTATTGTCACATAGACTGAAATGGGAGCACAAACAGTTTACAGTTGCAACTATAGCATCAACTTAGGTACAAAGTTACCCAGGTACAGATAGTTGAGATCAAATTCTTAGGAAATAGAAAAAAAAATTAGAAAAGTAAAGAAATAGATTATAGGTGACAGGAATAAATCAGAAAAACAAAGAAGTAAAATGTTCAGAGTATCCGTCTTTCCAACCCAGTCCACGCCAGCCTCTAGTCTCATGAAGATCTCCACAACCACCACCTCATCTCAACCTGCACTGGACCCACCAACGTAGGAGTCGCCCCACTTTAGGCACTATCTCTTCACTGCTGGGTCCACGTTGCCAATGGCACTGGGCCCACACTTGCCCTGCAACCAACAGTCCCTGGCTCCTCTGCCAGGCCACAAGTCCCACTTCAGTGCAGGCGTCACCCTGGCTATGCCGCCATCTTGAAGAGTCCCTTGCCACTGGGTGCTGCCACCCCTGATCGATGGAGGGGCATTGCTCCCAGCACTGAACGCTGGGAAAGCCATGTCTGCCACTCTGCGTGTGGCCCTCTCTCACTGCTGCACCAGTGCTGCAGAGTGACAGGGAAGATGAAAAAGAAGATAGATTAGATTAGATTACTTACAGTGTGGAAACAGGCCCTTCGGCCCAACAAGTCCACACCGACCCGCCGAAGTGCAACCCACCCATACCCCTACATTTACCCCTTACCTAATACTACGGGCAATTTAGCATGGCCAATTCACCTGACCCGCACATCTTTGGACTGTGGGAGGAAACCGGAGCACCCGGAGGAAACCCACGCAGACACGGGGAGAACGTGCAAACTCCACACAGTCAGTCGCCTGAGTCGGGAATTGAACCCGGGTCTCAGGTGCTGTGAGGCAGCAGTGCTAACCACTGTGCCACCGTGCCACCCACTAGAAGAGAAAGAAGAAAAAGCAAAAGAAAAGAGCAGAAGGAAAGGTAAAATGAGAAAGGAAAGCAGGGGGTTGGGGATGGGCGTTGAGCACGAGCCGGTCATAGCCCTGCTACTTTGTTGCCACCCTGCACTGGTGCCCACCCGAACAAGTCCCCTCAGGAGTTCTGGTGTATACTCACCTTCAGCTCCAGCAATGATCCAAAACATTGGCCTTCCGTGTGAAGGTGACACAGACACAGGATTAAGATGGAACGGAGAGCGGTGTGAGGAAAAGGGCACCCTGTGTCTTGTTACAGCACAAAAACCACGTCCATCAAGGGAGGCTGCAGCTGTGGGGCCTGAGAAAGAGCAGGCCAAACCCTTTGGCCAGGATGGCCTCAGCTGTTCCATTGTATCGGTGGGAAGCTGGAGAACATTCAATTGTGGGAGACACGCTACCAGTAAGGTGACCGTGGTAATGAATCCTATAAACAGTCTCTGCTCATAAAAGTTTCAGCAAATGAATTGTCCAAGTTTCCTGGCATCAGCAGTTTTCACGTAGAACAAACACATCATTCAACCCATTGACTGATGCCATTAAACTAGGTAACGGATGGTAGCTTCCACGAAACATTCCAACTAATCAATATACCCAACAGCTGGGTGACTTTGAAAGTGTCAGTGATAAATCTACATGAAAATTGAATTAGATCAAATGGGTTTAGACAGCAAGTAGAACAATACTGGTACAATCCTGAAATTAATACATAGAGACAGGGGAGGTTAGTCGTCAAACAAAAAGAAACATGTTGTTTTCATGTTGGAATAATTTTTTGCTGACAATCAGTCACTAACGTGTTGGGCTGTGCCAATTGGCTGCACTCTATCAATTATTGTAATTGTTAATTGAAGCTCAAAGCTGGTCCTTAAGATTTGGCACATTGGAATTTAAGATAATGATCATAAATTATTCAGGAGGATTCTAATCCATGTACATTTTACCTTGATTCCATAAGGAATAAGGACAGGAGTAGGCCATTCAGCCCCTCAAGCCTGGTCCACCATTCAATAGGATCATGGCTGATCCAAAACTCCTCACATTCACTTTCCTGCCCTTTCCCCTTGATTCTCCAACTGACCAAGGATCTATCCACCTCAGCCTTAAATATAAACAAGGAGTCTGCCCCCACAGCCCTCTGTGCCAAGGGGTTCCGAATTCTCACTACCCTCTGAGAGAAGAAATTCCTCCCCATCTCAGTCTGAAATTGGTGCCCCTTTTATTTTGAGACTGTGCCCTCTGGTCCTAGACTCTCTCATGAGGAGCAACAGCCTGTCAGCCCGAGCCTGGAATTTGTCCAGATCTTGTTGCATTTGTACACGACCTGCTTCAGTATCTGAGGAGTGGAGAATGGTGCTGAACATTGTACAATCATCAGTGAACATTCCCATTTCTGACCTTCTGATGGAGGGAAGGTCATTGATGAAGCAGCTGAAGATGGTTGGGGCTAGGACACTCCCTTGAGGGACTCCTGCAGAGATGTCCTGGAGCTGAGATGACTGACCCCCAACAACCACAACCATCTTCCTATGTGGCTCCAACCAGCAGAGAGTTTGTCCCTGATACCCATTGCTCGGGCTCCTTGATGCCACACTCGGTCGATTGCAGCCTTGATGTCAAGAGCTGTCCCTCTCCCCTCCCCTCTGGAATCCAGCTCTTTTGCCCATGTTTGGCCCAAGGCTGTAATGAGATCAGGAGCTGAGTGACCCTGGGGGGACCCAAACTGGGCATCACTGAGCAGGTTATTGCTGAGCAGGTGCTGCTTGATAGCCCTGTCACTGACCCCTTCCATCACTTTACTGATGAAATATAAATAGGAAATGTAAGATCAATGTCTCTTACTCAAGGCAACAAGGAAGGGAGAAGCAACATGTTCTTGCCAGTGACTCTACATCACAAACGCATAATTAGTAACAAAATCTAATCACTATTGAGCAGAATTGATTTGTTTTCACTTGAAAGTCAGAGGCTGTGGGGCAACCTGACAGAAGCTTACTAAATGATGAGAGGCATGTACAGAAAGGATAGTCGGAGTCTTTTTCCAGGAGAGAATTGTCAATTACTAGGTAAGGTAGGAGGGGGAAGTTTAAAGGAGATGTGAGAGATTTTTTTTTACACAGAGGGTGGTAAGCACCTGGAATGAGCCTTCAGAGGAGGTGGTGGAGACAGACACAACAGTAGCATTTAGGATGTGGAGGAGCCGGTGTTGGACTGGGGTGGACAAGATTAAAAATCACACGCCACCAGGTTATACTCCTACAGGTTTAAGAGGCACCTTGACAGATATATGAATAGGCAGGGAATAGAGGGATACGGACCACGTACAGGGAAAACGTTTTTAGTTTATAAAGGTGTTATGGGTGGGCTAGGGCTTGGTGGGCCGAAGGGTCTGTTCCTGTGCTGTACTGTTCTTTGTTCTTAGTTGTACCAGGAGAAAGTGAGGACTGCAGATGCTGGAGATCAGAGCTGAAAAATGTGTTGCTGGAAAAGCGCAGCAGGTCAGGCAGCATCCAAGGAGCAGGAGAATTGACATTTCGGGCATAAGCCCTTCTTCAGGAATGAGGAGGGTGTGCCAAACCACCCCAAGGGGTTTTGTGGCACAGTGGTAATGTTCCAACATCTCAGACAGAACATCTCAGTTCAAATCCCATCTGCCCAGAGGTGAGTTACAGCACGTCCAAACAGGTTCAGTGAAATAACTCCAGCTCCCAGGCACTCTGACTCAATGTAACATTTCCAACTTGTTTGAGATATCAGTGAATTGTTATTACCTTGCGTTCAATTCGGAAGTGTTTCTTAATCAATGGATTTCAGTGTTATTCAAATTGAAATTACATCTGAATATGCATTGGGTAAACTCCTGAGACACTGAAAGATTAGATGTTTATTTGTTAAACTAGCCAGCTGCAAATCCTTTGAGTCACTGCAACATTTCTCAATTCCTTGCTGTGATCAGAGAAAAGCAAGCTGCTGGAGCTTCTGTAAGCACCAGATAATGGGATTCGACTGATATGAATGTTTGTTTAAAAGGAAACATTTAATTAGCGCAGAATCATTCTGTGTTAGTTCGGATTAACTTCCTGGTTTATGGATACAATTTGGATCGGAGATGGTTTACTTTAGGCTGAGTCAACACTTTGTCTCTTATCGAATCAGGCGATGGGAATCACATCACATAGACCATCAGACTGTGTTGACTGATGGTTAGTTCCTTCCTAAAAAGCCGGTGAACTTTTAAGTTAGGAAGGTGCCCTATAATTGCCTATTAACTCAAATACTATAGATTCAGTTTGAAGGGCTCACTTTAAACTTTGACAAATAAATCAACTGAAAGCAACACTCTATATAAAATGAAGCATCAGTGTTAAAGTCCATCAGTCTGTCACTCTAGAAGACTTGAGGCTTTTTATATTCAATAAATCACTCAAACCTTAGCTACTCTTAATGAGAGTGGAGTTAGATCTCCAACTCATTGATATACTTTCCCTCTCTCTCTTTCTCTGTCTCTCTATCTCTTTTCTTTCTGTGGTAATTGTCTTTTCTCTAGGATAGGGGACTTCAAGAACAGGGGGCATATTTTTAAGGTGAGAGGAGAGAGATTTAGAAAAGACATGGGGGGCAAATTTTTTACACAGTGTGTGGTTTGCATATGGAATGAACTTCCTGAGGAAGTGATGGATGTGGGTACAATTACAACGTTTTAAAGGTATTTGGATAAGTAGATGGATAGACAAGGTTTGGAGGAATATGGGGCAGGAGCAAGCAGGTAGGACTAGTTTGGCTTGGGATTAGGTTCGGCATGGACTGGTTGGACCGAAGGGTCTTGTTTTTGTGATGTATAACTCAATGGGCCATTTGGTTTTTCCAATATTAATTGGTATCACCACAATGATCACTCTTCATGTATTAACAAGGTAAAAACAATGACTGCAGATGCTGGAAGCCAGATTCTGGTTTAATGGTGCTGGAAGAGCACAGCAGTTCAGGCAGCATCCAAAGTGCAGCGAAATCGACGTTTCGGGCAAAAGCCCTTCATCAGGAAGGGCTTTTGCCCGAAACGTCGATTTTGCTGCACTTTGGATGCTGCCTGAACTGCTGTGCTCTTCCAGCACCACTAATCCAGACTCTTCATGTATTACTGACTGGAGTTAGTTTAACAGGGAAACAACCTCCATGTCTGTCTCCCTGCTCAGTTACTCAGCCTGGATACAAACATTGATTAATGCTGACCTGTGTGCCCCAGTGACTGCGCTGTCTGTGAAATAAAAGGAAAGAGAGTGGAGGAATGATCCCATTATCTGATGGAGATTGGATGATAAATGTATGTTAAAACATGGGGGAAAGCTTCCCTGCAATTCATCAAACCTGCACCATGGAACTCCTTTCACCCACTGCCGAGAGCACTCACAGCTCCAGTGTGGTGTCCTTTTACAGAGATGGTGCTGTATTATGTACGTTCAACCAACACTGCTCCCTCCTCATTGAGACACAAAGTTGAAGTATCGTGGGATGTGGGTGTCCTTACATACACCGTCCCTGAGGCTGCTTTCTCCTGACCATGAAATAAGGCTCTACAACTCCAGCACTCCTACATTTACACCTGACACAGTAGAGTCCCATACACAGCTCTCGAGTGTAGTGTCTAAGACCTCTCTCTGTTCACATACTCATTCCAGACCAGTGCTTTCTCTCTTACTGCTGTAATGTTCATGTACTTGGTAACACCGAGAGGGTTCACATCAATCTTAGATCATAGTCAATATTTTTGACAGTGTCTACTCTGTACTAAATTGGAGTGGGGTCCAACTCACAACCTGCTAAATCAAACGTAAAACTACAACTACAAGCCATGGGCTGCTGTTAGAAACAGTGCCTCCAAGTGCCGAGATTCTCAACTCAAAATTCTGGCCCAAAACCTCTACATCTCTCTCTTTCTCCTTTTTGAAAAATGCTCCTTCAAACCAACACTGACCAAGATATCCAAACTTCAGTGCTGTTTTGCCATTGGGTGCTTGGTATTTGTTCCAGTGAAGCATCGACAGATAAAATAAACCAAAGAACTTTTTGTCATTTACATAAATGATTTGGATGCGAGCATAAGAGGTACAGTTAGTAAGTTTGCAGATGACACCAAAATTGGAGATGTAGTGGACAGCGTTACCTCAGGTACCTCAGATTACAACAGGATCTGGACCAGATGGGCCAATGGGCTGAGGAGTGGCAGATGGAGTTTAATTCAGATAAATGTGAGGTGCTGCATTTTGGGAAAGCAAATCTTAGCAGGACTTTTACACTTAATGTAATGGTCCTAGGGAGTGTTGCTGAACAAAGTGACCTTGGAGTGCAGATTCATTGCTCCTTGAAAGTGGAGTCACAGGTAGATAGAATAGTGAAGAAGGCATTTGGTATGAGTTGGGAGGTCATGTTGATAGGAGTTGGGAGGTCATGTTGCGGCTGTACAGGACATTGGTTAGGCCACTGTTGGAATATTGCATGCAATTCTGGTCTCTTTTCTATCGGAAAGACGTTGTGAAACTTGAAAGGGTTCAGAAAAGATTTACACGGATGTTGCCAGGGTTGGAGGATTTGAGCTATAGGGAGAGGCTGAACAGGCTGGGGCTGTTTTCCCTGGAGCGTCGGAGGCTGAGGGGTGACCTTATAGAGGTTTACAAAATTATGAGAAGCATGGATAGGGTAAATAGAAAAAGTATTTTCCCTGGGGTTGGGGAGTCCAGAACTAGAGGGCTTAGGTTTAGGGTGAGAGGGGAAAGATATAAAAGAGACCTAAGGGGCAATTTTTTTCACACAGAGGTTGGTATGTGTATGGAATGACCTGCCAGAGGAAGTGGTGGAGGCTGGTACAATTGCAACATTTAAAAGGCATTTGGATGGGTATATGAATAGGAAGGGTTTGGAGGGATATGGGTCGGGTGCTGGCAGGTGGGACTAGATTAGGTTGGGATATCTGGTCAGCATGGATAGGTTGGACTGAAGGGTCTGTTTCCATGCTGTACATCTCTATGACTCTGACTCTAACAGAAACCAAAATCACTGGAGAAACTCAGCAGGTCTGGCAGCATCTGTGGAGAGAGAGACAAAATTAATACAAAGAACAAAGAACAAAGAAAATTTACAGCCCAGGAACAGACCCTTCGGCCCTCCAAGCCTGAGCCAACCCAAATCTACTGTCTAAACCTGTCAGTCAATTCCTAAACATCTGTATCCCTCTGCTCCCCACCTACTCATGCATCTGTCCAGACACATCTTAAATGAACCTACCATGCCTGCCTCTACCACCTCTGCTGGCAACACATTCCAGACACCCACCACCCTCTGTGTGAAGTACTTGCCGCGTGTATCCCCCTTAAACATTCCACCTCTCACCTTGAAAGCGTGACCTCTCGTTATTGAATCCTTCACCTGGGAAAAAGCTTGTCTCTATCCACCCTGTCTGAACCCTTCATGATTTTGTAAACCTCAATCAGGTCCCCCTTCAATCTCCTTTTCTCTAGTGAAAATAAACCTAACCTACTCACCCTCTCTTCATAGCTCGCACCTTCCATACCAGGCAACATCCTCGTAAACCTTCTCTGCACCCTCTCTAAAGCATCCACATCCTTTTGGTAATGTGGTGATCAGAACTGTACGCAGTATTCTAAATGCGGCCGAACCAATGTCTTGTACAATGACCTGCCAGCTCTTATACTCAACACCCCGTCCGATGAATTGGGTCAGGTATGAACCTTCTTCTGAACTCAGAATTCAGCTTTGAAGACAGGTCACCGGAGTCATAACGGAGAGTGGGACAAGACCGGGACTCTAGACAGAAAGCCGTGGAGGGGAATGGATTGGGGGAGAATGGGAGAAAGCCCTTAGATCCCAATTCTCTTCTCCAATTTCCATCTCACCTCCCACCCTTGGAGGTCCTTTCTGTGGGTGAACTGCATTTCAATATCAGGTGCTTATTAAGGTTTGGGGTGGCACAGTGGCTCAGTGGTTGGCACTGCTGCCTCATAGCATCACAGACCCGGATTAGATTCCAGCCTCGGGTGACTGTCTGTCTGGAATTTGCACATTCTCCCTGTGTTTGCATGGGTTTCTGGATTAGAGTGGTGCTGGAAAAGCACAGCAGTTCAGGCAGCATCCGAGGAGCAGCAAAATCAACGTTTTGGGCAAAAGCCCTTCGTCAGGAATACAGGCAGAGAGCCTGAAGGGTGGAGAGATAAATGAGAGGAGGGTGGGGGTGGGGAGAAAGTAGCATAGAGTACAATAGGTGAGTGGGGGAGGGGATGAAGGTGATAGGTCAGGAAGGAGGGTGGGGGAAGGTAGCAAAGAGTACTATGTGGATGGGAGTGGGGATGAAGGTGATAGGTTAGAGAGGAGGGTGGAGTGGATAGGTGGAAAGGAAGATAGGCAGGTAGGACAGGTCATGGGGACAGTGCTGAGCTGGAAGACTGGAGCTGGGTTAAGTTGGGGGAAGGGGAAATGAGGAAACTGTTGAAGTCCACATTGATGCCCTGGGGTTGAAGTGTTCCGAGGTGGAAGATAAGGCGTTCTTCCTCCAGGTGTCTGGTGGTGAGGGAGCGGCGGTGAAGGAGGCCCAGGACCTCCATGTCCTCGGCAGAGTGGGAGGGGGAGTTGAAATGATGGGCCACGGGGCGGTGTGGTTGATTGGTGCGGGTGTCCCGGAGATGTTCCCTAAAGAACTCTGCTAGGAGGCGTCCAGTCTCCCCAATGTAGAGGAGACCGCATTGGGAGCAACGGATACAATAAATGATATTAGTGGATGTGCAGGTAAAACGTTGATGGATGTGGAAGGCTCCTTTAGGGCCTTGGATGGAGGTGAGGGAGGAGGGGTGGGCACAGATTTTACAGTTCCTGCAGTGGCAGGGGAAAGTTCCAGGATGGGAGGGTGGGTTGTTGGGGGGGCGTGGACCTGACCAGGTAGTCACAGAGGGAACGGTCTTTGTGGAAGGCAGAAAAGGGTAGAGAGGGAAATATATCCCTGGTGGTGGGGTCCGTTTGGAGGTGGCGGAGCTCCTCTTACCGCCCCCTCGACCGTGACCCCATCCCCACCTCCCCCCCCCCCCCCCCCACCACCACCACCACCAAACCATCATCTCTCAGACCATACAAAACCTCATCGCCTCAGGAGATCTCCCACCCACAGCTTCCAACCTTATAGTCTGGGAACCCCACAATTCCCGGTTCTACCTCCTTCCCAAGATCCACAGCCTGACCACCCTGGCCGACCCATTATCTCAGCATGCTCCTGCCCCACTGAACTCATCTTTACCTACCTCCACACAGTCATATCCCCCCTAGTCCAGGAACTCCCCACATACATTTGAGACACCACCCTCGCCCTCCACCTCTTCCAAGACTGCCATTTCCCCGGCCCTCAATGCCTCATCTTCACCATGGATATCCAATCCCTCTACACCTCCATCCGCCATGACCAGGGCCTCCAAACCCTCCGTTTTTTCCTCTCCAGACGTCCCCAACAGTCCCTTCCACCGACACTCTCATTCGTTTGGCCGAACTCGTCCTCACCCTCAACAATTTCTCCTTTGAATCCTCCCACTTCCTCCAGACCAAAGGGGTAGCCATGGGCACACGTATGGGCCCCAGCTAGGCCTGTCTCTTTGTTGGCTATGTAAAACAGTCCATCTTCCATAATTACACCGGCACCACTCCCCACCTCTTCCTCCGCTACATTGATGACTGCATCGGCGCCACCTCATGCTCCCGCGAGGAGGTTGAGCAATTCATCAACTTCACCAACACATTTCACCCTGACCTTAAATTTACCTGGACCGTCTCTGACACCTCCCTCCCCTTCCTGAACCTCTCCATCTCCATTAATGACGACCGACTTGACACCGACATTTTTTATAAACCACCGACTCCCACAGCTACCTGGATTATATCTCTTCCCACCCTACCTCCTGCAAAAATGCCATCCCATATTCCCAATTCCTCCGCCTTCGCCGCACCTGGTCCCAGGAGGACCAGTTCCACTATTGAACACACCAGATGGCCTCCTTCTTTAGAGACTGCAATTTCCCTTCCCACGTGGTTAAAGATGCCCTCCAATGCATCTCACCCACATGCTGCACCTCCACCCTCAGACTCCACGCCTCCAACCGTAACAAGGGCAGAACGCCCCTGGTGCTCACCTTCCACCCTACCAATGATGGTGATGCCATTGAATATCAAGGGATGATGGTGAGATTCTTTCTTGTTGAATATGGTCATTACCTGAACTCGTGTGGCATGAATGTTACTTGCTATTTGTGAAGCCAAACCTGGACATTGCCCAGACAGAGTCAGAGAATCATACAGCACAGAAACAGACCCTTTGGCCCAAATTGTCCACATCAACCATGTTTCTTAAACTAATCTAGTCCTATTTGCCAGCATTTGGCCTGTATCCTCCTAACCCTCCCCTATTCATGTACCTGACCAGATGTCTCTTAAATGTTGCAACTGAAGCTGCATCCATCACTTCTTTTGGCAGCTCATTCCACACTTGCACCATTCTCTATGTGAAAACGTTGCCTCTCAGGTCCCCTTTAAATCTTTCTCCTTTCACCTTAAAAATGTGCCCTGTAATTTTGAACTCCCCCTTCCCCCCCAACTTGTTGCACGTGAACACAGACTGTTTACTTTCTGAGTGGTGTTGTGTGATATTGAATAGAATGCATGAATCAGTGATCATCCCCATTTCTAACCCTATGTTGGAGGGAAGGAAATTGATGAAACAGTAATTGCCACCAGGGTGATAACCGCACTTTAAGGATTACCCGGTTCTGCTCCTGGCTTGTCTTTCTTTAGATGGATTCATCCTCCAGTCTTGTGGTAGAGCAGGGGATAGGCTGGTCTTTGAGGTTTCAGATTGTGGTTGATGAAATTCTGCTGCTGCTGATGGCCTGCAGAGCTTTATAAGATGCTCAGTTGTGACTCGTGATGTGTTTTCAGAAACTATCTAATCTGCCCAGAGATTGTGCCACACAACATATTGGAAGGTACCCGCAAGATGAAGAGTCAAGAGTATGGTGCTGGAAAATCACAGCTGGTCAGGCAGGAGCTGAGGAGCAGGAGAATCGACGTTTTGGGCATAAGCCCATCATCAGGAATGAAGGGCTTATGCCCGAAACATCGATTCTCTTGCTCCTCAGATGCTGTCAACCTGCTGTGTTTTTCCAACTCCACACTTTTGTCTCTGACCTCTAGCATCTGCAGTTCCCATTTTCTCCTTAAGATGAAGACAGCGTTTTACAGTGGTTAACAATGGTCAATCCTAACGATAACAAATGCCAGGCATTTCTCTATTGCTGGTTCCTTCATCACCCAGTGCAGAGTCAGTCCAGCAACTGTATCCTTTCAGACCTGAACAGCTCCACAAGTAGTGGACATTGAAGTCCCCCACCCAGAATACATTCTTCACCCTTCTGTCATGAAGGTGAATGAGTGAATGTTCACTTTAAAATAGAGTGTTTTTCTGAATTTTGGAGTGAACTTGAAGTGCAGGCTCAGCTGCTGAATAGAAGGGTTGAAAGACAGGCTGTTCCAAAATGGATACATGTAACAATATGGATACCTGAGTTTTGGTTGCAGTTTTGACACCAATTTGAATTTAATCAATCAATTTAAATTATGATCAGGATACTAAAACCCAGTTGAGTTTGAATTTATTATTTTGTCAACCTAGGACCAATTACGGCGTACAATGTTGGGTGTATAAAAAGAACTGGCATTTTGAAAAATTGTCAGAGAGCAACTGCCACTGAACAGCAGAGCAACTGCAGTAGAGCCAGAGAGTTAACTGCCCATCTAACATCTTGCTCTCAAAGGAATTAGAAGCCACTCTCTACCAAGGTATCTTTCACTGTAAAGCATACTCGTAGGAAAAAGGAAGAAGAGCACTCAGCGAGATCCACAAATGGAAGATTGAAGACAGTGTCATAGACAGAGACTGTGTGGACTTGAGATTAAGTTCATGTAATGTTTAATAATTATGCTGTTAGGACAGTATGCTAATAGGATCATGTTCAGTTAGGGGAAAGAGTGTTTAGTTTGTTAATAGGCTTGTTTTGCATTCTGTTAGGAAAATAAATTGTTATATTTCTTTAAATATTGGAAATTAGGAGTTCTCTGTTACTCATTCACATTTTAAGAGATGATGAGGCGAGGAAAGCTTTTCTGGGTGTTTGCTTATAATTAACAGAGGGGTTCGACCTCCATCATCACACATGCCACCCTCAGTATATTCAGCATGGAAAACACTGATTGAGAAGTTCTGGTCTTTTATAGATCCTAAGACACCCAATTTTGCTTTTTAAACAGTTCTGCCTATGACACGTAAAGGAACATGTCCCGTAAGTTGATTAGTTCAATACTTGTTGTGGTTCTGTTCGCCGAGCTGGGAATTTGTGTTGCAGACGTTTCATCCCCTGTCTAGGTGACATCCTCAGTGCTTGGGAGCCTCCTGTGAAGTGCTTCTGTGATCTTTCCTCTAGCATTTATAGTGGTTTGAATCTGCCGCTTCCAGTTGTCAGTTCCAGCTGTCCGCTGCAGTGGCCGGTATATTGGGTCCAGGTCGATGTGCTTATTGATTGAATCTGTGGATGAGTGCCATGCCTCTAGGAATTCCCTGGCTGTTCTCTGTTTGGCTTGTCCTATACTTGGTTTGATTGGCCAATTGCTGAATTGCACCCATTTGAAGTCCAAAATTCACCATGTCCAATCCAATCCATTCCTTTACCGCCCTGGGCCATATTTGTATGATTTGATTCTCGCCAATAGCTAATGGAATAAGATCCTCATTGATAGCTGTTTCTTCTCCTGGGTCATGGGGGAGGTTGGGTGGGAGGGATGGTGGGAGGGGGAGTGAAGTTTAAAAAGCAGCCTTGATGCCAATACAGTTCATACCAGAGTTAGTTGTGAACACTCGAACGACTGAACTGCTGACCATTACCCCAAAGCCTCAGCCTACCCTTTCAAAACCCCCACCAACAATTCTTCCTCTTCTAACACAGCCTCAGAATATGGGTGGCACCTGTATTTGTTTCCTGCTGTTTAGCTATTACAACCAGGGACTGGAATCACATAGAGCTGAGTGGGGAAGCCAAGGTCCCCATTTCCAAGGGACATTGGTGGATAAAAGTTGGATGTTTCCTTACCATAATTAGACTACACCTCCTCCCACCCTGCCCCCTGTGAAAACGCCATCCCATATTCCCAATTCCTTCGATTCCGCCGCATCTGTTCCCAGGAGGACCAGTTCCAATACCGTACAACCCAGATGGCCTCCTTCTTCAAAGACCACAATTTCCCCTCAGACGTGGTTGACAATGGTCTCCACCGCATCTCCTCCACTTCCCACTCCTCCGCCCTTGAGCCCCGCCCCTCCAATCACCACCAGGACAGAACCCTACTGGTCCTCACCTACCACCCCACCAACCTCCATATACATCGTATCATCCTTCGTCATTTCCGCCACCTCCAAACGGACCCCACCACCAGGAATATATTTCCCTCCCCTCCCCTATCAGGGTTCTGGAAAGACCACTCCCTCTGTGACTCCCTCGTTAGATCCACACCTCCCACTAACCCAATCTCCATTCCCGGCACCTTCCCCTGCAACTGCAAGAAATGCAAAACTTGTGTCCACACCTCCTCCCTCACTTCCCTCCAAGGCCCCAAGGGATCCTTCCATATCTGCCACAGATTCATCTGCACCTCCACACACATCATTTACTGCATCCGCTGCACCTGATGTGGCCTCCTCTACATTGAGGAGACAGGCCGTCTACTTGCAGAATGTTTCAGAGAACACCTCTGGGACACCCGCACCAACCAACCCAACTGCCCCGTGGCTGAACACTTTAACTCCCCCTCCCACTCCACCAAGGACATGCAGGTCCTTGGCCTCCTCCATCGTCAGACCATGGCAACACGACACCTGCAGGAAGAGGACTCATCTTCCACCTAGGAACCCTTCAACCACAAGGGATGAATGCAGATTTCTCCAGTTTCCTCATTTCCCCTCCCCCCACCTTTTCTCAGTCCCAACCCTCGGACTCAGCAGCGCCTTCTTGACCTGCAATCTTCTTCCTGATCTCTCCGCCCCCACCCCCTCTCCGGCCTATCACCCTCAACTTAACCTCCTTCCACCTATCGCATTCCCAATGCCCCTCCCCTAAGTCCCTCCTCCCTACCTTTTATCTTAGCCTTCTTGGCACACCCTCCTCATTCCTGATGAAGGGCTTATACCCGAAACGTCGATTCTCCTGCTCCTTGGATGCTGCCTGATCTGCTGCGCTTTTCCAGCAACACATTTTTCAGCTCTGATCTCCAGCATCTGCAGTCCTCACTTTCTCCCTGTTTTCTTACCATGGTCTGGCGCCTTTCAAAATCTCCCAACTTGGTGACAGGTCTGCCCATCTAACACCAGAGTGATCACTAAACTAGACTGAGTCATGTAGGAGAAAGTGAGGACTACAGATGCTGGAGATCAGAGCTGAAAATGTGTTGCTGGAAAAGCGCAGCAGGTCAGGCAGCATCCAAGGAGCAGGAGAATCAACGTTTCGGGCATGAGCCCTTCTTCAGGACTGAGTCATGGCCCAGCAGCATCTCAATTTTTAAAATTTCCATTCATCTGTTCAAATCTCACCATGGCCCCATCCCTCCCAATCTCCATTCCCTTCTATAACCTTCGAGGACCTCTGGGCCACTCTAAGTCTGGCCACATCATTCCATTGGTCTTTCATCTGCCTGAACCCTAAGCCCTGGAACTCCCTCAATCCTCTCCATCTGCCGATTCTCCTTGAAAGACTACTTTAAAATCTCCTCTTCCGAAAATCAGTCACACTGGACTCAAAACGCCAACTCTGCTTCTCTCTCCAAGGCAGGACAGGTGACTGAGGGGTCGGAGGGGTGCACTTTGGGGCCAGCGACCATAATTGTGTGAGTTTTGAAATAATGATGGAAAAGAATAGACCAGATCTAAAAGCTGAAGTTCTAAATTGGAGGAAGCCAATATTGATGGTATTAGGCAAGAACTTGGGATCAGATGTTTGCAGGTAAAAGGACGGCTGGAAAATGAGAAGTCTTCAGAAATGAGGTAATGAGAGTGCCGAGACAGTGTATTCCTATTAGGGTGAAAGGAAAGGCTGGTAGGTATAGGGAATGCTGGATGACCAGAGAAACCGAGGCTCTGTCAAGAAAAGAACAGGAAGTATGTGTCTGATATAGACAGCTGGGATCGAATAAATCCCTTGAAGACTATAAGGGCAGTAGGAGTATACTCAAGAAGGAGGGCAAAAAGGGAATGTGAGATAACTTTGGCAGACAGGCTTAAGGAGAATCCAAAAGAATTCTACACATACATTAAGGACAAAACAGTAACGAGGGAGAGAATAGGGTCCATTAAAGATCAGCAAGGCTGCCTATGTGTGGAACTGCAAGAGATGGGTGAGATACTAAACAAATATTTCACATCATTGTTTACTGAGGAGAAAGCTATGGAAGCAAGGGAACTTGGAGAAATAAATAGTAATATCTTGAAAAGTGTCCATATTATAGAGGAAGATGCGCTGGGTGTCTTAAAATGCATAAAGGTAGATAAATTCACAGGACCTGATCAGGTGTAACCCAGAACCTTGTGGGAAGTGACGGAAGTGATTGCTGGGCCTCTTGCTGAGATATTTGTATCATTGGTAGCCACAGGGGAGGTGCCAGAAGACTGGAGGTTGGCTAACGTGGTGCCACTGTTTAAGACAGGCTGTATGGAAAAGCCAGGGAACTGTAGAGTTGTGAGCCTGACACTGGTGGTGGGCAAGTTGTTGGAGAGGGTTCTCAGAGACAGGATGTACATGTATTTGGAAAGGCAAGGACTGATTAGGGATAGTCAACATGGCTTTGTGCTTGGAAAATCATGTCTCACAAACTTGATTGAGTTTTTTGAAGAAGTAACAAAAAGGACTGATGAGGGCAGAACGGTAGACGTGATCTATACGGACTTCAGTAAGGCATTCAACAAGGTTCCCCATGGGAGACTGATTAGCAAGTTTAGATCTCATGGAATACAGAGAGAACGAGCCATTTGGATACAGAATTGGTTTGAAGGTAGAAGACAGAGGGTGGTGGTGGAGGTTTGCTTTTCAGACTGGAGGCCTGTGACCAGTGGAGTGCCACAAAGATCGGTGCTAGATCCACTACTTTTTTGTTATTTCTATAAATTTTTTGGATATGAATGTAGGAAGTATAGTTAGTAAGTTCGCAGACGACACCAAGATTGGAGGTGGACAGCGAAGAAGGTTACCTCAGTGTACAACGGGATCTTGATCAGATGGGCCAATGGGCTGAGTGGCAGAGGGAGTGGCAGATAAATGTAAGGTGCTGCATTTTGGAAAGGCAATCAGGGCGGGGCTTATAGACTTAATGATAAGGTCCTTTTTTCATTGGAGAAAAGGAGGAGGAGAGGGGACCTAATTGAGGAATACAAGATAATGAGAGGCATAGATAGAGTTGATAGCCAGAGACTATTTCCCAGGGCAGAAATGACTAACACAAGGGGTCATAGTTTTAAGCTGGTTGGAGGAAAGTATAGAGGGGATGTCAGAGGCAGGTTCTTTACACAGAGAGTTGTGAGACATGGAATGCATTGCCAGCAGCAGTTGTGGAAGTAAGGTCATTGGGGACATTTAAGAGACTCCTGGACATGCATAGTCACAGAAATTTGAGGGGGCATACATGAGGATCAATGGTCAGCACAACATCGTGGGCTGAAGGGCCTGTTCTGTGTGTACTGTCCTATGTTCTATGTTCTATGTCCTGGAGATGTGGCTGAACACAGAGGGCAGGTTGGATTACAGGTTCATAGTTCCTTGGAAGTAGAGTTGCAGGTAGACAGGATAGTGAAGAAGGCCAAAGTGAGTACTGCAGATGCTGGTGATTAGAGTCAAGATTAGAGTGGTGCTGGAAAAGCACAGCAGGTCAGGCAGCATCCAAGGAGCAGGAAAATCGACATTTCAGGCAAAAATCTTCCTGATGAAGGGCTTTTGCCCAAAATGTCAATTTTCCTGCTCCTTGGATGCTGCCTGACCTGCTGTGCTTTTCCAGCACCACTCTAATCTTGAGGATAGTGAAGAAGGCATTTAGTACACTTTCCTTTATTGGTCAGTGCATTGAGTATAGGGATTGGGAGGTCATGTTGTGGCTGTACAGGACATTGGTTAGGCCACTTTTGGAATACTGCTTACAGTTCTGGTCTCCCTCCTATAGGAAAGATGTTGTGAAACTTGAAATGGTTCAGAAAAGATTTACAAGGATGTTGCCAGAGTTGGAGGGTTTGAGCTACAGGGAGAGGCTGAATAAGCTAGGGCTGTTTTCCCTGGAGCGTCGGAGGCTGAGGGGTGACCTTAGAGAGGTTTATAAAATCATGAGGGGCATGGATAGGGTAAATAGGCAAAGTCTTTTCCCTGGGGCAGGGGAGTCCAGAACTAGAGGGCATAGGTTTAGAGTGAGAGGGGGAAGATATAAAAGAGACCTACGAGGCAACTTTTTCACACAGAGGGTGGTGTATGTATGGAATGAGCTGCCAGAGGAAGTGGTGGAGGCTGGTATAATTACAACACTTAAAAAGCATCTGGATGTGTACATGAATAGGAAGGGTTTGAGGGATATGGGCAAAACGCTGGCAAATGGTACGAGATTAATAGAGAATACCAATAGCATGGAAACAGACCCTTCGCTCCAACTCGTCCATGCTGTGTATCTCTGTACGTGAAATGGGATGTTTAAGTCCTGGGCCTCCTCCACCGCCAAATCCAAGCCACCCGACGACTGGAGGAAGAATGCCTCATCTTCCACCTTGGAATCCTCCAACCACACTGTATCAACATCAATTTCACCAGTTTCCTCATCTCCCCTCCCGCCAACCTCATCCCAGATCCAACCCTCCAACTTGGCACCACCCTCTTGAACTATCCTACTGTCCATCTTCCTTCCCTCCTATTCGTTCCACCCTCCACTCCGACCTATGACCATCACCCCCCACCTGCATCTATCTATCACCCTCCCAGCTACCTTCTCCCCCACCCCACCCCCACTTTCCTATTTAACTCTCAGCCCGCTCGCATCTCCCCACATTCGTGATGAAGGGCTTATGCCCGAAATGCCGACTCTCCTGCTCCTCGGATGCTGCCTGACCTGTTGTGCTTTTCCAGCGCTACACTTTTCAACTCTGACTCTCCAGCATCTGCAGTCCTCACTTTCTCCTGGGAGCTATATCAAGGTAGCTGTTTGTTGTTACTTTTCCTGCATTCAGTTTGCAAATTACCTGATACAGTGAATTGAATTTTGCACGTCTTGTGATTTATATTCTGCATTTCTACCTGACTCAATTTACAAAGAAACATTGAGCAGGATTCATTGCAGTGAGCTTGCAAAACAAGAAGCAGCATCCAGCAAATCTCTGCAGCCATTCAATAATCTACACCTGGGCCAGCCACACAATGTGCTCATCAATCTCTATGTGGAGGTGATCGAGCTCAGGAGGGAGCTCAGGTTTATAGAGCTAATCTCAGACAAGTCGCCATCAATCAACCTCAATTTCTGCTACAAAGGGAGGGCATGAAAAGAAATACAAGAATTAAAGCAAAAAATTACGGAAACAGATCCTCATGAATGACAAGCAAAGTTGGTGAGGGGCCTGGTAAATAACTTTGCAATGTCACAGGGCCCTGACTTTCTCTGAATCAGCTCAATATCCTGTTGCTAAAGACGGCCTGGCAGAGTGAAGATTCTCGCACTGACACACAGAGACAATCAATAAAAGGAGAGAAGATAGAATTGCATTTACGTGGCACGTTTTGTGAATGCCAGACATCTCGAAACATTGCAGTCAGTGAAGGGTGATTCAGCATTGTTACTGCTATCATACAGAAAAGACAGCAGCCAGACTGTACACAGCAAGATCTCACAAACAGCAACGTGCTGATGTCCAGGTCATCTATCCTTTGTGGTGTTGTTTGAGGGATAAATTTTCACCAGGACACAAAGGATGACGATCCTCCTCTCTGAGGGTGTTTTTGCACAGACCAGAGTGAGTCAGCCTCAATTGACTAGCTTATCTGAAGGAAACCTGCCCAACATTACAATACTCAGCCAATGGCAGGGCCCTCTGATTTATGCACGATCAATTTCAAACACTCTTACTTATGAGCAAGATCCCAAAGAGCTATTAATTTTAAGGATCTGACATGTGAGTGTTCACTCCTATTTGGGAACGGATATTTTACACATCATTGTGTTCTGACTTGCGTACAAGTCAGCTTACAAAGGAGCTCAGGAATAGAACCTAATCATAACCTGGGGACCTCCTGCACTGAACAAAAATAAACCAAAGAACTGTGGATCCTGAAAATCAGAAACTGAAATACTGGAAAAACTCAGCAGGTCTGACAACATCTGGAGTGGTATTCCTTTAACACCTCTCACTTTCTTCAGGTTAAAGAGAGGCTGTGGGTACCCACACAAACTCCATTACTCCCACCTGCGGGATATGTGGAACATTCCTTGTTCCAGTCCTAATCTGCCCCACAACTCACAACTCTTTCTCTGGTTAATCAATGACATCACGGTGTTGCTGCCCTCTTTTGTGCACAATTGGAAAATTTATCAATTTCATTTCCAATTTCCACCCTGCTCTCACCTTCACCTCATCCATCTCTGAACTCCTCCCTTCCCATTCTCGGCAGCGCTGTTTCCATTTCTGGGGATAGACTGGCCATTAATATCCACTGCAAACCCACTGACTCACACAACCACTTGGACTATGCATCCTCGCACCCTGCTTCCTGGACAGACTTCATTACATTATCCCAGTTCCTTCATCTCCATTCACATCTGTTCTGAAGAGGCCAACTTCCACAAGGCAGCATCCGAAATGTCCACCTTTTTCCTCATCTGAGGATTCCCCAGCACCGTTGTTGATTAGACTCTCAGCCGGGTCCGGCCTATCTCCTGCATTTTCGCCCTCACCCCCTCTCTTCCCTCCCTCAACAGTGATAGGGTTCTCCTTGTCCTTATCTATTATCCCACCATCACCACACACAGAAGGTCATCAGCCAGATTTCCAATAGGATACCACCACCAGACAATATTCCTTTCCCCTCCCTTGTCAACCTTCCACAGGGACTATTCCCTCCGGACATCCTTGACCATTCCTCCCTCACTCCCAGCATCTTCCCTGCAACACCTCCCCCCCCCCCCCCACCACCCCCACAACAAACCCTATGACACATTACCCTGCAATCACAGAAGGTGTAACACCTGCCCATTTCCCACCTCCCTCCTCAGTATCCAAGGGCCCAAATATACCTTCCAGGGGGAGCAGCAGTGCTCCAGTGAAGCTCAGTGTAAGCTGGAAGAGCAACACCTCATTTTCCGCACAGGGACCCTGCAGCCCTCCAGACTCAATATTGAATTCAATCATTTCAGGTTTTGAGCTCTCCCATGTCGTCACCCCAACCACCACACACCAGGCCTCATCATCATACACAACCCATTGTCAATGATGAATGGTTCCCATTAACAGACCCACTACTGACGTTCATCCACTTCTTTGTTTGTCCAACTAATCTCTCTCTTACTCCTCCCTCTGTCTTCCGATAACCCTCAACCATAGAGTCATTGAGAAGTACAGCAAAGAAATAGACCCTTCGGTCCACCTCATCCATGCCGACCAGCATGGTGGCTTAGTGGTTAGCACTGCTGCCTCACAGCAGCAGGGACCTGTGTTGATTCCAGCCTCAGGCAACTGTCTGTGTGGAATTTGCACATTCTCCCCAAATTTTCCTCCTACAGTCCAAAGATGTGCAGGCTAGGTGAATTGGCATGTTACATTGCCCATAGTGTTCAGGGCTGTGTAGGTTAGGTGCATTAGTCAGTGGGTAAATGCAGAGTAATTGGGTAGGTGAGTGGGTCTGGATGGGTTACTCTTTGGAGGGTTGGTGTGATACAAATGGCCTGTTTCCAAACGGTAGGTATTCTATGATTCTCACCCAATCTAATCCCATTTGGCAGCACTTGGCCCATATTTCTCTCAACCCTTCCTATTCATATGCCCATCGAGATGTCATTTAAATGTTGTAATTGTACCAGCTTCCACCACATCCTCTGGCAGCTCATTTCATACATGTACCACCCTCTGTGTGAAAATGTTGCCCCTTAGATCCATTTTATCTTTTTCCCCTCTCACCCTAAACCTCTAGTTCTGGACTCCCCGATCCCAGGGAAAAGACTTTGTCTATTTATCCTATCCATGCCCCTCATGATTTTATAAACCTCTATAAGGTCATCCCTCAGCCTCCGATGCTCCAGGGAAAACAGCCCCAGCCTGTTCAGCCTCTCCCTATAGCTCAAATCCTCCAACCCTGGCAATATCCTTGTAAATCTTTTCTGAACCCTTTCAAGTTTCACAACATCTTTCCAATAGGAAGGAGACCAGAATTGCACGCAATATTCCAAACTGTGCCTAACCAATGTCCTGTAACATGACCTCCCAACTCCAAGACTCAATACTCTGACCAATACAGGAAAGCATACCAAACACCTTCTTCACTATCCTATCTACCTGCGACTCCACTTTCAAATGAGTTATGAACCTGCACTCCAAGGTCTTTTCATTCTGCAACACTCCCTAGGATCTTACCATTAAGTGTATAAGTCCTGCTAAGATTTCTTTCCCAAAATGCAGCACCTCACATTTATCTGAATTAAACTCCATCTGCCACCTCTCAGGCCATTGGCCCATCTGATCAAGATCCTGTTGTACACTGAGGTGACATTCTTCTCTGTCCACTACATCTACAATTTTGGTGTCATCTGCAAACTTACTAACTATACTCTTATGTTCACATCCAAATTATTCATATAAAAGACGAAAAGTAGAGGGCCCAGCACCGATCCTTGTGGCACTCCACTGGTCACAGGCCTCCAGTCTGAAAAACAACCCTCCACCACCACCCTCTGTCTTCTATCTTTGAGCCAGTTCTGTATCCAAATGGCTAGTTCTCCCTGTATCCCATGAGATCTAACCTTGCTAACCACTCTCCCATGGGGAACCTTGTCAAATACCTTACTGAAGTCCATATAGATCACATCTACAGCTCTGCCCTCATCAGTCCTTCTTTGTTACTTCTTCAAAAAACACAATCACGTTCGTGAGACATGATTTCCCACGCACAAAGACATGTTGACTATCCCTAATCAGTCCTTGCCTTTCCAAATACATGTACATCCTATCCCTCAGGATTCCCTTCAACATCCTGCCCACCACCGATGTCAGGCTCATTGATCTATAGTTCCCTGGCTTGTCCTTACCACCTTTCTTAAATAGTGTCATCGCATTAGCCAACCTCCAGTCTTCCCCTGGCAACATCCTTGTAAATTTCTTCTTCTCTCTTTCCAGTTTAATAACATCCTTCCTGTAGGAAGGCTCCAAGTGCAGCTTCACCAATGTCCTGCAACATAACTTCCCAACTTTTATACTCAATGCCCTGACTGACAAAGGCCAGTGTGCCAAAAGACACCTTCACTGCTCTGTCTACCTGGGACTCCACTTTCAGAGAACCATGCACCTGAACTCCAAGGTCCCTCTGTTCCACTACTTTCCTTGAGGCCCTACTATTTACCATGAAATTCCTATCTTGATTTAACTTTCCAAAATGGAGTTATCTATATTCAATTCCATTTGCCATTTCTCACCCCACTTCCCCAGCTGATCAAGGTCCTGCTGCAATTTCTGATAACCTTCCTCACTATCCATGACACCGCCTATTTTAGTGTAATCAGCAAACTTACTAATCATGCCTTGTACATTCTCATCCAAATCATTGTTATAGATAACAAACAGTAATGTTATGCTGAACATGATGCCAAATGAAACCAAACCCTTCTGCCTGCCCTTGATCCATATCCCTCCATTCCTTGTATATCCATGAGCTTGTCTAAAAGTCCCTTCAACACCCCTATCATCTCTGCCTCCACCCCCACTCCTGGCAGCGTGTCCCAGGCACCTGCCCCTCACATCTCCTTGAAATTTCCCCCTCTCACAATAAATACATGCCCCCTTGTATTAGACATTTCAACTCTGGGAAAAAAAATTCTGTCCACACTATCTCTGCATCTCATAATCTTGTAGACTTTTTTCAAATTGCCCCTCAGCCTCCATCACTCCAGAGAAAACAAACCGAGTTTTTCTAGCCTCTCCTTATAGCTCATACCCTCTAATCCAGGCAGCATCCTGGGAAATCTCTTCTGCACCCTCTTCAAAGCCCCACATCCTTCCTGTAATGTGGTGACCAGAACTGGACTCAATACTCTGTGTGTGGCCGAACCAAAGTCTTAGACATTCTGACTCTTGTACTCAGTTCCCCGACCAATAAAGACAAGTATACCGTATGCCTTCTTTACCAGCCTACCTACATGTGTGACCACTTTCAGGGAGCTATGGACTTGAATCTGAAGATCCCTCTGTGCATCAATGCTGTTCAGGGTCCAGCCACTAACTGTATACTTTTCCTTAACATTTGATATCCCAAAGTGCAGCAACTCATACTTACCCAGATTAAATTCCATCTGCCATTTCTCTGCTCATATCTACAACTGATCTATATCCTGCTGTATCCTTTGAAAACTTTCTACAATATCCACAACTCTACCCATCTTTGTATTGCTTGGAAAAATTACTAACCCACCCATCGACATTTTCATGTAAGTCATTTGTATATGTCACAAACAGCAAATAGGTACAGGAGCAGGCCATTTGGCCCCTCTGGCCTGTTCTGCCATTTAATACGATCATGGTTGATCTCATTTGGCCTCAACTCCACTGTCCTGCCCATTCTCCATAACCCTTCAACCCATCCCCAGTTAAAATTCTGCCTATCTCCCCCTTAAATTTACCCAATGTGCCAGCATCTACTGCACTCTGGAGGAGTGAATGCCACAGAATCAAGAGCCCTTGAGAGAAGTCATTTCTCCTCATCTCTGCCCCTCCTTATCCTAAAGCTATGTCCCCTCTTTCTACATTGCCCCACATGAGGAAGCATCTGCTCTATGTCTACTTTGTCAATCCTCTTTAGCATCCTCTATACTTCATTACATCTCTCATTCTTCTAAGATCCAGAGGGACCTTGGGGTTCAAGTCCATAGCTCCCTGAAAGTGGCTGTGCAAATAGATAGGGTGGTAAAGAAGAGCTAAACTGCTCAGTCTCTCTGCATAGGACAACCCCCACCTCCGCCTCCCCCCCCCCCCCCCCCCCCCCACCCACCCACCCACTGTTGGAATCGATCTATTGAACATCGTCTGAACTTCCTCCAATGCCGGTACACTCCTCCCTGAGGGTTCCAAATTGTCCATAATACTCCGGATGCAACGTCAGTGATGCCTTAGTTCTGATGAAGAGTTGCTGGACTCAGAACATTAACACTGCTTTCCCACCACAGATGCTGCCAGACTTGCTGAGTTTCTCCAATTTCTCACCAGTGCATGGCTGCAGCAACACTTCCCCACTTTTATACTCCATTCCTTTAGCAATAAATGGCAAAGGATTAGAGTTAATGAGATATAGTGAGAGAAATTACTGGAAATCTGGAATTCGCTCATATAAAAATGTTTGAGCATTTGAATCAATGTGGAAATTATAAACAGAGTTTGGTAGATATTTGTTCATTAGGGATAAAAAGGCACATCGAGCAAAGCCAGATAATTATAGCTGAGATGCAGATTGTTGAATTGAATGATTGAACAGGCTGGAAGGGCTGAATAGCCTGGACCATTTTCTGTCAATCAGGTAAAACAGTAACATCTTAACAATGAGTTTTATTAACCTACAGTTACATTAAGGTGCTCACTTTAAATGGAAGCTAAATTAGATTTCATTCACGTTTAACTGCAAGCACTATCTTAATCTCCAAGACAGAGCAAATTACTGTGGCACTGATTGCAGTTGTCCAAGTGACTTACAAATATGAATCTCATGTTTAACACAGCATTACATGTAAATGGTCATGAGAGCCCTTTCAAATATTCCCAATGAATTTTTATTCACTGGCTGTGGAGTTGAATAGCAAATGTCAGAGAAGGATTTGAGTGATTTATTTATTTGTTGTCACTTGCATTTTACAGTGAATAATACAGTAAAATACAGTGAAAAGCTTCAAGTCACCACTCTCTGCCGCCATCATAAATAGTTTAAGATAAAAAAAGGTTTAAAAAAGTCTGAAAGAGAGTCCTGAGCCCAAGCTAGCTCACCAATGATATCCACACCAATACCCCTCCTCCACCACCTCGCTGGACCCACCATCATAGGAGTCACTACTCTGTAGGTGCCATCTCTTCACAGTTGGGCCCACTTTGCCAAATCCCCAGCTGATGTTGATGCTCGGTCCCATGCTGACCCCTCACTCATTTGCAACCAGGAGCCCCCGCTCTGCACCTACTGCAATGAGGAGTCCCTGCTCTGCGCCTACTGCAATGAGGAGCCCCTGGCTCTGGGCCTATTTCAACCTGGAGTCCCCGCTCTCCCCCTACTGCAATGAGGAGCCCCTGGCTCTGGGCCTATTTCAACCTGGAGTCCCCGCTCTCCCCCTACTGCAATGAGGAGTCCCTGGCTCTGGGCCTATTTCAACCTGGAGTCCCTGCTCTGCGCCTACTTCAACGAGGAGTCCCTGGCTCTGGGCCTATTTCAACCAGGGGTCCCTGCTCTGCGCCTACTGCAATGAGGAGTCCCTGCTCTGTGCCTACTGCAATGAGGAGTCCCTGGCTCTGGGCCTATTTCAACCTGGAGTCCCCGCTCTGTGCCTACTTCAACGAGGAGTCCTTGGCTCTGGGCCTACTTCAACCAGAAGTCCCTGCTCTGCGCCTACTGCAATGAGGAGTCCCTGGCTCAGCTGTCAGACCGGGCCACCATGATGCCTCACCAAGAGTCCCGTTTCAGTCGCCCTCCTCCAAGATGTCACCTTGCCGCAGCCACCATCAGAGTTAGGGTTAGAGTGAGGTTAGAGACACCAGAAATAAATGTGTCATTCTCACATTAACAGCCTGTGAGCGGGGATCAGCAAGTAGGCTCCAGTTGTAAAGGAGCATTTGTTAGACTGCTCCTGGAGTGCTGTGAGAACTCAGGAATGATATCCCTGTCAGAGAGGAAGTTTACCGAAGGTTCATCAGACTTGTACCCAGGACGGTGGGACTGTCCTCTGAGGAGGGATTGGACAAACTAGGCCGGGATTCACTCGAGTTACAAAGAATGAGAGGTGACCTGGTTGGGGGACTCAGTTAGTGGGGTCATGAGTTCAAAGTGAGAGGGGAAAAGTTTAGGGGAGATATGTGTAGAAAGTTCTTTACGCAGAGGGTGGTGGGTGCCTGGAATGCGTTGTCAGTGGAGGTGGTAGAGGTGGGCACGATAGCATCATTTAAGATGTATCTAGACGGATTCATGAATGGGCAGGGAGCAGAGGGGTACAGACCCTTAGAAAATAGGCGATAGGTTTAGATAGAGGATCTGTATCGGCACAAGCTTGGAGGGCCGAAGGGCCTGTTCCTGTGCTGTAAGATTCTTTGTTCTCTTTGTTCTTTGAAACTTACAAACTACAAAAAAGTGAGAGACAGGCAAGATGCAGATGGAGATGTTGCCCCTGACTGAGGAATCTAGAACCAGGGGCACAGTTTAATCATAATGAGGAAGCCATTTAGAATGGAAATGAGGAGAATATTTTTGCATAGAGGGTTGTGAATTTCCTCCCACAGAGGGCTGTGGAAGCTTAGTCTTTGTTTAAGGTAGAGACTGATGGATTTCTGATTCCCAGTGGGGTATGGGGATAGGGTGAGGTAGAGAAAAGGCAGTGAAGAGGTTGGTTGTTAACTATGATCATGTTGAATGTTGGGGCAGTCTCATTGGGCTGAATGGCCTACTCCTGTTCCTATGAGACACAAATTGTTTCTGTACTTTACAAAAACTGCAAGAACTGTGGATGCTGTAAATTTAAACAAAAACAGAAGTTGCTGGAAAAGCTCAACAGGCCTAGCAGCATCTGTGGAGAGAAATCAGAGTTAACGTTTCGGGTCTGGTGACCCTTCCTCAGAATGCACTGTATTTGAGTACTCATGGCAATAAAATCTAATCCTAATTTTCTTCCTTAAGAGTTGCTTAAAAACAATATTTTTGACAAAGTTTTTTTAATATTGTTTGTTCACAGGCTGAAAGTGTTGCTGGTTAGGCCAGCATTTATTACCAATCCCTAATTACCCCAAGGGCAGTAATGAGTAAACCACAGTGGCATAGTAGCTCAGTGGTTAGCACTGCTGCCTCTCAGCACCAGGGACCCAGGTTCAATTCCAACCTTGTGTGACTGTCTATGCAGCATTTGCATTTTCTCCCTGTGTCTGTGTGAGTTTCTTCTGGGTACTCCAGTTCCTTCCCACAGTCCCAAATTAGGGTGGATTGGCCATGCTATAGTGTCCAGAGATGTGTAGGTTAGATGCACTAGCCATGGGAAATGCAGAGATAGGGTAGGGCATGGGTCTTCAGAGGGTTGGTATGGACTTGTTGGGCTGAATGGCCTATTTCCCCACTGTGGAGATTCTATGATGATTCACGTTGCTGTGGGTCTGGAGTCACATATGGACCAGATCAGGTAAGGATGGCAGCTTCCTTCTCTAAAGGATATTAACGAGTCATCTATCCTGATGTCTCCTTACCATGAATCAGTCTCAAATTTTGTCTGAGAATACAGGCACTTTGCGGGAGCACTTACATAGATGTGGTTGTGGTTTCGGGTTACATACTGTCTTCAGTATGATGTAGAATAACTGACAGGCCCATGTCCCTGTAGTAGCTTGAGGCAATGAGCAAACTTAACCTTTTATGCCAGTGAGCTATTTACCCATGGGGTGATCAGCCGGAACCGATCACGGTGGGAGATGAACGATGCACTAATCCTCCAGGAAAGGAAGAGAGGATGTGAAAAGATTGCAGGTGTTGCACCGGGAGCAGACTCACAGCCTGACCTTCCTCCTCTGGTGATGAGGATAATCTGCTGCAGCATGGCATCCAGTCAGATGAAGATCAACCATTCAATGCACACAATCTGCCAGCCTTCCCTTCTGCCACACACTCAACCCTGCAGGCAGAATTCATCAAACGAAGGAACCCAAACCCTGTCGCTATTTAATCCCTGACACTCGCTAAATTATAAAAAGATGTTGTAGTCAGGTCTCAAAACAGGGAGAGCTCAACTCTGATGTAAAGCGACCATAAGGGACAAGATTAAAATTGAGCACTCTTTGTTTCTGCATTTCTTTTACAGAATACCATAGTGATGGATAGAGCCCTTTGTTTAATAGGTTTTTTTCCCTCGCTGAATTAAAAAGTGCGAGCATTAGTCAGTTAATTTTGTTTGCTTTGATCTTCAAAAGCTCCATTTTGCCTGTTCTTATGATCTGACATTTTGCTGATCGAATTCATTTATATTTTAATGAAGGCGCAATTTCATTTTCGTACACACAGTTGGATTTTGTTCTTAGATTGCTTTTCACACTTCCCGACTTCTGCCTTTACACCGGACTTGTTAATTTGCAGCTCATTTTCAGACACCAGGCAGTGCAGGAAATCATTTCTCCATCATAGGTTCAGCCTTTCAAATTAGTCACTATGCCGCTATGACAAGCATGGTTTTATTTTGCAAATTAAATTTGCTTTAAAAAAAAAGTTGCTTAAAAAAAGTCAATTTAAGTAATGCTGAATTTTTACAGAAAGGTTCATACTCTATTACACTTATCGCTAGTTGGAAAATCAATGGAATTATGCATAATATTGGTTTATACTCAGCCAGATTTGAGAGGATTTAAATACAGCATTCAGTTTATCCAGGATTCTGACCCAGTGACACTGAAGAAACTGCAATATATTTCCAAGTCAGGATGGTGAGTGGCTTGGAGGGGAACCTGCAGGGGGTGATGTTCCCATGTATCTGCTGCCCTTGTCCTTCTAGATGGAAGTGGTCCTGGGTTTGGGAGGTGCTGTCTGAGGATATTTGGTGAATTTCTGCAGTGCACCTTGTAGATGGTACACACTGCTGCTACTGATCTTCAGTGGTGGAAGGAGTGGATGGTGAAGGTGGAGAATAAGTAGCTAGGGCTGCTCTTTCCTGGATGGTATTGAGCTCTTGAGTGTTGTTGGAGCTGCCCCCATCCAGGCATGTGGGGAGTATTCCATCACACTCCTGACTTGCGCCTTGTGGGTGGCCTAGCAGAGTCAGCAGGTGAATTACTTGCTACAGAATCCCCAGTCTCTGTTCTTACAGCCTCAGTATCTAAAACAAACACCAAAATTCCTGGAGAAACTCAGCAGGTCAGACAATGTCTATGGAAAGAAAGCAGAGTTAACATTTTGAGTCCAATGACCCTTCTTCAGAACTGGTAGTCGCTCGGAAATGGTGGTGTATAATATTAAAGACAGGCTGGGGCCGGGGGGCTGGAGGGAGAAAGGAATAAGTGGATAGGTGAAGGTGGAGCTGTAAGAGTGTGAGAAAGACTGTTCAGCAGAAAACGATGGAAATGGTAAACCAGGGACTGAGAAAGGCCAATAATGGGGATCATTAGGAGGTGAAAATGACGTGCCTGTGCCTGAAAGCAGCTGCCAATGTCATCACAGAGCCTGAGGTTGGGTTCAGAACATGGAACAAAGTGTTCAGGTATTTATCTGGTTAGTCCAGTTCAGTTTCTGGTCAATTGTCGACCCCAAATAACGATACTGAGGGATTCAGTGATGGGAAAGTCATTGAATGCCAAAGGGTGATGGTTGGACTCTCTCTTATTGGAGATGGTCACTACCTGGTACCTGTGCAGCATGGATATCACTTGTTCCCGAATATGGTCCAGGTCTTGCTGCATTTGGACGTGGGCTGTGTCAGTATCTGAGTGGTAGCGAATGATCTTGAGCATTGCCATGATTCCAGTATATGGTTCGGGACTATCTCAAGGGCAGTTAGGGATGGGCAGAATGTGTTGGCTTCACATCCACATCTCAGTGAGGAATTAGTAATTAGATTAGATTACTTATAGTGTGGAAACAGGCCCTTCGGCCCAAAAAGTCCACACTGACCCGCCGAAGCGCAACCCACCCATACCCCTACATTTATCCCTTGCCTAAAACTATGGGCAATTTAGCATGGCCAATTCACCTGACCCGCACATCTTTGGATTGTGGGAGGAAACCGGAGCACCCAGAGGAAACCCACGCAGACACAGGGAGAACGTGCAAACTCCACACAGTCTGTCGCCTGAGTCGGGAATTGAACCCGGGTCTCAGGTGCTGTGAGGTAGCAGTGCTAACCACTGTGCCACCGTGCCACCCACTAAAGAATTCAGAATCCTCTGTGTAAAAGCTGCCTGTGGGGAGTGGTTTAAATTGGTAAGTATTGACTCCTCTACATGAATGGGTGAGTTAGGAGTGGGTGTCTGTACAGGAATATCTGTAAACAGCTAACATCCTGCCCCATTAAGGTGGACTGAAATAAAGTCTCTTTGAATTGCTCAAGAGGGAATTCAAAATAACAGCACTTTCTCCTGATGAAAGCATGATGCTTTCTCCAGGAGTCACTGGGGGTTAGTGATGTTATCCATATGACAATGAATCACAGCCCCTTACAGCAGTACAAATTCCAAGCTCGATAGATTAGGGGATTACCAAACCATCTCAATTCTCACCAGCTCCCCGTCGCTGTTGCAAACGAAGTGGCTGCAATTTACGACCTGACCAATGCTGCCCAGAGGCCACATTTGGCACTTTCATTTCACTGATGATGGAGCAGCTCTCCAAAAGCTTGTACTTCCAAATAAACCTGTTGGACTATAACCTGGTGTTGTGTGATTTTGAACTTCATCCCTCTGTTGTGAGCGTTGGACTGAGCCCTGACCTCACTGTGCTTCCTCCCAGAGTCTGGGTAAAACCGATAGCGGTGTGATTGCAAATCCCTTCGATAGCCCCACCCCCTTCTTTGCCCTTCTGAAGTTCCTGCTGCAGACACTGGAGAATAAAGGGAGCTGTTAGAGGTGGATAAGATTGAGGGGCATGGACACGATGGCTAGAAAGCAGCTGTTCCCCTTAGTCAAAGGCTTAGTAATGAGAAGGCATTGTTTTAAGTGAAATGCAGGAGGTTTAGAGGGGATTTAAGGAAAATGTTTTCATCCAGAGGTTTGTGGGGATGTGAAATGCACTGCCGGTGGGGTGAAGGGGGGGGTGGGGGCTGGGGTGCAGTGTTTAGGTAGGAAACCTCACACTCTTTAAAAGGTATTTGGAAGAGTACTTGAAATGTCATAACATTCAAGGTTTTAGGTCTAACGTGGGAAAGAGGGACTGGGGTAGATTTAGAGTACTTTTTTTCTCTTGGTGCAGACCCGATGGGCCGGAGGACCTCTTATGTACTGGGTGATTCTCTGATTCTATGAGCATGCTGGTGATTTCATCGAAACATATCAGATTCTAAAGGGTCAATGCTGAGAGAGTGTTTCCCCTCGTGGGAGAATCGAGGACCAGAGGGCACAGTCTCAGAATAAAGGGCCACCAATTTCAGACTGAGATGGGGAGGAATATCTTCTCTAAGAGAGTTGTGAACCTTTGGAACTCCTTGTCACAGAGAACTGTGGGAGTAGCGTCCTGTGTCTATTTAAGGCTGAGATGGATAAATCCGTGATCAGTCGAGAGTTATGGGGAAAATGCAGGTGGGTGGACATGAGGGATGTTGGATCAACCATGATCCTAATGAATGGGGGAGCAGGCTCACGGGGGCAAATGGCTTATTCCAGTCCCTATTTCACGTGGTTTTATTATACTCCCAGCCAGAGACGACCAAAGAGGAGGATAGAGAGTAACAGAACATAACTGGTGACAAGACCCAGTTGCTTTGATATTCAGAAACACCAGCTCTGATATTGGTACATCATTTACCTTGGAGTTTTGCATCAATTATGAAGGACTTATGCTCGAAACGTCAATTCTCCTGCTCCTCGGATGCTGCCTGACCTGCTGTGCTTTCCCAGCACCACTCTTATTGACTCAGTTGGGTTGATCACATGGTACGCTAACAGGTTCAAAATGGCTACACTCAAGGATGGCAAAGCTGCCAGCTCTTTGGAGGGTGAGGACACAGGGAAGTTCCCTTGGGGCAATACCCGCTTCCAAACCCAGCAATGCCCAACAACAGTGCTGAGAAAGACTTCTGAGGTAAATCCAGAAGAGCAAAGCTCCTTCTAAATCAGCGTCCCCACAAAATGGGATGCCTGTATGGTTACGTTACACCGATGTAGAGCCCATCCTGCAGCTTAGCTTTCAGATCCAATTTAATTGTCCCTTCCGAATTTGGTGCTCAGTCCATGGGCTTCATGTCATCAGGGTAGCCTGAGATCTCTGAAACTTCTAGCGGAGCGTGGTGATGTCTGAGCAGACTGCACTAGGAGCAGCTGGGGGTCTAGACCACTGCAGGTAGTGAGACAAAGTCTACCCCATGCTGGGGTATTGCTGCGGGGAGTGGTGTAATGAGATGGATTAGGTGCACACTGTTGAGGGAGATTTCTGTGGTTGTTGTAAACCTGAGAACTGTTGCCTTGGAGATGACAGCTTATAACAATCGGAAAAGGCAGCTGAATGCACATTATTCAATCACTTTTTTAACACTTGGGCAGTGTTACTCCTGGTTTCCAGTGCATACACAGCCGATACAAAGCTTCTATAGAAACAGATTCGTAAATGATTTCATGCTGGATTCTAACAGCCACTCCACTTAGGTTGCCATCTCGTTAATCATTTCAGAGGAATTAGCACTTCACTCCATTAATATTACAATCGTCAGTGGTCCTACTCCCAATTTACACGTTTAAATTATTTTCAAGGAAGGTACTTATTTCTAATTCCACCACAAATTGCAAAGTGGTGCTGAGAGTTGTGTGCACACACACATGCTGACACAAGTCTGGGTATAAATTCTAATTACAGCTCACCGAGGTAACCCAGTTCCAGAAGGGACTCACTGGGATGTTGTAATCCATTTTACTTCAAGCCATGGCTCAGTGGTTGCCTCAGAGTCAGAAAGTTGTGGGTTCAAGGCCCACATTAGGACCTTGGCACCAAAATCCTGTCCGACCCTGTCGTTGCAGTCCGGAGAGAGTGCTGCATGATCTGAGGTGCTCGCTTTTGTTAAGGTGAAGCCCTGTTGGCCCACTCAGGTGAATACAAAACAGACCACTGGGCTGTTTGAGGGAAGAATTCTCACACCAACATCACAATCACATTCCTGTCCGTTGAAGCACAAACTGGCTGCTGTAATTCCCGTGTCACAGCAGAGCCTGACGTTTAATTGGTGATGAAGTGACTTGGGTTTCCGTGAAAGGTGTTACATAAATGCAAGTTCTTTCTGACTCTGCTTTTTCAGGTTTGGGGTCTGAGCATCCCCTGAAATGCAAGGGTTTGATCAGCCACACAGTATCTACTTATACATAATCCCAGGAACATAACAGTGTGCCTCCTTGAAATATGAGGTGATTATTAGTTGCTGGATTAAGAATTGGGAAGGAGAGTATTGGAAAACTTTAACCAGAAATGGATTGCCTTCCCGCATTCTGCCTGGCCAATCAGAGCCATGGAAGTCAGCCATGAGCCAGTAGGGAGCGTCAAACTTAATAAAAACCAAAAGAACTGTGGATGCTGTAAATCAGAAACAAAAACAGCAATTGCTGGAAAAACGTAGTAGGTCTGGCAGCATCTGTGGAGAGAAGTCGAAGTCAACGTTTCAGGTCCAGTGACCCTTCCTCAGAACTCTGAGAACAGACCATTCTGAGGAAGAGTCACTGGATCCAAAATGTTAACTTTGCTTCCTCTCCACGGATTCTGCCAGACTTGCTGAGCTTTTCCAGCAACTTCTGTTTTTAGTTTCTGAGACAAATCTCTCAGCTGACCAGTGCAGCATTCAGTGTGCAGTACTGAGGCAGTGCCGCACGGTTGTAGGTACTGAATTTCAGGTGAGATTTTAAACAATATGCATTAGACAGACAGGGCTTAGAGAGGAATAAAGTTTTTCCCTCTGTAGAGGAGTCAATACACAAGTGTCACAGATTGAAGGTAAAAGGCAGGACGCTTAGAGGGGTTTACAGAAGGATTTTTTCACCTGTATCTAGCCCTCACTACCTGTAAGTGTGGGAGAGATGGGAGCCATCACTACATTTAACAATTATTCAGATAAACATTTGAATGACTACAGCATATAAAGCTATGGGTCAAGTGTTGTATTATGGGACTGGAGGAGATAGTGTAGTCTGTTCTGATAATGCCCCTTTCCATGGGGAGTGGGGGGCAGGCCTCAGAAATGGCCACCTTTTTCCTCAACTGACAATCCCCCCTGACCATGATCGAATGAGCCCTCCAGCTGTATCTGAACCATCTCCTGCACTTCCACCCTCATCCCTTCCCTTCCCTTCCACTGAAGAGAGAGAGTTCCTCTTATCTTCATCCACCAACCCACCAGCCTCCTCATCCAGAGAACTGTAAGCTGTCACTCCCACCATCCCCAGTGAGATACCATCACCCCAGACACATATTCCCCTCCCTTCCTTGTCAGCCTCCCTCAAGGATCATTCCTTCTGGGTCACTCTAGCCCACTCCGCCTCCATCCCTAACACCTCCCCACAGCCCCAGGGCACCTTCCCCTGCAGCCACTGAAGGTGTAACACCAGCTTGTTGACTTTGTCCCTCCTCAGTACCCAAGGCCTCAGATTCACCTTCCAGGTGAAGCAGCACCTAACCTGCACTTCACTCAATCTAGCCTACTGCATTCGCTGCTTACAATGTGATCTCCTCTACACTGGGAAAATGAAGGGTAGACCGGGGGACCGCTCTGCATTCTGTCCACAGAAATGACCCTGAACTCCCAGTTACCCATCACCCTGTTCCCTGGCCAACATCTCTGTCTCAGGCTTGCTGCAGTGCTCCAGTGAAGCTCAGCACAAACATGAAGAACAACACCTCATTTTCCACTTGGGAATCCTGCAGCCCTCTGGACCCAATATCGAGTCCAACAATTTTTGAGCTTAATTTCATCCTTCCATGATTTTAACTCACTCCCTCACCCTGTTTCTGTTATCTCAAGACTTGCTTTCAACACAGCCCACCCTTTCTCTCCTCCCCTCAGCTGTCGTTAAGACTGGCCTCCAGTCAATAACACTCTTGGCTACCTACCCTTTCTAGCTCATTCTTTCTGTCTCTGGGTTCCGTCTCCACCTATCTACTCACCTTTTCCCCATTCCCAATCTTGTCTTCAGCAAAAATACCCAGCTGCTCAGTTCTGATGAAGAGTCACTGGACTCGGAATGTTACCTTGCTTTCTCCCCACAGACACTGCAAGACCTGCTGAGGTTCACCAGCAATTTCTGTTTTTTGTTTCAGATCTCCATTGTGCACAGCTCTCTGTTTTATTTCAGACTGGTCGGTGCTTGGGCATGGTACAGACTCGATGGGCTGAAGGGCCTGTTTCCATGCTCGAGAATGCTCTGGCTCTAAATGTCTGGTGGATGTGAAGGACCCCCGTCACTATTTTAAAGAAGAACAGGGGAGTTCTCCCAATTAACAAAAACAGAAATTGCTGGAGAAACTCAGTGAGTTTGGCAGCATCTGGGGAGAGAGAAAGCAGAGTTAACATTTCAAGTCCTGCGACCCCTTGTTCTTGCCAAGGGCAAGTGGATGGAATTAGATCACAAATCAGCGATGATCTCTTTGAATGGTGGACCAGGCTGGAGGGACTGAATGGCCTACTCCAGTTCCTATAATCCTGTAGCTTCATTGGCTGTAAAAGCACTTTGGGATGTCTGGTGTACATTTATGGGTTTTTTTTTGGATTTATTTCAACAGTATTTTCACAATGGTCTAAGATAATGAATGTGTGACACTTTCCCATGTTTAGTGAGCTGTCTTTTTTGATTTAAACAGAACTGATTCCAGCTACCAATCTGCAACCAAACCAGAGCCTTAGAAACCTTCTGTTTAAGCCCCAAACAATTGTTGATTGTGACCGTTGTGTTCCCAGAGGGTAGCCAGGATGCCAGCCATTTCTGGACGAATATCTGCTTGCTCCTGATATAAATGCTGTAATGTGTTTATCGATTCCCAAGGCAAGATAATGAAATGTTTATGGCATTCTTGATGAGGATGATGATGATCGCAGATTAATATTTCACAGCATCAGAGAGCTTGAAGCAATTGTTTTTTAAAACGTCTCCGGTTTAAGCATCTCACTCCAGAGCAGAATCCACTGCTGCCTTCCTACACCATCGGTTGATTTCTTTACCTTGGGACCACTCAGCGACCTCACGTACCTAACCTGGGAAAGAAGGAAAGCCACATTATTAATTTCTGAAACAAAGGAATTTTAAAAGATTCTGCTAAAAGACAAAAGATCACAGTGTACAGAAGAGGGCATTCGACTCCTCAAGTCCATACCAGCCCACCGACACCAGCCCCACTTTCCCACACTTGGCCCAGAGTCTTGAATGTTCTGACATTTCAAGTGGCTCATCCAAGTACTTTTTAGAGGGTGTGGGGCATCCCAGACTCCCACCACCCTCTGGGTGAAAAAGCCTTCCCTGAAATCCCCTCTAAACCTCCTATCTTTCATTTTAAAATTGTGCGCCTTGTAATTGGTGTCCTGATGAAGGGCTTATGCTCGAAACGTCGAATTCCCTATTCCTGAGATGCTGCCTAACCTGCTGTGCTTTAACCAGCAACACATTTTCAGCTTTAACTGGGGGGAATAGCTGCTCTCTATCCAGCCTGTCCATACCCCTCATAATCTTCTACACCTCTATCGGGTCCTCCCTCAAAACTGCTCTGCTCCAAACAAAACACCCCGAGCTGATCCAGCCTCCCTTCATCGCTGAAATGCTCCATCCCAGGCAACACCCTGGGGAATCTCCCTCTGCACCCCCTCCAGTGTAATCACATCTTTCCTATAGTATGGGGACCAGAACTGCACACAGTACTCCAGCTGTGGTCTAACCAGCTCCAGCTCCAACATAATCTCCCTATTCTTATAATCTACACCATGACTGATAAAGGCAAGTGTCCAGTATGCCTTCTTTAGTACAGGTCATTCTGCTATAACGCATGGTTTATTTATGTGAATTGTGAGAACGCAATTGACAAATTGGGAACACTGTTTCTAAAGCATGAACTTTTAAAGCGTGTATTGGTTATAATGTGATTCCAGCCCCATTAGTTTAAATGGTGCTGCTATTATACAATTTTCTTATAACACAGGATTGCACAAGAATGGAGCTCCCATGTTATAGCAGAACCAACTGTATCTATTATCCTTAAAAATGATATAGAAGGAATCTGATGGGATGAATAGTCTCCTTCCCTGCTGTAGAGTCACAGAGTCATAGAGATGTACAGCATGGAAACAGACCCTTCAGTCCAACTCGTCCATGCTGATCAGATATCCCAACCTAATCTAGTCCCAACTGCCAGTACCCAGCCCATATCCCTCCAAACCCTTCCTATTCATATACCCATCCAAATGTCTCTTAAATGTTGCAATTGCAGTAATGGGGTTTATTGATGTTCCCATTTTCAATAGATTTTGTTCCAGTGATGTTTGTTTGCGATCAGTCCAATTGTCCAGGGGTCAGTTCCATATGGACTTCAGCACAAGTAGGGAGGAGCCTTGTTGCCTGTAGTCCTATGTTCATCACTTCAACAACATCCACACTTTTCATACAGAATCATAGGACAGAACAGCAGAGCAACAGACCAGAATCTCGATTAGAGGGGTGCTGGAAAAGCACCAGCAGACCAGAGTCTCGATTAGAGTGGTGCTGGAAAAGCACCAACAGACCAGAGTCTAGATTAGAGTGGTGTTGGAAAAGCACCAGCAGACCAGAGTCTAGATTAGAGTGGTGTTGGAAAAGCACCAACAGACCAGTCAGCCATCAGGTCCTATTCTAACGACAGGCTCTTTCAAAGTTAGTTAGTTAGTAATTTAGACCTCTTATAGTCATAGAGTCATACAGCAGGGAAACAGACCCTTCGGTCCAACCAGTCCATGTCAAACATAATCCCAAGCTAAACTAGCCCCATCTGCCTGCTCCTGATCCATATCCCTCTCAACACCTCTTAGTTATTAATTTATTTAAATATCTTTTAAACATTGTAAATGTACCCACATCCATCACTTCCTCAGGAGGTTCATTCCACATACGAACCACTTTCTGTAATAAAACGTTGCCCCTCGTGTCTTTGTTAAATCTCTCGCCTCTCACTTTAAAAATATGCCGCCAAGTCTTGAACTCCCCCACCCGAAGGAAAAGACATCTGCCATTCATCTTCCCCATGCCGATCATGATTTTATAAACCTCCAGAAGATCACCTTCAACCTCCTACACTCCAGTGAAAAAAGTCCCAACCTATCTAGCCTCTCGTTATAACACAATCTCCCCATGCCTGGCAACATCTTGGTAAATCTCTTCTGAACCCCCTCCAATTTAATAATCTCCTTCTTATATCAAGGAGACCAGAACTGCTGACAGTATTTTGGAAGAGTCCTCACCAACGTCCTATACAACCTCAACATAATAACCTTGTGTGAAGGACATCTGCCTTCCTCACCCAAACCGACCTTGACCACATCATGTGGAGATTTGAGAGGAACATTCCACCAGCTATTCCATCAGGAACAATTCAAGTTGGGCAATAACTGATTCTTAGGCCAACAACCTCTCATCCTGGGAATGAAGTTTAAAATTGCCTGAGCTAAATAATGATGATATTGTATTTAAGTTAACAATGGACACAATCATTTCAAATGGTTCTGTCTAGTTTACAAAATAACATGGTAACTGTGGAGTTGGGCACTTTTAAACTTATGTGCCAGGAACTGCTACAGTTTGGCCAAAGCTCACTGAATGTGGTCAAACCCAAGTGATGAGCAAGATCTTCATCCCACTCCTCCCTCTGCTTCCACCATCAGTACATCGTTATCATTCCCTCAATTGATCTCACCCTTCCATTCAGCTCTTTGTAACATTATTCACTCGACACAGGTAGACGGGGGAGGGGGGGGGGGTGCGGAGGTTGGTGGCTTCATTGCTCAGACCATTGAGTGTAGGAATTGAGACGTCATGTTCAGGTTGTACAGGACATTGGTGAGGCCTCTTCTGGAGTGCTGTGTCCAGTTCTGGTCACCCTGTCATTGGGAGGATAGTATTAAGCTGGAGAGGGATCAGAGATGATTAACCAGGACGTTGCCGGGAGTGAAGGGTTTGAGTTATAAGGAGAGGCTGGGCATTTTTTCACTGGCATACAGGAGGTTGAGGGGTGACCTTGTAGAGTTTTATAAACTCATGAGGGGTACAGATTCACTGGCAGTCCCTCAGAGATGAGGATGACTCTCTTCCACTCTCGGGGTGAGTCTGTAAGTGGCTGTACAGACTGAGGGGGCTACCGCAGACTCTGTTATACTGGGGGCAGGGGGTGTTTATGGGAAGGTGGGGGGGGTGGGTGAGACATTGGTGTGACAGTACGCTTCTTTCCCTGTTTTTCCCAACGACAGGTCTCGAGGTGCTCGTGCCTTCCCTGATGCTCCTCCTCCACTTTGGACGGTCTTGGCCCAGTGATTCCCAAGTGTCTGTGGGAATGCTGCACCTCCCCAATGAGGCCTTGTGGGTATCGCTGAAGCACTTCCTCTATCCCACCAGGGGCTCGCATTGACCTGAGATTTGTGGATTATTGATTGAGGGACATTACCATGACAGCAGCACCTCCCTTTAAAGGTACACCTCACAGTGCCCTATGCTTTTCATCTTCATTCAAGTATCAATTATAACTTTGCTACTGGTGGGACCTTGCTTGTGTGCAAACCAGCTGTCACAGTGCCCACATTGAAATAGTGCCTACACTTAAAATGTGCTTCAGGTTCACTAAGGGGTGTCTTGAGATGACCTGAGGTTGGCAAAGGTGCTATGGAAATGCAAGTTTGTTCTTTACTGCTTACTTCACTGTATACTGAGACCCTTAGGACTCATAACGGTACACAAACCAACAGCCACGCTCAGACAACAACTCACTAGAACAAAGGACCCGATACCCAACATGAGCAAAACTAATGTAGTTTATAAAATACCATGCAAGGACTGCACAAAACACTATATAGGACAAACAGGAAGACAGCTAACAATCCGCATACATGAACATCAACTAGCCACGAAACGACACGACCAGCTATCCCTAGTAGCCACGCACTCAGACAACAAGCAACATGAATTCGACTGGGACAACACCACTATCATGGGGCAAGCCAGACAGAGAACAGCCAGGGAATTCCTAGAGGCATGGCATTCATCCACAAACTCCATCAACAAACACATCGACCTGGACCCAATATACCAACCACTACAGCGGACAGCTGAAACTGACACCCGGAAGCGGCAAGGACAGACCACTATAAATACCGGAAGAAACATCAAAGAAGCGCTTCGCAGGAGGCTCCAGAGCACTGATGATGTCGCCTAGCCAGGGGACGAAACGTTTGCAACAAAAACTTCCAGCTCGGCGAACAGAACTGCAACAATGAGCACCCGAGCTACAAATCTTCGCACAAACCTTGATCACTGTATACAGCTTGAGACCCTGTGATGACCCTGAGCCAAAGCGAAATTTAAAACCAATCTTGTTACAATTCCATCTAAATTAGACTTTCATTTATCCAATCAGTGAAATCACCTTGACATCATGCTGCAAATCAGCTTAATTAAAAATGAGGAAGGAAAATGGTGTCCCCTAAATGTTCCTCATTTTATAACCAACATACCACACCCCTCATAAACCGAGTCAGGTCTGGGAGTCTATATATATTCTATGGTTACAAGACTAGGTCAGAGGTTAGGAATACCGCAGTGAGTAACTCACCTCCTGCCTCCCCAAAGCCTGTCTACCATCAACAAGGCACAAGTCAGGAGTGTGATGGAATACTCCCCAGTTGCCTGGATGGGGGCAGCTTGATGCCATCCAGGACAAAGCAACTCACTCAATCAGTACTCTAAACATCACTTTAAACATTCCTGCTTTCACCATTGGCATGTGGTGTATACAATCCACAGGATGAATTGCAGTAACTCATCAAGCCTCAGGATTCATGGGGACACCACCCCCTGCAAGTTCCCCTCCAAGCCACTCACTATCCTGACTTGGAAATATATTGCTGTTCCTTCACTGTCGCTGGGTCAAAGTGCTGGAATTCCCTCCCTCAGGGCATTGTGGGTCTACCCACAGCACATGGACTGCAGCGGGTCAAGAAGGCAGCTCGCCACTCCCTTGCAATTGAGGATTACTACTGGCCCAGCCAGTGATGCTCAGAGCCTGTGAAGTTATAAGAAAGGTATTTTAAAGGCTTGAGATTGGTGAGCGGGGCATCCCACACGTGTCCAGACAAATAGACATTGCCTTAGCCTTCATCTTGAAAGATTGTCTTCATTGCAAGTCATCAATGTGTGGGCTATTAACATTGAGAGTGGAAAGTAGAATCCTACCCCTTGGAGATGAATGAGACTTGCTGAGTGACGCCTTACAGTCAGTAAGTCAGTGTGCCTCTAAGAAACATGCTCATGATATCTTCACCATGTGACTTTAGGGAATAAAGGCCTCAGATTCTATCTTAACTCAAGCCACTTGTAGCATGACATGCT